>NC_071340.1:26255000-26560000 GCF_027744825.2 Synchiropus splendidus | reverse complement strand
CAGCTGCGTCATAATCATAAAGGACTTTGGCCTTACGGGTGCCTGAAGCTGGAGCCTGCACTTCCTCGATCTTCAGGGTGTCGGGGTCGGCCGGGCTGCCGAGGAGGCCTTCGGAAGCCGTCCCCACGGCGAAGGTGGAGTGCAGCGCGAAGGCATTGGGGAGGCTGAGGAAGCACACTCAAGTCAGTGGTTGAGACAGTTGAGTGATGTGAGGTGAGGAAATACTTTTAATGAAAACACTTTGGAGGAAGCAACTCCACGATTCAGTGAGCGCTTTGCAAAGACACACACAAACCTTCACCTCAGTAAACCTTTACCTCAGTGTATCAATGTGAAGGGCAAAACATGCACTCAAAAAACAAGACCGCAGGAAAGCAGAAGAATTAGTGCACAAAATAATTGCCAACGTGTCAGTTCCCCGGATACGGTTATTCTCCACTGTTGTGAAAGAGGGCACGACTTTCACATGAATCGAAAACGAATGATAACATGCAGACAACGATTTCCTTATTCATCTCTACAGTTTCCTCTCCTGCCACAGCACACACTCATCTGTCTGGTCATACTCACACATCTTCATTGGAGCTGGCGGCATGTAACAGTGAGCAGTGTAACGTTAAGCAGACGGAAAAGACAGGAGACTGAGGTTCAGGAAGGTGGACAGGAAGTTTGGTAGAAGTAGAATTAGCCATCAGGACAAAGATGGAGTGAGGAGGTGTTGAACGGCGGAATGAGAATGTCAAAGGACGTGATGACAGAAGCAGGTGAGGGAGAGATCAAGACAGATGAGTACGATGATACAAGAGTTCAAGAGGAATGTTTATGCAACCAACACATTCAGATGGGTCTCGAAAATATCAGCTGTGAAAATCAGTCAACACTTAAGTCCTTTGCAGTCACGCACTTCACTGCCTTCCTGCAGCCACAAGTGGAGTCGCAGCCTCACCTTGCCAGCTCTTTCTGCAGCTCCTGCATGTGGAAGTGACAGTGGTGGTAATACACTGCTTGGGCCTCCACAAACTCATACAGGCAGCGCAAGTGGTTCACCTGCAGGCAAACAGAAAAGCCAGTGACTTTTTTTATCAAGCTTGAATTTGACTTTCATGAGCTCCTGTTTTAACCAAGATGAACCATGAAGCTTTCAAATTCAAGCACATAGGACAAAGATTGACACGAGCACGTCCACGCAGTTAGTCAGATTTATGGACGTTTCCACTGCGGACGTTTTCAAACGTTTCAGATTCAAGTGGCTACACCCAACTCCAAAACAGCGACGGATCTGGTCGTTTCTGAACGACCTGCACATCTGGCTCAGTGAAATGAATCATTATTTCTGCAATTTGCTTATCATTACGAATGTCACACTCGGACTGGCTAAGCATCAGCTGCGCTAACAGCTGCTGAGGAACCAGCGCTCTCACTTTCACGAGCCCGGAAAACTCCGTGCTCCGTCAAGTGCTGGAGCTTTAAATGGCGTACGTCGTTTGAAGGTGCTTCCCTGCGCAGCATTGTCCCGTGCATGTGCTGCAGGAAGCAAACTTTACATGCCAGATTGAAAGCAGCTCCACAGCAGACATGCAGTAGTAGAAGAGAGGAGCGGACGCATGACAGCCAGCGGTGCTTCAGAGCGCCGGCTGGCACACGTGATCAGTTGTTGTGATTGGCAGTGACAGGAAGTGATCACTCAGTGATCGTGCTAAAATCGACCGATCGTGAGCGTGACATCCCTATTTAAATATGTTGAATAAACACATTCGATGCATGGATACACTTCTATTTCTTCAGACTTATGAACCATGATTAAAATAATAAATAATAATCCAAAAAGGCATCACAGCTGTGGGGATTTCTGCTGGCGCCAAGCTTCTCGTGTGGCCAGGTTTCCCGAGGACCACAAGGATTTCGTTTGTTTGAATGTAAGTATTGCACTCAAGCTTCACGCCTTAATGGAATCCTCTATCGTCCACCATCTCATCTATCATCCAACATTCCGCGCACAGCTTTACTCAGCCTGTGGTTGTGACTCATGTGCGTTTCTCAGCATCAATGTGATGTCACACCCTCATGTCCCAGAATCTGTCTACATCCACTACTTTTCTTGGGAAGTTGACTTTCACAACCGACGCTGATCATGTGACAGAGACACTGATTTCACACACAGCCAGAGATGAGGGGGGGGTTTCAGGATCCTCTCCGGGTGCTCCACTCTCACTGTCAACAGCGTCTTCATGACCGGCGCTGGCTGTTTATGCTTGTCAAAACCGTTTCACAAGCGTAGTGAGTCAGTGGCCTTTTACAACTAGCCCATTGTAATGCTTGATTCAGAGCATGTATACGGGCGTGTACCATCATTTCCTGTCCTTCTTTCACTTTCACACTTAAGGATGCGGCTGTACTCAGTTTTACTGGCTAACAAGCTTCATGCCACCAAGATATTGGTCCTCGTCACTGCGTGAGTCGTGTCAATCGTCTGCGAGTTCATTGGCTTGATGTGACAATATCCTGCCTGCACGATGTTTGTGTTCATCATGAATCAGGACGCTCTCTATTCTTTGTCGGTTCAGTGGGTGTGGCTTGTATTCAGGTGAGCTGTGGAGCCTGGAAATGACAGACGGAGCAAAGCACATGTCCTACATGCGTGCTGCTGATGCCCTCCAGCACGAGCCGCGTGACCTCCGCCTGTCTGTCGAACTCTGTTTGGGCCAGTCGCAGCTCCTGCTCCGCCTGGAATAAAATAAAAACAAAACCAGCAATGACAAGTCAAATATAAAACTCATCTCCAAGATCAGCAACATTACCTGCAAACGCATTTTCATCGCTGCAAATGAGCTTTAAATGAGTTGGAAACGGAGGTCAAGCGCATTACTGCGATGAGTCAACTCAATGAATGGATTTACAATGACCTTGATTTGTGAGTTCAACCTGTCATTAAGGTGTGATGATGGTGTATCATCACTGATATGAGTTTTATATTTGCAATCAAACCTAGATTAAGATAAAGACCAAACAGATTTACAAATAGTTATTTGGGACAATGTTAGAACACTGTCTTACGCCATTTGTTTTTTAGCTGATGCTGCTCCTCTTGCAAAGTTAGTGACTAAACACAAGATTATTTTCCGTTCAAAGCTACTGAAAGGGCTCAAGTCAGGCCTAAAACATCAGTTTGAAGGTTGAAAATGAAAAACATACTACTCCAGAGGAGGGAAAATAAGGCGGCCCTTCGCCTGTATTCATGCGACCCTTGAGTCAAAATACCACTCATCACTTGTTTTTGTGTATCTTACTCTCTCGGGAAAAGATTCTTTTAGCAAGTAATGCTCACTTTAGACTGTATTTTATGTTTGAAGGAAAACAAGAATGAAATGGTTTCACTCGAGCACAGTCTAAAAATACCTTCTCAACTTCCTCGCTCCACAGCTGAGCCGCCAGGTGAGTCATAGAAGAGAGAAAGTAGTTACAAAGCAATCTTCATTCTCTTTTTACAATGACAACAGAGAAAGGAAAAGACACACCCAACTATAATCCATGCTTACCGCCGACGCACTCGCTGACAGGACATAGTTGCGTGGCCTGGTCTCTTTAAAATCAGGAACAGCCTACAGTGTGAAAATATGACACGTCATTACGCAAGTCACAGCAGGTGTGTGTGGACATCAAAGACAATGTGGGAGGAGGATGATGATGATGATGATGATGCAACGCCAGTAAATTGTAACACGTGGCACGGCAGAACAGAAACCATTACACACAATAGACCAGAAAAGGCCAAACAACTGGCATGCTAGCATGCGCCCATGCGAGTGCTGTTGCTGGAATACTTCATTCACTCAGGTGATGATCATGATGTCGGTCAAGGTTCAGCTAGAACAACAGGCTTTTCTGTGCAACACAGCAACAGAGTGAGCAAATATTTCGATATTTATTTCATCATTAGGCTTTTGTTGCAGCCCTCATTCAAACAGAACAGCACAGTTTCCACAGATGTAGAGGTCATGTAGCACCACGACCAAGCTGCCAGCTCCTAGCTATGCTACTGGGTACCTTTGTTTTGTTGGAACATAAAAATGCCATGACTGTCTCAACTACGTCAGGATTTCTCAAATTTAATTGAATTCTCACCTTCAAACTGCTTCAATTCTTTGGCATCATTTTTCAGCAAAGTCTGGGCAATCGGTTATTATTATTATTATTATTATTTGTGACCATTTGTACACAATACACATAGACAAATACATTTAAATGCAAGTATGTCAAGTGTCATTTTCCAAAGCATTAGTACCAATTTATAAGTTTGTGTATAACAATTTCAATAAAATGCAGGAGGATGTTTACACAATATTTGAATGAGATGGTATGAAGTGGACCAAACGGTTCCTCTCCTCAGGAGCACACGTCCATGTCCAGGGAGTGTCATGTCCCTTCGTGGCCACCTGGCCGCAGTGCCTGCACTTAAGCCACGGTGAGAAGCTACTGGGAGTATTTTGCTGACAGCAGCGCAAGATAAACAATGGTTCATTATTGGCTCTGTCTTTGATCCGCCACCTCTGCGGATGCTCTGCGGTTAAACTGCCACGCTCCAGCCAGTGAGTAAGGAGCTCTTTCCTAACTGTCATGGCTGTTAACGTTTGCCTCACGGCTGCTTGGCAGACTGAAAACATGACTCCTGCAACACAAATATTAAATTGGAGGTTTCCTTAATGATTAAACGTGATTAATCACGAGCGATATATTCATGTGAGCTGAAAACAATCAGGGTGGATTTGCTTTTCTACATAAAATGCGCAGAACATTTTTTGAGTTCCTATCCCATTTTTTTTCTTTTTTCATTCACTGCTGGTCATTTATTCATGACATCACAACGTATAATACCGTTTATGAGATGTGAAACCTGATCCCTGCCAAAGAAACGTGATTCACACCATGAATCTGCTCTTTGCATCAACACTTTTGACTGTGATAAACTAACAGGAATGAAGACAGTAAAGTCACGTGATGCTGGCGCGGCACCAGGCGCAGGTTTGCCAGGGCCAGTGTTAAAAGGAGATCCATTGCACTGGTTAGATCAGACCTTTTCACGCTGTAAAGCAAGTACAGGCCTTATTGAAGCACTATGACTCCCAGGAAAGAGCGCTCTCATTCACTGGATCAAGAACGGCCATTTGGAAATGAAACGACTGATCCATTTTTATGCTCCCATCGGCTGTGTTGCACAGAGATGTTTCCCACTTCAGACCGGCTTGATACTTACTTCACCCTCGCACTGCAAACGTTTTGGATACACATGACAGAAAGTTCAGGGTTAATAGCAGCACAGCGAGCGGTGGATCAGCTGAGGGGGCGGCAGACTCACCGCAGCTTTGGCCTCGGCCGACTTGGCCCTCTTCAGACGAGCCTTGCAAGCATCCAGGTCCAGGCGGAGATTCTCTAATAGACGCCTCTCTTTCTGAAATGGGCGGACAGATTACCACCAGCTTCTGAGCGCCCGCCACACTCGGATGCTCAGAGAGGAGAGCAACACCAGAAGCTACGATATGAACGCAAAATTCTGTGGCTTCCTCCTCCTCCTCCTCCTCAAGCATTTCACCACTGACCCAACAATTTGACTTGGAACTACATATTACCATAGAAGGAAAATAATACCTTCTTTTTGCAACCAGACAATGATGGAGCGTTGTCTCTCTGCAGTTGTTTCTCTCTGTCTGTAAAGCGGTTTGAGGACGGGAAAATCAATAAAACTGCAAAGAGCAGAGGCCAGCAATGGTCCAGCTGATGCACGTGGTGGCCAACTTCAGTTCCATATGGTGTAAGGAGTGGGCGAAATGATAATATAACATCGTGACCGATTCGAACTTGCCAAATCAGGAGAACGTATGGATCGTCTCTGTCTCATTCTATAAGCTATAGATCTATGGTGATGCACTGCCCCGTCCTTTTCCTTTCTTTTCCTTTTCCCTTTTCCTTCCCCATTTTCCTTTCCTTTTCCCTTTTCCTTCCCCATTTTCCTTTCCTTTTCCTTTCCTTTCTTTTTTAGGGCTGCTTCACTGCTACAGAACAGGTTGGGTTGCCCTGAGCAGAAACTCGTGAACTACTTTCAAAAATACATGGAATACATGATAAAATGAAAAGTGTGATTTTGTGTGAATTGCTCACGGGAGCAAGTCAGAGGTCAAACTCAAGATGAGGGCAGCAACTAACAATTTGAATTTCATTAATTTAATAGTTTTTTTGTGTTAGCCAATGAAGCGGACTAAGAAAAGGTTATAATTTACACCCTCTTGTTCAGTATCTCCTATTTTATTGCCTTAAGATTTTGTTTCATTGGCTGGAGTCCTGCGTCTGTGCATGAGGAGAGTCCCTGGGGTCTTCCAACAGATCAGCTACAGTGTGGCTCACCGTTTTTGCTGTCAGCTGACCAAGATCAAGATGAGATTTCAGACCATTTAATCCAAGTCTACCAATGTAATGTGAGTTAGTACATGAAGACTAGGACGGTTGTTTGATGTACTCACAAATCCATGACTTTTAACTTCAATTTTTTTATTTGACCTAGTTGTTCTTGCAGCCACACTGAAGAGCAGCTTTAATCACAGACTATGTGCTTCATGACGGCACATTATTCACATGGAGAGTGATGAGGAAGACTCTGGGAAATAGGCTTGGATGCATACATCCACCCAACTCCGGACAGAATTCAACGTGAACATGAATAAGGGGTCAAGAGACGCGAGGCAAAATGTCACTTACCGTGATAGAGCGCCAGTCTCCCTCCAGGAAGTTCCTCAGGGGCGTGAGAAAGCTGATGGCGGATGTCTGGATGAACTCTCTCTCAGCGGCTCCTAGTCTTCTCTCACAGTCACCCACCATCATCAGACTGTTGCCTGCAGGAAGAGAAGGCCGCACAGGTTCGTGATGGGTCGCTAAGGTTAGTTGTTAAAGACTACTTGGAATTGGGACAAACAAATGTGACACGTTATTTGGAAAATCATTGATTTAAACACCATCAATTCTTAAATGAATATTAACAGGAAAGCAAGCATTGGAGCCAGATGTCTGTGTGTAACTCTTTGGTAAGAAAATGTTTGAATTCTGTCGTATCTAATGAATACCATCTGTTCATTCTAAAAATGACACACAGTGTTGTGTCGGGACCATCACCACCCACCATCATCCAAAATAAACACACTAAACTGTATAACAGACTGAGAAAACGTGAAAGAAATTCAGTCTAAAAGGGACTCGTGTGAGTCATGTGTGGGTGGCAATTGATACTCGAGTTGTTAGTCATCAGCCTCTGGGTCGAGGCAATTTGTTGCCTCACCTTGGCTTTGTCACGGTTTCCTAAAACGGAATCCTTACTCAAGAGAGAATACCAGGTGCTATTGGACACCCACATATGCAGTCTGGCACCCATCAGAATTTGGTTCCACTGCAGACAAAATGAAGCCCCTGGGGAGCACATGACACTTGGTCATCTTGAGGATATCACTGGCCTGACAGTTTGCACAATGTTTTTATGTCATGATGCCAAACAGAAACCTGAGCTGACACGACAGTGTGCCCACGGTTCATTCCACTGATGGTGTTCTGGCAGAGCTCATGCCAGAATGTTGCACTGCACTTTAATCCAAAAAACCCAACAGAAACTCTCGGTATTTAGGTCGATTAAGGAATCTGCAATGGCAACACTTTACTGATGCAGACCCAGATCAGCAACCAAATGTGGTCAAGAAAAAGAAAAACACATTTCTAAATGCATGATGTCAAAAGGTTTGCTTTCCTTTCCCCCATCTTCTCCTTGTATAGTTGTCTATTTCAGCCCGTGCAGGCCTCCACTGAGCCGCTCAGTTTCGCACACGTTGTTATCCTTTAACCCATTGTTTTCAGCTGATGTTATTTCATGTAGATCGATGTTAGAACTATCACTGCAATGAGCTCAATCTGACAGCAGGTGGCAGTAGCATTATGGTCATCCACAACAGCCAAAGGAGGACGAGAACACCTCACAAGTTTGTAAATCCAGACCACCACCAGTCACTTCTAAGTGAGTCAAAACAATCACAAAGGTCACACTGAAACATATGGAAACATGCACTGCACTGTTTCCTGAGGTTTTAAGTGACTCTGAATGTTTAAATGTCTCAGCTGCCTATGCAGGGGCTGGAGCTAGTGACTCAATGAATGAGCGTCCTAACTCTCAGAGCTCACTAGGTGGTGCTCTCGCTTCTAAAAAATGATGAGGGTTCATTAAAATGGTTGTTCCAATCCCTAGATCTTAGAGCAGAGAGCGCCACCTGGTGGAGTCAGGACACTGTTTCTCCAGGTCTAGTAAGCCTATCACGAGCTGGAGCCGATGACAGCTGCTTGGGCGAGAGACGGGGGACACCCTGGACAGCTTGCCAAGCTATCGCTGTGACAACAAGCATCTACGCATGATCACTTTGAGTCACATATTCACGTGTGTTTCTGGACCGTGGGAGGAAAGCAGAGTGCACAGGAAGAGCATGACCAAGTCCATCAGGGATGGGACACTGTCAACATTATTGGGTTGCGTTGCTGACGTATGTTTACTTCTTGGTCATGTCAGCTAGTGCGAAATACCATTTAGAAACATGTGAAATTATATATTTTAACAGTGTAATAACAGTAGCAACTGAGTATAAGTGGCAGAACCAATGACAAAAGTGCGACTTGTAGTCTGGAAAATAGGGTAAATGCTGAGCAGTCGGTGTGCAACTTGGGAGGAGCACAGCAACCTGTGACAACGCTGAATTCACTTTTATATTGGGTCCCATCTGATTCACAGACTGAAACAGCTTGATATGTATTCACACGACAATATTAGTTGCCAGCTTTTTAAAGCTATATTTTTAAAGCATCTTCACGATAAATACGGTTTCACTGCAATACCACCATTTTTACTGTTAGATTCTCGTCTCATGTTACTAAATGAAACCATCAGCCTCAGGAGACCACTGTTGTCAACACATATAATGACCATGATACTGAAGCGTACAGAACACGGGTGGAGGAAAGCTGGGTGGGTGGGCGGGGCTACTGCAGTGCGATTGCTTGGTGCTGCATGGTTGGCTGACATGCACTCACTGCATAAAGTCATGAAGTGCCAGCCTTCACACTCATCACATCAGAGTCATTGGTCTTCTGGGTAATACTGTTGTTTTGCGCTTCAGTTTCATTTATTGTAATGCATTATTTTGACTAATGCGGTGTCATTTTCTTTCCATCAATACTGTTTATGCTGCTCACTCATATGCTCTCTATTGACATGACATGTTATTAACCACAGGCAGAGGCATCGAAAAAGCTCTTTGACTTTATCACCTCTTCCCGCACTGTCAAATATTACATTGCTCTTTTCCTGCCTCTATATTTCATTTGTGCAAATTATAAAACAAACAAATATGTAAGAGCAAATGTTCCATTCCGGCTGTTCCATTTCTAGAGATGGAAGAAAATATCGACTCAAATACTGTGATACTTGATACTTTGTTGAAGTATCGCAAGACATTGTCTTGATATTTTAAGTTGTCTGTATTGATATTTAATACAATAGATACTTGGATTTGCTGCTGCATTTGTGACATGTTTAATACGTCTTCTTTCTGTACACTGAAGTTATTGTGTTGTTTAAGGGAGCGATTCATGCCAAATTTGACTAAAAGTCTAACTGAACTGATGTCATAACAATAAAGTCATTTTCACGTACATGATATTGTACTGCATTGTCTGCTTTTCTCCTTTACAATGATGGGTCAAATTACAGTATATTGCTGACCTTGCACTACTGCAACATATCTCAATGTATCGTATCGCAAGATACCATTCAATACTAATACACAGCCCAAGTATTTTCTGTCTGTTTAATAAAGAAATGTACTAATGATGCCAAGCAGGGGAGAACCCCTTAACCCACACAACACGAGCAAGAACCTTCAATTCCTTAAATGTGGAAAAAAAACTATGTATCAAGACAAAACATGTGAGTGTAAAAAAGACTGTTTTACATGAGTAACAATTCCAGATACAACAATTATCTTACTAGGACTAGGAGTTTTTACAGTTGACAAAAAATAACAAAGAATGTCGATAACTAAAATTGGCAAGATTTTTACTGGTTTATTTAAGATTTTTCTTCTCATATCTGAATCTTTATGATGACTTGAGTAGCTGGCTTCATTCAAGTTGTCACTGAGCTCCACTGGTGTCACCAAAATAGTTGACATAACCAGAAATTGTGATTCTGGTCTGGGGTCAGCTGTGACCTCAAACTGCTTGGTCTCTGTTTAACCTGAACCGTGGGGACGTCGCAGCGCGATGATGTCATAGTACTCACCATAGGGAGTTTCAGCACCAAACTCCTTGGCCGCTCCCACCATGTACTGACCCAGCAGTTCTCCATTTGTGATTCTGGACGGAGCCTTCCAGTCCAACTTCTCATAGAGGAACTCCTCAATCCGTGCGCCTGATGAGACAGATTCACAAGCCAAATCATATGATGAACATCATCCTTTAAGGCAAACAAAACCACCAGTTGAGGACACGGAGGTAGGTTAAAAAGGCGGGAGTCATTTGAGATACAAGAGAGCAGTTCAGCAGTGGTCAGTGCCATCCATGGAACTTGACTGCATTTGATGATGAGTCAGGTTACAACACACACAGCGTTCAGCTACAGGGAGTCAGGGCTTGCACTGAAAAGTCGATGCCCTATATTTTCGACCAGTTTTCTGTCATCAGGAAATACAACGCTGCTCCACCTCAATGCCGTTTTAATCATTTTAAGTGAGCTGTAATCCAGGGTTTAGTTTGTTAATACAGGATTTCTGAGCTTTTGTGTTGATGAAGCCTCAGTCGAGATGAGAGTTGGACGTAGAAACCTAATGTAGACAACATAAAAAAATCATGAGAATGGTTGAGAACGCACCAAATATTCCTGCCAAATAATTATTCAGAAGAAAATATATATTTCCAGTGGCTAAATAACACAAAACACATGTAAATGCACCCCACCTATTTCTGTCCAGCTGCTTTATTCTGGCGACTAGTTCATATTTCAAGAGAACAGAAGCATTTCAGGCTAAATCATCCATGTGTCTGTAACAGTGAGTAATTGCTGATTTTATTTTGACAAAAAATGTAACATGCAACGATTTCTGTCCAGTTCACCTTTAACAGTGTAATATTTATTATTGAAATGAGTAGCCAGTAGCTTTTTTGTTTTTTTTATCTGATTCAATGGCACTTCTTCACAAGATGTTCTCAGACGCTTAGTTCATCTCATGAACTCGACTGAAACTAGACTCATCTAAAGACATGGCTGTGACCACAGCAGGAAAAAAGCGGAATGACTGCTGAATACAAAATCTACAGGTAAAATTCAATTGCTGGCTGCGCTGACATGTTAAGTGTGTCACATTAATAGTGTGTGTGGGGGGGTGGATCCTGGCTACAAGCCTGGGCCGGCACATGTTGGTGTGTGGTATCAAAAGTTTCCACGCTGACCCTGGTCCCTGACTGTAATGGGGACATAGTGATTCACCGGACCTCCCTCCACTGCTGGCTGCTGCAGTTGCTAGTGGCTCTGCATGGGACACCTACACCTCTCGTAGGCACCTTTCTAATGTAGCATCTTGCTGATGAAAGTCTAGAAAAATTCTGCTAAAATGTAGGCGAGCTTGTGCCTCGTCAATTGAGATCTAAACATCTATGTTTGCAAAAATCAAGAAACATCACACACTGACAGCAGGAACTTCAAAGTGGCGTTTTTTTCACAAAGTTGGTAAAAAGGCATGATGTCTGCAAATGTATATTTATTTAACAACCTCCCGGGCATTAACAGCTTTTAGATACTTTGGTATCTAACTTGAGGCTTTGTTCCCACCAAACCAGCATTTCTGTTACTTTGGGTAAATATTCAATATTAGAACAGCATAATGCACCAGAAAACATCTTGATGTTTGAGTAGGAAAAGCCAGCTAATGCTGTTTAAATGTGAACTTTGTGCATTTTTGGTGACGGCCCCACATAAAACACTTCTATTTAAACAATAGCAAATAGAGCTGCAGCTCAGAGCCACGCAGAATTTTGAAAACTCATCAATCAGATGATTTCCATGTCAGCCATCATCAAATCAACGGGATTATTAGTCGGTACTTGCATGTAACTATTTCCGGCACTTTTCCTGAGAAACAGCAGAACAAACATCAACAGGTTTTCCTGCTCTGGTTTCACAATTTCACAGCGCCAAATTTGCAAAGCAAACTGGAGCTTTTATAGAACCGACAGTGAAGATTAAAAACATGCTTATTGGTGGTCATGACTCCTGTCTTCATCCATCATGGACTAGCCACTGAAATCAGGACCAGTGCTGAGAGCCCTTTCCACGTCTCATGCTCACACCAAACACGATCTATGCGAAAAGAACTACCCATGTGGAGGGTTGCAGGAGAGACGATCGGAAGCTCAAAGCAGACGTGCAACTAATGTGGCTCTCCCCCTTACAGACGCCAAGTCACCATGACAGAAACACACGGTTGTTTGAAGCACTTCTGAAATCAACACAATGACATACATGGAGAAAAAGGAGCGCCATTCCATCCTAATCTAATCCCAACCTCCGTCTTACTTTTACGTGACGTACTACCCACAGCGGAAGGCACATGAGCTTCAACTGAGAGGTTTCCGCAAGTATTTTTTGAAACGATGGCACAGACTCCTAGGTGAACAACAATGAAAAAAGAGGAACAGAACGCAGCCAATGAAGAAGCGATCCAGTGTTGACTGTTACTGAAAATTGGTAGCAATAAAAACACTAGCGCCAAATCATGACAAGCAAATCTCTGTCCGATCTTTGGCCATCCGCACCCAAAGATCGGACAGATCTTCATTTGTCCGATGTGAAACGTGACTTGAGTTCCCGCGAGCAGAATATTTCTACATCACGTTTTGATGTTTCTTTAGGGATTTTTCAGTTAAAAACACACGAACACCACCACAATCATGCCCACTTACATGACACGTTACTTGTTTTTCGCTTGTCCCGTGTTTCAACTTTGTCTTAATACGTTTGGTCATTTCATCATTTCACAGATTATTATTAAGCCATGGCAGCCCTCACTTAAGTTGTGGTGGTGCGCCACAATCGTTTACATGCAACGCTGGCGGCTAACTTTGCCGTCAGCATAAGACTCTGAAGTCACAGGGTGATGACGGTCAGTGGATCATTTCAGGGCGTTCTTGATCATGGGCCATCACCCTGTTCCTCCATTAAACACAAACTTGTGAGCTACACGGACACGCCTCTTTTCCTTGACCACCAGAGGTCGCCATCAAGACCAGAGGTCTCCACAGAATGTCTGAATGTATTCATTTATAGATTAGACTGGTGACTTATGGGTGTTTTTGTCAACTTTCGCTTTGGACTGCGGGAGTACCCAGAGAAAACCCACACGCACATGGGAAGAAAATGCAAACTCCATGGGTAAAAACCGTGGAGTTTTCTCCATGGAGTTTATATATTTCCCTCTCTGCATACATCACTAGAATATCTGGGTTCTGATTGGTTCATTTTGAACTTGAGTGTTTGAAACAATACACTCAGCAATCGACTATAGACTATAACAGTACGACAGTGTGTCTTCACTTGTAAATGAGTCTCCTTCGCCACATGGGTCGTGTTTGGTGTATAGAAGTTGAAACACATCACAAGTTTGGAAATAAAAGAGGCATCAGAGTGCACAGATGCTGTGGCCCAGAGGTCAAGCATCAGATAACTGAAAGATGCGGTTACACGATGAAAGACTTCTTTCTTTTTCAATGAGAAAACTTGGGACATGTGCTGCTTGCACCATGTGGCAAAACACCAAGTCCAATCTTGTCACACAAGGTGGACTTGATGACTCAATATGAACTAGCCAAGTACCTCAGATGGAAGTGCTTAAACAGGATTCATATATAGCATATCGTGGCTAAGGTGAGTCAGGCGGGTCACTTCAAACGGTACGTTAACTGGACAAGCATGGGGGAAAGCCAGAGATCCACAGCAGAGCACAGAGGACGGAGGCACAGTACTCACCAGTGTGATCAACTGGAGCATGTAGAGTCGAAAAGTCACACATTAGAGCTCCCTACCTGCTCATGTCCGCCCAAACCTTCAGTATATTCAAGCATGACTTCCCACCTTTGAAGGTTGACAGTATGATCTCAACCTTTTTGACACTGACACTGCTTCTTACGGCCCAATACTGCGGTGGCGCATGTTTCTAACCAGTTCCGTCAAAGGAAAGTGGATATGAATAAGCAAAACTATTCATGCAGTAGTCACGTTTTCAGAATATGTACCTGATTTGATGAACATACAGTCAATAAACACGTGAGCTGCTGAAGCTTTGCGAACGGCTCCATTACAATCATTAGTTTGGCGCTTTGCTTTTAAACAGACGAGCTTTGTCAAAGCTTCCTCCTCCTCTGGTCCTCAACACATCACACCATGTATAATTCACTTTTCCCAGTTTAAAGGGGAGCCATCTTGCCTTTTCATCTTTTCTCTGGCACTACTTTTTTTTTTTTTAGAAAACCATAAGACTGAAATGGATTTCAGGCTCCAACTGTCCCACAGTGGCTTTATTGTTTAGTCACCTGCCTTGTCTGTGACAGCCAAAGAACATGGACACACACAGACAAAAGATGGCCTTATAAAACAAGCAGATGACAGACAGAACCCACCATGATTTAATATGTTTGAGCAATAAACAAGTCAATACATCATAATGCAGTGTGTGCATGTGTGTGCGTGTGTACGTCGTTGACCTCGCTTGTGGGGACCAATTCTCGACAAAACGCTATTTTGTCCTCACACCTTGTGACACAATGTTAAGCCTCAATTTCAGGATGAAGACATCAAAACAGCTGGGTATTATAATTAGATTTCAGCTTGGTCCTGGTTGAGGTTAGTGTGTTTTGGAAGGTTCGGTTACGGATGAGAGGCAGGGGAAAGCCTTTTGGCAATGAGCGGTCCGCACAAAGATAGAAATACAAATCACTAGTATCACTTTAAAAAACAAACATAAATAAGCGCCTACAATTCGGATTGGTCACAGGTTCAGTCACTTTCTTGCTCACCACTCCGTTCATAAATAAATAATATTAATATTATCATATTTCAAATAACTTGGCGACATGTTCTTGAAACTTGATGGATCATAAAACAAAAATAATAAAACAGAAACAGAGTCTCAAAAACCAATATCATCACAGAGCATTTCTGTTATCAAAAATGCACAACATGAGATCAAGTCTCATTGGTCATGGAGTGTAAGCACTGTAAATGCTGATACATAATTGAATGTTTTTGAAAACAGAAATTGTGAAACTGAATTTTATTATGCTAAACTAACTGAAGCCCATTAGTTTTAATGTCAGCAACGTTGTCACATAGTATTGTGCAACAACAATTGGACTTCAAAGATCTATGCCTTTTATTTGGAACATCAGTGACATAAATTATAACTTTGTGAATAAACTGAAGCAAAATCACAAAACCATATTAATGTGGCTGTATTATGTTGATTTTTTTTTATCAACAATTCTAATACAAATGCACATTTCTTTCCCATGAGTCAATGCCAGTTGAAGCCGGCCACTCTTCCCCCGATCCTCGTGTGCGCAGAGCACGAATGAGCTCAGCTTGAGCGTATCGCAGCACAACGAAACCAAATTCAGGGTGTAGACAATAGCAGTGATGTTGACAGTGTCAACTCACATTTTACATAAAACCCCTCTGATCTGTCTGTTTGTTGAGAAAAAGAAAGACAATGTGTCATTGTCAGCCTTCAGGCAGTCACATGCTAAGAATGAAGCTCCAGTGGAAGAACTGGTTGTCGAAGTTGTTTTTTTTTCTTTTAAAAATCGATATTTTTCCACGTTCATGTATGTGTCGCTAAGTAGGCCATGGGCCGACAAAATGAGCTCAGTGGAATGTTAGTTTATGCTACATAACTTGCATTTCTTGAAAACAGGAAATGCATGACAAGCATACTCACTTTGACCTTAAAATAAAAACTGCTGAAGCTCGCAAGAAGCATGTTTTGGATGCTATTATGACCATGAGTTTGAGTCATTTAATAACACAGTGAGAACTACCCCACTAACACCTTCACACATCCCACTTCTCTGGTCAAGAGGCAACACAATATGGGATGACAACAGAGTCAACAATGAAAAATAACTAGGTTCTGTGAGTAACTATTGGTGAGATCAGCAGAGTGACGGCACAGTGTGGCCGCCTTGATCCAGCGCAACAGAAAAATTAACTCACCTTCACCTAAATGAATCAATTGTTGTTGTTATTATTTCATAAATCTGGCAGATTTGGCAGAGGCTATTTTCGGTTGTTCAACCTTAGGTTTTGCAAGAGTACTTTTCGAAAGCGTGTCATTACTGGTCAGCAGTGGTGTGACGTGTGTCATACTTGGGTTTGGCTGCAGAAGGACCTCAGTCTGTCTGTAGATTTTGTCAGTCCAGTGTTTGGTGGCGTCCGCACGGCTCATCAGGGTCTCGTAGTGGGCATCCAACTCGGTCTTCTCTGCCTGGCCCAGCTTTTCCTCTGTGAACTGAAGACAACGGCTCAAATACGTGACTAGATTTAAGTGGATATGAACACAGTTATTGGTTTGAAATAGCTGCAGATTAAACCTCAGGTTTGTGTGTGTGTGTGTCAGCATTTCGCTTTGTGAGATGCCTTGACAGCAAGGCCGAGGAATCCAGCAGGCAAAGTGATGTCGTCCAAAATATCCAACACAAACTAAATGCTGTTTACAACATCCAGTTTTAAAGTGATAACTTATTTTAATTTCCTTTTTCTACAATATAGAACAGGGCACTACTGCACTGGCAGGGTGCGAGTGCTAAAAACTCAATGCGTGCAACGGTTTGTTTTTCTGCACAACACATCATAAATCCCAGTCTAGTGGATCACAATAATAATTTTCTAGAGCTATTTGCACAAACAAGTACCTGTGTCTTAAGTACTTCTCAGAAGCTGTGTTAGCTGCATTTTTTAATTTTGGTAATGTTTTTATTAGAGTCGCTAATGACGACAAAGACACTGACACACACCAAAGACGCAGAATAAACATCAAATATAGCTTCAGCATTAAAAAAAGTGAAGTCACAAAATATCAAATACCACAAGACAAAGACAAATAAACACCATAAAAAATACCATTATATAGAAACATTAATCATGACAAAATAAATAAATAAATGTAGATAGACAGACAGACAGACAGAGAGA
This sequence comes from Synchiropus splendidus, assembly GCF_027744825.2. NCBI lineage: Eukaryota > Metazoa > Chordata > Actinopteri > Syngnathiformes > Callionymidae > Synchiropus > Synchiropus splendidus. The sequence continues at coordinate 26,542,689 of NC_071340.1, read as the reverse complement.
CAGACAGACAGACAGATAGAAAGACAGACAGACAGACAGACAGACAGACAGACAGACAGACAGACAGATAGAGAGATAGATAGAAAGACAGAGAGACAGACAGACAGACAGACAGACAGAGAGACAGACAGACAGACAGACAGACAGACAGACAGATAGAGAGATAGATAGAAAGACAGAGAGACAGACAGACAGACAGACAGACAGAGAGACAGAGAGACAGACAGACAGACAGACAGACAGAGAGACAGACAGACAGACAGACAGACAGACAGAGAGATAGATAGATAGATAGACAGACAGACACAGAGATAGATAGAAAGACAGACAGACAGACAGACAGACAGAGAGACAGACAGACAGACAGACAGAGAGATAGATAGAAAGACAGACAGACAGACAGACAGACAGACAGACAGATAGATAGATAGAAAGACAGACAGACAGACAGACAGACAGACAGACAAGCAAATTATTGACGATCAACAGCGGACAGTCAGCCTGACAGCACTGGGTAGAAAGGAGCGTTGAAGTCGCTCCTTCGTGCAGCGAAGGTGGATCGGCCTGCCACTGAAGGTGCTGCCCAGTGCTGTCAGGGGGTCCTGGAGGGGGTGAGACAGGTTGTCTCCAACCTTCTCCACCACCCTGGAGCTATAATGTCAGGACAGTAGAGTCACTGCCACACTTCCAGAAAACACCAAAACACTATTCTATGGGTCTGTTAAGTCTGTATATCCAGCTATAACTAATAGTTAATATACTCCATCACCATGGGGCAGAACCTCGGAGCCCCTGCTGGATGCAGAGACACTGATCCCACACTGAACACAAAGCTCATCCAGACTCCAGTCCAGTTGGGTTGTTGACTTCTAATTTGGCCCCAAAGATTGAGCTAATCCACAGACACCAGTGGGATGGGTTCGACCTGTGGGCTGTCAGACAACACTGCGCTGCGCGTCAATTTACCAACAAACAAAACCAAACAAGCTCGTAACGTACAACTGGAGCACAGACCAAACATGACGACAGAACGACGCCAACTTGTTGTAGCAGTTAGAAGGCTAACCACCGTGCCGGGAGGGTGCTGGCTCCAACACCTGGCTCTCACGCGTCAAGCAGACGCCGGCGCAGCCCCGCCTGGCCGCTTCCTTACCTGGACGGCGCGGGTGAAGAGCGTCCCGGCGCCGAACGCGAGCTTCTTCACGTTGAAGTCCATCGTCAGTTTGAAGTCAGAAGAATCCTTTTCCACCGGAGAGTCCACTGACAGCACTGAGGCGCGACGCTGTGACGCGCGCGCCAGTCACGTGACTCGCGCTGATGCCTTACGTCATTCTCTGCCCAAACAACGTCCTGGTAGTTTGAAATAATTAACGGACACGCATTTAAAAAAATATATATAATTCATGATTCTGAAACACCATTCATTGATATGGCTGTACATAATCCCCCGGAATTAATATGATACTTTGATTCCAGTCGACCCAACTGCAGTTAATCTCTCACTCCTGACCACAAACCGCTTCTTATAATTCACTGCCCCTTCAAAACAATATGCACTTCTATTAAGTACGTCATCGTATTTTGAGGCGGTGGATGATCCGAAAAATGCGAAAGACCTTCCATATGTATATACATTGTTTTGCTGCTGCCCAGATTTATACACACTCATAATAATGTAATAGTATTAAATATAAAAAGTTCAGTTTACTCCTTAAATCACGGTGTCAAAGTATTCCAGATTGTAATGCATCTAATACGAGGGTTTTAAGCGCAAACACCGCCATAAGATGAAAGCGTTTAATGACCGGAAAGCTCGTTGCCTAAATGACAACACAAACCACTGACACGTGAACGCACCATGTCGTGTCGCCTGCGTCATGACGTAGTCTACGTCGTGACGCAGGCGCAGTTCACGTGTGACTGTTATTAACGCGTCCCAAAGCACCGAAGGGAGCGCTCCGCTCTTGACAGTGTGAGTAACGGACTTTGTGTTTTACACTTTTAAAAGTACAAGATGGCGATGTGTTTAGGCTTCGCGACCTTTTGGCAGTTAAAGCTGGTGGCTAGCTGCGGTACAGATTCGCTGGTCAGCTTCACGGCGGTGCGCCGTCGTCGTCACGTGAGTCGATTGAAACGCACGGGGTTTGTGTCCGTAGTTCTCTTGGAGACGTGATGCAGAGAGTCGGGTCATGGCCTGGAAGTCGAGAACTCGCAATCTCCAGGTGTTGGACACCGAGCTGAGCGCCGACACGGTGGAGTGGTGTCCGGTGTCGCCGTGTCACAACGTCCTGGCCTGCGGGACTTACCAGCTGCTCCAGCAGGTGAGGCAGAAACGTCCCGACATTTCTGCTGCCTCCTTCATCAGCGTGTTCATCAACCGCCTTGGAAGTTTTTTTTTGTGTTAAAACTTTATTTAAATGAATCAAAATAGCCAAACACTCACTCTTTTTTTGTCCAGATGATCAGAAATAATCCATTGTCTTGTAAATACGAATTGAAAAACTACGTTTGGCATGATTTCAATTTTTGATAAGTTTAATAAGTTTTTTATTTAATAAGTTTTTTATTCAAAAAAACTTATTAAACATATTATTATCAATATGATAATAATAGGCCACAATATTATTATCATATTGTCACTTTTGTATTTCCTTTTTTAAGCAGTATAGAAAGAATGATTTTTTTTTTCTCTTTTTGGATTAAATGGGTCCCAAGCAAAGTGCGCTGCAAGTCTGCAACTCTTTGGAAAGGGAAGCTTTTTGTACTGAATTAAAAACTGCGTAAAATCACTTAGCCATATTTTCCAAAGTGACTATAGTGACTGTAGAGTGGCTTTGTGAACCATTCTTTCAGGGTGACGATGACGGTGGCACCCCAAGTCGGACTGGACGCCTGTATCTTTTTAGATACCAACGTGAAGCATCACTCAGTCCACCTCTCACTGAGCTGCAGCAATTTGACACCGCTGCTATTTTAGACTTGAAATGGTAGGACTTGCCTCCAATATTGTTCACCTCTGTTTGGAGTGTGGCTCTTATTTCTGGTCGCAGGTGCCACGTTCCTGTGTCGGACAAACCTGTGCTTGGCCTCGCTGCTGCCACTGGGGAACTGCAGCTCCACGCCCTGTCGGACGGTCAGGTGAGAACGGTGAGCCGGGCCCGTGTGCTAAAGAGGGCGACTCATCCTTGGTGTGTGTCTGAACGCTCAGTAGGACGGCAGCCAAAACCTGCAGCCGCTCAGCAGCGCGGTGGTCGGTGCCGAGCGACTGGCTCTGTCTTTGGACTGGTCCTCTGGGAGACTGGACAGGTACCAACACTGGAGTCGGCTCTGGATCTTCCCTTGAGTGTCACTTCCCACATCTGTCTCTGGTTGTGTGGTCGCCCGCAGCAGTGACCTGAGAGTGGTGTGCAGTGACTCCGCTGGCTGCGTCAGTGTGCTCAGCCTGGCTGAGTGTGCTCTGATCACCAGCTCCCAGTGGAAGGCTCACGACTTTGAGGCCTGGATTGCTGCCTTCTCCTACTGGAACACACAGTTGGTTTACTCTGGTACGAGCCTTGGTTTATCTGTCTGCATGTTAGCAAAACAAGAAACATATGCTGTGACCTGCAAAAAAAACTCACTCACTTAACAAAATGCATTTCTTTTTCAACTAAAGATGAAAATATTGGGTAGAAAAGTCAGACTTCAGAGTTTAGGTTGGATTAACAGGCTGTCTGTATGTGGTTGGGAACGTGCTTTAATTGACCAAACTATTTTTTTTTTTTTGAAATTTCACTTTTAAACCTGTATTATTATTCACGAATGTGGTCTTCAGGTGGAGATGACTGCAAACTGAAAGGCTGGGACCTCAGGATGGGACCCTGCAGCCCCACTTTCATCAGCAAACAGTACTTTTGTCGCCACTTCACCTCAAGACTGACACAACACAGGCCAACACCACTGATCTGCCTCTTCCTCTCTCCCGCAGACACTCGATGGGAGTGTGCAGTATCCATAGCAGTCCTCATCAGGAGCACGTCCTGGCGACAGGAAGGTAAAACCCTCAAAGATAAGCAGCGACTCGCTCATCATCTCAGCCTCTGCCCTCAGCTATGACGAGCAGGTGTTGCTGTGGGACGGGCGGAATATGAAGCAGCCTCTCTGCCAGACCCCCATGGGTGGTGGCGTGTGGCGGTTGAAGTGGCACCCGAGCCACCAGCACCTCCTGTTGGCAGCCTGCATGCACAACGACTTCCACATACTCCACTGCCAGCAGGCTGTAGGTGAGGATTTGGCTTGTTCCTCGCCATAATTTTCCAGACTCATCCAGTCACAGCAAGCCTTTGCCACTGAGGTCAAATACGTCCGTGTTCTTCTGCTGAAAAGCAGCGTTATGATTTTCACCTTTCTTCAGGGGACAGTCCAGCTGCCTGTCCTATTGTGGCCTCCTACATCCTCCACAACTCTCTAGCGTACGGAGCAGACTGGTCTCGGCTGTCGCTGGACGAACCCGCTCCCAGCTCACCGCCTGTTTCCCAACCAAAGACAAGTCTCGCCAAGAGCAGCGGCCACCTAAGGATCCAGTATGAATCGCCGACCGCTAGCTTTGACACCTCACTGGAGGATGACGCTGGACGATACATCCCAGAGGACTGTGAAGCCACGCCCACCTCCTCGAGGCCTCATCTTTCCGTCGACCGTCACGATGCTTCCACGCTGTCATGTCTGCTGGCTAGCTGCTCGTTTTATGACCACATGCTTCACGTGTGGCGCTGGGACTGGACCCCAGAGGGCGGAAGTGACCGGTCCAAATCTTCACCTCTCGATGAGTCTGCTCCAGAGGCCCTGATTTAGGGAGGGCACCCGGTGCATGCAGTTAGTGGACATATATTTTTGTAATGTTTTCAATAAACCTGCAGTTCAACATCTTTTAGATTTCTGCTCACAGATCAAGACATCACAAAGACTGAAGTCATGCAAAAATAAAGATTAAAAATCTTCCTGTATGTTTACTGAGGCATCATTCAAAAGTAAGAAGAGGAAGGAAGCATTTTTCCCCATTAGTCAACTGTGCAGAATTTATTCATTGTTGCATGGTTAAAAAGTAGCCTATTAAATCGGAAGCTATTTTAGGAACACAAATAGGTGGCAACCTTTGGACATGTCGGCTGATAACTTTTATTAAACTGATGTGGAATGACACATTCCACAATGACAATTCCGTCGTGTAGACAGCATATAGATCTCACAGAAGAACAAATGTATTCCACGACCTCCACCATAGAGTCCAGGAATGATACAGTTTTTGTATGCAGGTCATCGCACAAAGTTTTTGGGATACAGTTTGAACAACTTGCCATCCTGTGTTGGTTCAAATCCATATTTCTCCAGTTGATCTTTGCTGAACTTTCCCTCTTCAAAGTCCTTCTGGATCTTGGGTGCCACCACCTCAGCAAACAAACTCTCTGCGGTGACCGGAGCCTCTGTTCCTTTTGGGGCACGGTAGGACACGTAGGGCTTCAGTTTGAATCCCTCAAGGTCGGGCACCACGAACTCGGGAATCATGGCTGGAATGGCTAGAAACTTGCTGCTGGGCAGTTTCAGTCCTGTGGGTCTTGCGCCTCGGCCTTTGTTGTGAGTTCTTGAACCACGCTTGCTGGTGAACTCCGACATCCGGTCAGCTCCTCGTACCAGCCCCCGCGCCAGCGTGGACAACACACCCATAGTTGTCAGGGATAAGGACAAAAAACCTGAGGAGACAGACGCGTTTTAGTTCAGTAAACGGACAGACGAGGTGCTGGAGACCAACATTATCGTGGGAAGGATAAAACGTCTAATCTAATAAAAACACATATGGTCATGAGCCCAGTAAACATGCCACCGCAGGCAACTGTATGTTTAGGGAGGTAGATGAGGATTCTCTCTCGAGATGTACATCAACATATTAGCCGTGAGTTTGAAACATGATGCGCGACTTGACTCGACCACTGCAGTTGACTGTGAGAAACTCAGTATCGGTGAAAGACGTTTACCTTTACGGAAATTGTTTGGCTTGATATCTGGATGTTTGTACTCATAGCTAATAATAATAATCGACTTTACTCACCTTGAATCCACACGCCAGGAAAATGTTGTGCTGTCTTATAAAACCGCCTGTCATTGGCTAAGCGGTCACAATATCCACCAATAGAAACCAGCGATACTCACAATGAACGCGCGAGTGATTGGCTGGAGTACCGGAAGTTCCAACGGGTGAGACAAAATATACATTTCAAATTAACAGCTTGAAGAGACTTGGATGAAAACCTAGCTTTACAAAGACGCAAAATGTGACTCGGTCCCGCGAATCTAGTTTGCGAAGTTTGAACAGTAATAGCTGATGCAAGTCAGCTACCTGTTTTTCGCTGTTTGTAGAAGTGTGTTTTATTCTGAAACCTCGGCCGCATCGAGTGTGTTTACCAGAGTGTGGGACACAAATACACCACAAGTTTGTCTCAATGACGGTAGGTAACGGTTATTGAAGTGAAGTGTGTATGTTGGTTTACTTTCAAACTTGTTCGTTGGGATTGTAGTCAGCATTTTTCAACACGGAATCGTTTATAACGTGCAGCGTGATGCAGACACAAAACCACGGTGGAGTTTGTTGTGTTTTCTGAGACGGTTGTGTTGCAACATTTTCTTCATCGACGTGACGTTTTCGTGGTTCGGGTGTATTAAGTATACGTATAACATTCATGTTGCACTGGTCTGTGTGGAGGGCTGTTGTTTAAAATATTCATTTAAAGTCTGTCACTTTTGCTTGTCGTTCACCATTCAAACATCTTCGCTCTCTCTGGATGGCCACATGTTTTGTATTTCTCGTTCATTGAATCACGCTGGAAAAGACGTTCAATGACAAGTGGAAAGACAAAGGAGGGTCTCCGGCACGGAAGCTTCTGTGCTCGATCACCGTGTATCAATCGTGCATGATACGCTGAGATTGCTGCTCGCTGGACACCAGTGTCTGGTTACAAACACTCAGCTAATGACCTATTTTTTTCTTGAGTGAAGTGATCTTTGACCCACAGACCTTTAGCTGTGTGTGTAAGCGAAGATCCCCCCGCCCCCCGTGGTCGTGATCAGGACCGATTGTTTATATATAAAGCCAGAATCACAAGGAGGGATCCGATACATGTTGCTGTTTGATTTCACACAGCTTTGCACCAACTGTATTTTTATCTAAAGTTGGCACTTTAAGAGAAAAGAGAGTACAGCCGAACCAACAGAGGTCAGATGAGCTGTTGTTACAGAGGTTGTATGCAACTCCTCACAGGTTTCTCCTCATGAATCTGCTCTGGATCGTCAACCATGAGCGAAGCGGAGGTGAGCTGCAGTATCTCCCCGGTAAGTCACTTATCAACATCCGTCTTTGCACTTCTGTGGTGTCAAACTCCATAAGTCAGTTGGTCCTTACCGCGCATTTGTGTGTGGTCTGCTATCATTCTGGCGTTGGGAGCAGATTCTTCCGTCGCTGGGCAGTGAGATCAGAGCCAAGATGGAGCAGTTTCTGGAAGAGAGGACAGAAGCCAACATGGTAAACATGATTCTAAAGTGTGGATTGGAAGGTTCTCTTCACCTTTTGGCTCATCCTAATCCATGTGTATTTCAGTGGGCTGCTGTTTTGATCGGAGCTGCGGGAGTCGTCTCATTGGTCGGCGTTGTGGTGTTGCTGCTCTACAGAAAATTCAAGTGGTCAAGTTAGTGTCCTTCATGGGAATACTTCCGAGTCACCTTTATTTGCATTATACCATGGTACCTCGGTTTTCAAACGTCCAAGCAAGAAGCTTGACCATGACATCTTCTTTATTTGCCGCTGGAAAATGCTATGCCACCCAGAGGTTTGGCATGTGCACTGCATCGTACATCAAACACCACCAAGCGTGTCACTCCATTTATCACGACTATTCACAAGTTCGATAGTTCCATTCATTATATTTATCCGTCGAAATGCAGGGAATTTTATCAGCACGCTACTTCTTGTTGTATAGACAGGGGTTGGACAAAACAATGGAAACACCTGAAAGCTAAAAAAGCTTTCAGGTGTTTCCATTATTTTGTCCAACCTCTGTAGAAGTGACGTGCATACCAATCTTGGAAAATGAAAGTTTGTTTCATTTACTGAAGAACTGTGTCTCTTTCAGAGGAGGAGGCCAACGGGCCTCATTATCGCTTCAGGAAGAGGGACAAGGTCATGTTCTACGGCCGGAAAATCATGCGAAAGGTCTGTGTGTTTTTGATATAATGAGTATTGTGAAGCATACAACCAGTTTGATCATGCTTCCACTCCTCTGCTGCAGGTCACCACTCTGTCCTCAGCGACAGCCGGGGGCTCCAACTCAGCCTCCAGACAGAGAGTCAGGAAGAGGACCAAGGTCATGTCCATCGCTAGAAAGTGAGTCTGCTTCCTCAGTGATTGGATTCAATGAAGTTTCGAGTGTATGTAAGTATTCAGAATGAAGTAGTGTGTTCATGACACTCTTCGTGTTGCTGTCAGGATCCTGCGCATCAGGAGGGAGCCCCCCACGCTGCAGCCCAAGGAGCCACCCCCGAGTCTGCTGGAGGCTGATCTGACCGAGTTCGATGTGCAGAACTCCCACCTGCCCTCTGAGGTTCTCTACATGCTGAAAAATGTCAGGTGGGTCCAGTTGGGTCTTGTCAGTCAGGAGTGATTCTTAAGCTCAAATGTAACTTTCTTTTCAATGTGACTTGCTCTTCACTTTATTAAACGATTAAAATTGTGGGTTTTGTGTCACATGTTCAGGTTCAAGCTGCACATTTTTTTATTTAATATGAATATAAATAAACAAAGTGACGTATCTTTTATCTTGTTTTGGGTCACAGCGTGCAATTTAGAGGCACCAGAGACCAGACCAGTTCTTCTTCTTCCTCATTCTTCCCTCCTGTTATTCATCATTCTTTCTTCTTACTCCACATCTCCATGCTCCTTCATATGTCAAGCGTCGACCAGTGCCACTTCCTCCATGCATCAGTGAGAGTTTCAGATTCAGCTCACCCAGCTGGTGGTCATAATGATCCGTGTGTCTCACCAGGATCCCAGTATGATGCTGTGTGTATCTGCAGGGTTCTGGGACACTTCGAGAAGCCACTTTTCCTGGAGCTTTGTCGTCACATGGTGCTGGTCCAGCTGCACCAGGGGGAGGCGCTGTTCCGCCCAGGGGACACAGATGACAGTATATATGTGGTGCAGGACGGACGCCTGGAGCTGTGCATCCATGAGAGCGTAAGACCCGACTCACACACAGAACTGGTGAGGCTTCATGAAACAGTGTCCTCGCGTTCACAGCTCGGTAGGTGGCGCTCTCAGTTGGAAAATGACGTGTTCAATAGAAATAGTTCAAATAAAAGCTTTCAGAGCAGAGAGCGCCATCTAGTGGGCCCTGAAAATGATGGCAGTGTTTCTCTTCAGTCTGTCACTACTGACCACCTGGTGCTCATGTCGTGTTCTGACGCTGCAGGACGGGACTGATGCGGTGGTCAAGGACGTTCTTCCTGGAGACAGCGTGCACAGTTTGCTCAGCATCCTGGATGTCTTCACTGTGAGTCTGGCTGGGTCTCCGGTCATCACTTTCGTTTGGAGAACATGCCGTCGTTTTGCCACGACTGAAGTGTCCACAGTCGCTTTCATGTCCTTGTTTTCCCCACTATAAAGCAGCTCTTGGCTGCTGTCTTTGAGTGAAATCTGCTTCCTGGTTTCACACAGAACCTTGTGCTTCTCAGGGCTACCCGGCTCCTTACAAGACGGTCTCGGCCTGGGCTGCTCTTCCTTCCACCGTCCTGAGGCTTCCGGCTTCTGCCTTCCACTCAGTGTTTGAGAAATATCCAGAGACTTTAGTCCGGGTTATACAGGTGAAGGGCCCATCGGAAGTCATTGGAATTTGACAGTTACTCATCATGTGCTTTCATGACTCGGCAGATTATCATGGTGCGTCTCCAGAGAGTGACATTCCTAGCCTTGCACAACTACCTGGGTCTGACCACGGAGCTCTTCAACCCTGTGAGTGTGGAGAACAGTGATTGAAATGCTCATTTTCTCAATTTCCTCATATATCAAAACAACAATGTGCCCTCAGCTGAACCTTAAGTACAGGTTCCGTCCAGGTTTCATGTTATTTTTCAATATTTCGCTTCCTCATTCATTCTCTGCAGAGCGCCTCTTCTTCAAGTCTCATCGGGACTCTGAAGCGCTACTGCCATCTGCTGTCCGTCTGTGCTCCTATTTAACTTGAAATAAATATGTGCAGTAGCTAATATCAGACAGGAAATGAGAAGCTAGGTTGATGTTGATGCACAGAATTCGGCAGCACAGTCTGTCTTCGAGGCTGTTGTCTCATCTCGTTGAGAGGCCATTGTTATTGTTCTCATCTGATTTTATCATCCAGTTTCTTCTGTACATCAGTTACATCACATCAGTGATTCAAGTGTGTTTTGTACAATCAAAAATGTACAGTCTGTTTTGCCAAGAGCTGGTCACATGACTGGCAGGTTCATTTGTGTCTAAAAAAACTAAAAAATGAAAACATTCTAAAACTGGAGCACCGTACGCAGCAGTGAACAGCAGTTCTCCCTCCCGTCTGTGGTGAAGTCTGACTGATGTCCTCTCGCTCAGGAAAGCCAAGCCATCTCCCTGGTGTCGGTGGCTCACGTCCTGGGTGAGACACATCCTCACCGAGGCCTGCGAAGACAGCCGTCTCACAGCGACGAGCAGACCTCAGCCGACCTGGGTATGAGCCGGGCTCCCTGGATGAGCTTGTGTTTGCTCCAACAAGGTGACCTGATGTTTGTCTCCGGACAGAGAAGCACAGTCTGGGTGACGCGTCCTCCCCGAAGTACAAGAAGTCCCGCTCCCTGTCCACGCCCTCGGCCGTGACAGGGGAGATGTCAGACGACCTCAATAAAGTCTACGAACGGGCTCGAGTGGTGAAAGAAGAGGCGGCGAGGAGCGAGTCCGGACCAGTGAAGGTGTCTGAAATCATCTTTCAGATGCCATGAAAAAGGACGTATCACTTCAACGCATGTCTCCTCAGTCCATCCTGAAGAAGAGTGTCACCATGCAGCACGCTCCCTCTGCTGTCTATCACTACAACGACACCAGAGTGGACAACCTCCACTACAATAAAGTCAACGCCATTTTCCAAGCTGCCAAAAAGGATCTGCTGCAGGTCATCCAGTTACAGGTGGCTAGCAGACACTGAGCGCACTTGCTGTTGATCTGTCGGTCTCTGTTGTAATTGTCATTTCTGCCACTGGGTGTGGTCAGGACCCCAGTTTGCTGGAAGGGCGGGTGACGCTTCGCCAGGTCAAAGCTTCCACTGTGGTGGCCCACCAGGGAGACCAGGTCAGTCCAAGACGAAAGTGCCACTTCAGATCAAACACTGACTGTTTTACCTGGAGGAAAACTTAAAAATGATTTGCTTTATCTCTCACTGTTTTCATTGACCAAGCTATAAAGTTGGACAGCTTTTATCACTAACTTAATGTCAGGAAAGCAGAGCACCGACGACACTGTTCCCAAGCTAAAAGGTGTGAGGAGCGGTTGCTATTGTTTGTCTCTGACCTATTACACAGAATTCACGTGATATTCCTGGCCCTAAATTTACCCTATGAAAATGAAAGGGAGGAGGACAAAAAAAGCCACACAGTTCCTCCATATTCTCCATATACTCCTAGAAAGGCCATTAAATCCTATTACGTAGCCACACTCCTTACTTAAGGACTTAAAATAAAATATCTGTGCCAACTCTTCGTGGTGTCCGTCAAATTGACCTCAATCAACATGAGAAATGGTCAAGCAAGGTCGTAAAAAGTCATGTTTGTGTGATGATCCTTCTTCTCATCCTCCTTCTCCGCCTCCTTCTTCTCATCCTCCTCCTCCGCCTCCTTCTTCTCATCCTCCTTCTCCGCCTCCTTCTTCTCATCATCCTCCTCTGTCTCCTTCTTCTCATCCTCCTCCGCCTCCTTCTTCTCATCATCCTCCTCCGCCTCCTTCTTCTCATCCTCCTCCTCCACCTCCTTCTTCTCATCCTCCTCCTCCGTCTCCTTCTTCTCATCCTCCTCCTCCGCCTCCTTCTTCTCATCATCCTCCTCTGTCTCCTTCTTCTCATCCTCCTCCTCCTCCTCCGCCTCCTTCTCCTCCCCCTCCTCTTCCTCCTCTGCTAGGACGTGAGCGTGGCCTTCGTCATCTCCGGCCTGCTCCACGTGTATCAGCGCATGATCGACCGCGAGGAGGAGTCTCTCCTCTTCACCACGCACCCTGGCGAGATGGTGGGCCACTTGGCAGTGCTGACCGGGGAGCCGCTCATCTTCACCGTGCGCGCCCACAGAGACTGCACCTTCCTGTCCATTTCCAAGGCTCACTTCTACGAGTGCGTGCGACACGCTTGTCTTTGCCGCGGTGGCGGCGCCGGCTCCTCCTGATAACGGCTGTGCTCTGCTCCAGGATCATGCGCGAGGAGCCCAGGGTGGTGCTGAACGTGGCCCACACCGTGGTGAAGAGGGTCTCCCCTTTTGTCCGGCAGATTGACTTCGCTCTGGACTGGATGGCTCTGGAGGCTGGGCGGGCTGTTTACAGGTTCTGATGGGGTCCATGTCTGTCCACTCCTCTCTGTTTTGGAGGAGGGTCTTGGGTTTCCCATTTCCATCCTTCTTGTTGTTGTTACTCATGTCTCTGGCGTGGTTCCAGGCAGGGCGACAAGTCCGACAGCACCTTCATCGTCCTGAGCGGCCGGCTGCGCTCCGTCATCGCAAAGGATGATGGGAAAAAGGAGCTGGCTGGAGAGTACGGGCGAGGAGACCTGATCGGTGTGGTGCGTGCTCCGCGTCTGCTGGTTCTGGCCCACCTGTGTAACGCCGTGTCTCCAGGTGGAGGCGCTGACCCACATGAACCGGGCCACCACGGTCCACGCCGTCCGGGACTCGGAGCTGGCCAAGCTTCCTGAAGGAGCCCTGAAGTCCATTAAGAGGAGGTACCCCCAGGTGGTGACGCGGCTCATCCACCTGCTGGGTCAGAAGATCCTGGGGAACATGCAGCAAGTCAACGGACCCCTGGCAGGTAGAGGATTCCCCTCTGGAGGGGCTGAGTTGCCGTGCTTGCTGGTCAACACCGCCTCTTCTGCAGCTCGCAGTCTGGCTCTGCACACGCCCACCAGCAAGTGGGACGCGGGAAACCCCGCCTCCAACTTGTCCACCGTGGCCATCCTGCCGGTGTCTGAAGAGGTTCCTCTGACTGCCTTCACCCTGGAGCTGCAGCATGCTCTCAGTGGCATCGGTACTTTCATACATGACCCGCTCCGGCCCTCCTCGCCGCTGCTGTGATCTATGCTGTGTGATCCCTCTCTCTAGGCCCCACGCTGCTGCTGACCAGTGACATCATCAAGCAGCGCCTGGGCTCAGCCGCCCTGGACAGGTGCAGACGATACAGCCGAATGTTCTTCCTCAGCAGCTGAATAACTGGACCTCACTTGCAGCATCCATGAGTACCGGCTGTCCAGCTGGCTGGGTCAGCAGGAGGACATCCATCGCATCGTCCTGTACCAGTCCGACTCCAGCCTCACGCCCTGGACCCAGCGCTGCATCCGCCAGGCTGACTGCATCATCATCGTGGGCCTGGGAGAGCAGGAGCCCACGGTGGGCGAGGTCAGTGGGGTCAGCTGTAGACTTCTCTTCTCTTCAGTGATTGCTCTTCTCATCTTTTTCTTTTGGTCTTTTTGCTGTAGTTAGAGCGGATGCTGGAGGGTGGCGCTGTGCGGGCCCAGAAGCAGCTGGTTCTGCTGCACAAGGAAGACGGGCCGCCGCCGAGGGGCACGGCTGAGTGGCTGAACATGAGGAGCTGGATCTCCAGACACCATCACCTGTCCTGCCCACGCAGGGTCTTCTCCAAGAGGAGTCTGCCCAAGCTGGTACAAACACACACACCTTTACATTCCTATCTTTGTGGGGACCATAGCCCTTTCCCCAGCCTCTCACCCTAAACCTAACCACTCAAAACAAATGGCTAACCTTAACCAAACTTATGGTTTAACCAAACTAGTTATTCGAATTTCTAATCCTCAAAATGAGGCTTAAATTTCAGAAAAACAGAAACAACCTTTCTTGTCTGCGTACCATGTGTTGACCTGTTCATGGTGTGTGTGTGTGTGTGTGTGTGTGTGTCCCAGCGAGAGCTGTACCAGCGGGTGTTTGAAAAGTGTCCGGACCGCCACTCGGATTTCTCACGTCTGGCCAGGATCCTGACTGGAAACAGCATCGCTCTGGTTCTGGGAGGCGGCGGAGCCAGGTAGGGAGGCGTCCTGTGGGCAGCAGGTCTCATATGAGAGGCGCAATAAGGTGAAGCAAAGAAGCAGATGGGAGCAAAGCACATGACATTTGCTCAGAATGAACAGCTGTTCGAACCTGAACAGTAGTTTGGACCTATTGATGAAAAGATGAAACCTAATATATCATTGAATATTAATGATGACAGTAATAAGGAGAGCAATATAGATGACAATAAAATGTGACTTTAATGAGAACAATAAATGGAAATGGCAAAAAACAAAGTGATTTTGTCCAAACTCAAGTGTCTGAGGAGTTTAAAGTAACTAGCAGTTCGTCTTGTTTTTTTGCTTGAAAAGAGTATGTTTCTGTAAATCTATAAAACATGAGGATTAGTGGCACTAATATCTAAAGTATTAACTCGTTGAGCGCCTCTACAGCGCCCCCTGGAGCTTTGTTCCATACTGCACGTATTTTGTTGCCTATTACTCTCTGAGTATGCAGTACAGTAGATTAGTAAAAAAAATGTGGGGAAATAATGAAAGAAAAGAAGTGGAAGATGATGAAAAATGATTGAATAATTTTCGAACCTATCGATCGGTGTATAGGGGCTGCTCTCAGGTGGGCATCCTGCGGGCTCTGAGCGAGTCGGGGATTCCCGTGGACATGGTGGGCGGCACGTCCATCGGCTCCTTCATGGGGGCGCTGTACGCCGAGGAGAAGAGCAGCAGCCGCATGAGGGTGCGGGCTCGAGAGTGGGCCATGGTGAGTCCGCTGCACCGCCGCTGGCCTGCTCCTTCATCATAACCTGTGTCGCTCCCATCGCAGGATATGACATCGCTCTTCAAGAAGGTCATGGACCTGACCTATCCCGTCACCTCCATGTTCTCAGGAGCGTCTTTCAACTCTGGGATCAGCTCGGTCTTCAAAGGCAAACAGATCGAGGTGCAGTTGCTGAGTGGCGCCATCTCGCGCGTCTTTCCTCTGACGGCTGCTCTGTTCCAGGATCTGTGGCTGCCCTACTTCAACATCACCACTGACATCACCGCCTCCTCCATGAGGGTTCACACTGACGGTCAGTGCAGCAGGGAACTCATGTGTCATTTAAATGACATGAAATCATCGGCAGTAAATATATATATATATATATATATTCTGCCATTGTAAGGCCCAGGCAGCATGTGGGTCAGAAACAAGTCCCCACTCAGGCCTCGACTCTTTTCTCTCAGGCTCGCTGTGGCGCTACGTCCGCGCCAGCATGTCTCTGTCCAGTTACCTGCCGCCGCTCTGCGACCCCAAAGACGGACACCTGCTGATGGATGGAGGCTACATCAACAACCTGCCGGGTAAAACCAGGGCTCCCCGCCTCTCACGTCCACACGGTCCATGTGATGGATAATAGTCTTACTGACTATCCTGACGCGTTTTGACTTCAGGGTTTCAGATGTCGAAACTCCTCCCAGGTTAATCCCATCCTGAAAATGCAGGAGAAACATTTCTTTCTTTGATGAGGCTTCATGAAACAGTGTCCTGATTTTCGAAGGCCACTAGGTGGCGCTGTCTGCTGTAAAATGTTTGGACTTGGTCAACTAGTCCAATGAAACCTCATATCATTTCTAAATCAAGAGCTCCATCGAGTGGCCTCTGAACATGAGGACACTGTTTCATGATGCCTCACCTATTCAACACTAGTTCATGCACCATCAAAAGCTGGGATATCGAAAACCTAACATAAAAATGGGACAGAAGCTTTCGCTCGTCGCACTGTTTCCAACAGTCAAAATAAACCCTGGTAACCGGGTTAAAACATTTTTGTGTATTTGCTTTGAAACGACTGGTTTTAACCACTGTCATTTACATCTTATTTAAAGCAATTTACGTACATATTATTACAACCGTTATATTCAACTCATCACTGTGATAGTTATGATGCCACTTTTCTTTCTGTTTATTGTGGAATTAAACTGTGTGTTGGTGTTTAACATTCACTGACTCCTGCGTCAGGTGGAAAA
Source organism: Synchiropus splendidus (assembly GCF_027744825.2). Lineage (NCBI taxonomy): Eukaryota > Metazoa > Chordata > Actinopteri > Syngnathiformes > Callionymidae > Synchiropus > Synchiropus splendidus. The sequence continues at coordinate 26,526,388 of NC_071340.1, read as the reverse complement.
CATGAGCAGTTTTCACCATGAGACTAAATCATTTTGAGCTGTGGAAATGTTTGTTTTCCAATTTTGCCCTGACACTGTGTCACATGACTGATGAACAAAATCCTTCCAACCTCCTCTGGGGTTTTATTGCCTCCAATATTCACATAGTTAATCCGTATATTTTTTAACATTCTCAGAGTAATGAGTGAAAAACCTTCATAACTTTTTTTTCCCAAATGTGTCCAGGTGATGCCTCTGTTTTTCCGTGAAATATAAATGTGTTTTCTCACCTTTCCCCTGGCTGACTGCTGAACTGTGTGGTCCCCCCCGCTGCAGCCGACGTGGCGCGTTCCATGGGAGCCAAAGTGGTGATCGCCATCGACGTGGGAAGTCGCGACGAGACCAACCTCACCAACTACGGCGACTCTCTGAACGGCTGGTGGCTGCTGTGGAAGAGGTTCAACCCCCTGGCAGAGAAAGTCAAGGTGAGGAGGAGGAGGAGGAGATCCTGCGGGTGGCGCTCATGCTCACCTCCCCCGGCTGATCTCCCTCCCAGGTCCTCAACATGGCGGAGATCCAGTCCCGGCTGGCCTACGTGTGCTGCGTGCGACAGCTGGAGCTGGTCAAGGACAGCGACTACTGCGAGTACATCCGGCCGCCCATCGACCGCTACGGAACCCTGGAGTTCGGCAAGTTCGACGAGATCGCAGTGAGTTTTCTGTTTTTTGAAGATTGAAAAGTCATTTTCACTTTTATTCATTTTCTGTCCCTGAAAAAGTCCCTTGTTGTTTCCCTTCGCTACCTAATAGTGATGGGTGGATGAGGCTTTAATGACACGCTACCATGATTCATGACGAGGCTTTGTGAAACAGTGTCCTGAGGCCACCAGATGGCGCTGTCTGCTGTAAAATGTTTGGTCTTGAACAACTAATCCAATGAAACCTCACATCATTTCTGAACCAAGAGCGCCATCTAGTGGCCTCTGAACATGAGGACACTGTTTCATCGACCCTGCAGCACTGTTTCATGAAGCCTCACCTGCCCATCACTAGTGTCTAGTTATTCTAACTATATTGGTGCATTAATTGTAAAAATGTAAACGTCATTTTATCCCATAACTTCCTGTCCATCGATGAAGCTTCACATATTAGTATTGTCATGAGTATTGTTAGAAGTCAGCGCAGGAAAGAACCGAGTCAAAAATGCTGAAAAAACAGATGGAATCTTAACATGGATTTAACAGTGACTTCTAATGTAGATGTAGAAGAAAATAACTGTCAATTTACTGTCTATTCCAACTAGTTCCAGCTGAGAGTTTATCATTTTGTATTTGTATTAGTTTCAGTTAGACACTCACCAATGTTAATATCGAGAGGTGATCAAGGCAGTCATGTGGGTTTATTTTATGTTTGTTAAAATAGTGATAACCCCACAGGAATATTCCATTATCACTGCTGCTGTTATTGTTATTAAGTGATGGGTCAGTGAGCCTTTCGACACAATGTATTGATACTGTGTCACTGCATTCATATTGTATTATTCCATGTCTTTAAACCATAGTGAAAACAATGTGAACGAGGAAGCTTGTGGACCTTTTGTTTTTCCAATGTTTTTAAATTTCCTCAGTTAAATTACACCATGAAAGGAATTAGAATGGAACAAGACAAGTCGAACATCTGAGACAAACTGGGCAACGATTGAGATAAAGACATTATTCTCTGGTAGGAGATCAAAATGGAGCTGCCCCCTACATCCACCGAGACATTCTCAAGGAACCGTGAGATCAGACTGTTTCAGCGGTTGCTGATGCGCTTCCTGGTAAACACAGTTCGGCGCGCTTTTGCCGGCCCCTTTGTCCCGTGAGCGAGTGGGCGCAGTCACATGACAAAGCGTTTGGCGCAGAGACGCAGGGATTGTTCTGTGAGCTCGGCGGTGATGTGGGACCCATCACTATTCTTATTCTTATTGTTATGTTTTTATTAATAATAATTTCAGAAAACGTGAATTGGTCCAATATTTACAGAATGTTCATTGTTCCCGGGATTTCTGAATGATTCATAGAGTTTGTCTAACAGTCGTTATTTTATAATTCAATCATAATTATCGTTATTATTTTTAATAAAGTGGCTTCCAAACATAGCTTTTTAAATCCAAATTTTGGGTCCATCATCAGAGTCTCATGACTCTGCTTCGTCATGGAAGACGTCAGGATCATATTTCTGGGCTCCATGACTGGAAATGCAGCCAAGACGGCAAGTGTGAAGAGGCCGAGCTCTTCAGAGCCTCGGGGGAAGAACAGAGTAGAGGATGTGATAAAGGAGGACATGCGGAGGAGAGGTGGGACCAGGGAGGAGGATGAAGATGGTGCTGAAATGAAACAGTAGAAGGCCGAGACGTGACCGTCGCTCAGATTTACCGTTATCTTTCCTCGGAATCCTTCGACATGATCCCGCCGTGTTTGACGCCAGACTCCGCCTCCACAGGAAGTGGGCTACCAGCACGGGAAGACGCTGTTTGACGTGTGGCAGCGCAGCGGGGTGGTGGACAGCATGCTGAAGGACCGGCATCAGGAGGAGTTCCACAAGACCAAGACGGCTCACGTGAGTGGAAACCAGGCCCCGCCTGCTGCGCCTGAGCCGCTGATCCTCCGCCTCTGCTCCGTCTCAGGTGGTCACGTGTCCCAACGCCTCCTTCACCGACCTGGCCGAGATCGTGTCGCGCATCGAGCCCATCAAGGCCTCCGTGTTAGAGGGTGAGTCCTCCCACGGTTCCCCAGTCGCCGCATGCTCCATCTGATCTCACCCGTCTCTTTCTTCTCACTAACAACCCTCTTGACTTGCACCCTTTACCAGCCGCGCTGACCTGAGGTGAGTGACTCACCGGCTCCTCTGCACGTGCCCAGACACAGAGACCCAGACGCTGCCGTGTGCTGCTGTTGTGATGAGAGGGGACGCTTATTCTCTCAAAACAGCACAGTTACACGCCGAGCACACAGATTAGATTAGGCTAGATTAGCTTTCATTACATTAGATTGAGAGTGGGGAAATAAGATGAAAAGTAGACGATTCGGTAAAAATATATCAGTTAAAAATGTTCAAGAAAAACTGAGGCTTCAGTGTCCTCAGTTTCTGCGCCCACCAGATGGCGCTCTCTGCTCTAAAGTCATTGGATTTGAACAGCTATATCCATGAAACCTCACGTCAATTTTAAACTGAGAGCGCCACCTGCTGAGCGCTGACACACTGTTTCATGTTTCCCGAGGCCACCACGACCCTCTGTTCCCTGGTGAGGTGTTGTTTGGTAACGTGGCGTGTTGTGAGGAGGCTGGGCAGGCAGACCGACGTCGACTCATTGTTCCTCTCTTAAAACAGCGCGATGACACAGCAACGCACTTTAGCAAATAGTACGGTTAAAAAAAAAAAGGAGGTGTATATTGGCAAGAGCCTCACGATACGATACGGATCATGATGTTGTGATATTCTACGCGGTTAACGAAAAAAACACTCAACTCTCAGAATTTAAAGGATGAAATAGGACACAACTATTTGAACAGTTTACAAACATAACTTGCGTCATGTTTGTGGCAATGAAGTCGTGACGCCAAGAAATTATTCTCAGCTGAAATATGTTTTTATCTATTTAACACTAAAAACACATCGGAATCATTGAAAATGTTTTGATCCGAGCAGTGCTGGTGTTTCCTTTTGAGGAAAATAATGGTATTAAAAAGTGATTTTCTGGAGGTTTTCATTTAAATACAGTATAAACACATGCACCTAATAAGCCTGAAAAAGGAACGTTTTTGAGGAAAAAAAACTCAGAAGTGATTGCAGTTTTTGAAGTTGAGTGTTACTGAAGGGTCGATGATGTTTCATGAAACAGTGTCCTGGTGTTCAGAGGCCAAATGTTTGGACTTGAACAACTCATTCAATGAAACCTCACATCATTTCTAAACCAAGAGCTCCATCTAGTGGCCTATGAACATGAGGACACTGTTTCATCAACCCTGCAGTACTGTTTCATGATGCCTCACCTACCACCGCTAGCGTTCCCGCCGTCTGACGTGGCTCTTCTCATTGGTCCTCAGAGGAATCCGACGACTACCAGACGGACTACGACGAGGAGGCGGTGGAGAGCGCGCTGTCCGACTACGAGGCGTTGACGGCGGGCAGCGAGCACACCGAGGGCGAGGAGACGGCCGAGACGGTGCGTGGATCTTCACTGCGACGCCCCGCTGGGTGGCTGAGGCCCCATATGTTTCCTCCGCAGGACGAGGAGATCCAGTTCAGACCCCGGCAGAGTTTCCCGTCGGAAAGTTCCGGAGTGAGTCAGGACGACTGACGGGACAAACCTGGCAGGAGAGTTGTGGACTCGGCTTCACCTGGACTCTTCTGTGAGGACCGACCGGCCTCAGATCTCAGGAGCCCGAGGTCAGGCGCCATGTGGTCCTTCCAGGCCACCATTGAACCGCACACACATGTGGAGACTGAAGATTAGTAGATCATGAAGTCAGAGTTTCATGTTTTCTTTCACTTAGATTTGTGTTTGTGACAACAGCAGTTAACACGCCTGTGTTATTGTCCCTATTTTTAGTGTGATTTCCTTGTCCTGACAACATATTTTATTATGTTTATTTACCTCAATTTAACGTTAAAAAAATGGATTAGTGAGATAAAGTATTGAGTTCGTTTAACTCAAGGTTTAGTTTCGAGTTTATTTAACTTTAGTTTCATGTTCACATCCAACTGGTGTTGAGTTCGACCTCCAGTCTCAGAGGAAACTGATGGACGGCCATCTTTGTGTTCGTTTATATCCGAGCAGCGTTTGAGGAAACATTCGCCTTTATGTACAGTCAAAGAAGTGAACTAATAATATGTTTTTTAAATGTACTTAAAAGCTACAAAACATATTCCCAGTGCAATCACAGTTTGCTGTCAACATTTCTGTTGAAATCAAAAAGTGGCTTCCTGAGCTCATGAATGTAATGGCTGAGTTCTGAACGTCGCCTGGGTGAAGACGTCATCGCCCCGGCTCTGTTTCGTATGTACAGTTCGTACAGTCGTGAGCCACTCGACTCTTCCTCGCTGTTCAACCTTCGTCACCACCGCCTTTGTGTGCAGAAGAAATGGATATGAAAATGCAGGCGCCCTCTGCTGGTGAAAGTGGGCGGTGCGAGTTCATCTCTTTTTATTTAGGTTTACATTTCAGCAACTATTTTCATTTTTTGTATCAATATTTGTTAACATCTGTGCCTGATGATTCTGCACCGGTGGAGCTATAGTTCATTAGTTCAGCTTGTAACGGTATCACTGTGGTAACAAGCGCCGTCTGTCTTTATTTAATTCTATTTAACGGATCATTAACGTGTTCCAGGTGACGACGCTTTGTGTGTTTGAGTTGTAACGTGTCGAGTTGTGATAAACTGGATGGACATGTGAGACCGAGTCTTCTTCTGTTGAAGCCACATCATCACAACACGCAAACTCACTCAGGCGAATGAACTCATTTGTCATGAATAAAAATATAAGGTAAAAATTAATACATAAAAAAATCATGTGAAAAAATTGAAAATTGTTATTGTTATTGTATATATATATATATATATATTAGTGGTGGGACTTTAACGAGTTAATTAATTAATAGTAATTAACACATTAAAATATTTAAATCATTTTAATGTAATTTAATGGAACAGTGTGCTCTCCAGACAACAGGAACCTTTGTCAGTGCAGGAGTTCCTGCTCCACTGATCCCACTGATGCACCAGACACGTGGCAGCTAGGATGAGAACAACAACAACAAACATGGAGGAATCATCCCTGAACCAAAGCAAACAAAAGCATCTGTTTGCTTTGGTTCAGGGAGGTTTTTCACTACGCAGGGTTTCCACCACTCTGAATGGACTTGAAATTCGTATAGAAATATTTTCAAGACATTAAAAGAGCTTTAGTTTAAATCAATTGAATATAGCCGCCATGGTGATTCATTGTGCCATTGTCAAATTGACGCTATATAATATTTTGTCATTCAAATGCATGTATGTATCATATGATTCAGTACAATACCAATTCAAATTGAAAAATGTGGCTTCTTGTGGCAAATATTCCTATACGATTAAACTGCAATTGAGATGAATGAATCTCTAATTAATTACATTTTTTTTAATTGAATCCCTTCCCTAATAACTAAATAAAAAAAAGATATATATATATTATATATAAATAGAATGTACTGTTTTCTTTGAGTGAAACCACAGAAGTCTCATCCTTCAGTTTCATCCTGCCTCTAATCTTCGGAGCAAAGATATTTGCAGCCTCAGACACGGGACTGCGGCGCGTCATCACTTCTGGTGACGTCTCGGAAGTTTCAGTCGCTCCCACAGATGTTTGCCTGCGAACTGAAAGAGGAAGTGAAGTTGTGAGAGCTCAGAGCAACTCGGCGTCCGAGGCGGATCTCAGCCCTGAAGCGGCCGAATATTCTCCCCCAAACTGGTAAGAACCTCGCGCTGTTACCGGGAATCGATGCCGATTTGTCAGCTGCCGATATCCCGCTGCGTCGGCGCGCGCTTCTCTCCTCGGGCCGTGGAGATGAAGTCGACCCGCTCGGTGACGTCGCTGAGTCGATGGAAGTGTTTTCATGTGATGATCCGAGGAGCCTTTAGAGGCTTGAGGTGTGAACTGGTGGTGATAAATCACAAAGATGCTGGAAACAGCTACAGTCGGGCAGTGGTGAGTTGCTTGTGACAGGAAGTCGTGACGGCTTCACTTCCCACTCACGCCAGAATAACTGATGAGACACACACACACACACACACACGGCATCTTTTACTAAAGTCATGGGCCTGCCAAGACTGGGGTCCCCGGAACAGAGTAGAAACCAGACCCAGCGTGTTCACCTCTGCGTCCAGTCTGTGGGGCCGGGCCCCGGTCGTTGGACTCACTGGAGGTGATACACGCCTTCTCGTGTCCAGAGCCACACTCCAGCTACTGACCACTGCGGACGAGTCAGAGTGGTGACTGTTGCGCTGGCTGCGCTCGACACACCCACAGGAAAGCGCACCACACCCGAGTGTGTGTGAGTGAGTGAGTGAGTGAGAGAGAGAGGAGCCTCACAAGCCTGCGGTCACAGTTGGTGTCATTGCAGGTGAAGACAGCAGCATCATGGCGCAGGGCTGCCTCCGCTGCCTCAAGTACACCATGTGTGTCGCCAACTTCCTGTGTTTCGTACGTATGTCTCATCGTCTTGTGGTGGTCATGTGATGGCGGCGCTGACGTTCTGTGTGTCTGTGTGGGGGGGTCAGTTGAGCGGCATCGCAGTGCTCAGCTTTGGCATCTACATGAAGATGACCTTTCACCTGGAGGCCCTGACCCCGTCCCTGACCCAGTTTGCCGTGGACAACCTGCTGGTGTTCAGCGGTATCGTCATCACTGCCGTGTCTTTCCTGGGCTTCCTGGGGGCCCTGAGGGAGAACCGCTGCCTGCTGCTGACGGTGACGCACACACACACACACCGCTGGCCTTGTGGGGACCTCGCCGGGCCAGCACCCTGTCAAACCCTCCGAAACACATGGCTCACCTGAACCAAACCCAGTTATTCGGAAGTGTCAAGCCTGAAATTGGGCCTCAACTCTGAGGGCACTGACAAAGATGTCCTCACAAGTGTAGCAAACCCAGGAACACAAAATTGAACACTACGAAACCCAGACGTTCCACACTCACTGACACAAACATGCACCATCCAATCATTTTGAAAAATAAACAACCAATCTCAAAAGAAAAACTATTCTGCAGCACGACCATTTCAAAAATCCACAACTCACCAGAGCGTGAGCTTCTATCAACCAGGCCCGCACCAAGCTGCGCCAGCGCTTGACTCTTCACACCTTCAGATTTCACCAAAACCCACACAGAAGCTCCTCTTCTCACGCTTCACTAGCGAGCACAAAACACACGTCTTCAGAAAGCACGCACCAGCATGAACTCAGTCGAACAACCGCGCACTAACTCTGGTCAGAACAACGAGAAAAGACCACGGATCGATGTGAACCCTCTTGTCTTATAGCAGTCAAGGAGGTATCGAGAATCGAGAGGAGAAACACGTGACAATGTTGTCGAACGAAAGGGAGGGAAAACACGATAGAAATACATTGAAACGCCGCCGATCAGTTTTGTTAAAACACATGTTTGTCAAATTAACAAAGATTGTACAGAAAAGAATTTTCAGGACTTTTTTTTTTTCTGAACTGCAATTTGTTTATATTAAACATGTTTTTATTACATATTTATTAAACATAAGAGCTATTAAATGTTTTTTTGGTAATGGTAAAAGCAAATATATTATCATTAAATTACTGCTCACTTAAAGTCTAAAAATATCGTTGGCAATTGTATCATTTATCGGCATTTGCGGGACAATTAATCAACCAGAAAAAAAGGTTAAATAAATCCAGAAATCCAAATCCAGAAATCTTTGTAGAGAATCCCAAACTTTTCATGAGCCCACAACAAGCCTGGAGCCCATACCACCGCTGCACTATAGACACACACTTGACCTTGTTGGTGTGTCCACAGTTCTTCCTGGTTCTCTTCGTGCTCATGTTGCTGGAGCTGACGGCAGCGAGTCTGCTCCTCGTCTATGATACACAGGTGATGTCACTTCCTGTAACCACTGACTGAGTGATGAGTCGAAGCGACGTGTGTGTGTGTGTGTGTGTGTGTGTGTGTTGACCTCGGCGAGCTGCAGGGGAGGTGAGAACATACTGGCTGTGGTGTGTGTGTCTCCAGATCGGTGTGTGGGTGCAGAAAGATCTCAGAGACGGTTTGGACAGAGCCAAAGACTCGGCCAACAACACCACTGTGGTCTCAGAGTGGGACCTGCTGCAGGAGGAAGTGAGTCCCGCCCATAGAGGAACCCTCCCCTCCCTCCTCACTGGATCTGACCGTTCTGCTCTTCACTTCCAGTTCCAGTGCTGTGGAATTAACAATCACACCGACTGGGGAAATCAGGTGCCGAAGTCCTGCTGCCTGAAGACCTGTTCCATCCCACAGCCGCCCTTCAAAAAGGAGGTCAGCATTCTCACTAGGTGGCGCTAGTGTAGCATTACTGATGGGCAGAGGAGGCTTCATGAAACAGGGTCCAGTCTTGGTTCAAAGTTTTGTTTGTTGTTCAATTCCTCAGATTTCTGGGTTGATAGCACCATCTGGTGGCTCTGGGAATGAGGACAGTGTTTCATGAAGCCTCACCAGCTCATCCCAAACATTTTTTTTTTGTGACCTTGTAACTCATGCAACAGAGCTATAACAGACCACCCTCGGTAAAAAAGAAGTGATGTGTTGGAGCGCGACCTCATCTTGACTCCCCATTAGGAGCAACAGACTATATACAGTGTGTGTGATATATATATATATATATATATATATATATATATATATATATATATATATATATATATATATATATAGTAATGTTGGTCTTATTTCCAACCCCAAATAAGTCATCTTTGAAACATGATTTTGTAGCTTAATTTCTCCTCAATATATTACTATAATTTTAGCTTTTATTTTCTTTTCAAATTACATTTGTTATGATTAATTTTATGAATAAATGCATCCACTGAAAACACACTTGGTGTTTTTATGAAAACAACCATGCAGCTTGTTTGTCATAGTGAAATTGAATTATGTTATTGTAAAAATAAAAAAAGTGGATATTTTATTTACTCAATGTAAAAGATATTGAATCTGGCGAAAAATCTCATGAAATTTGGTGTCGTGACTACGTCTTGTCTGTGGATCCTCGCGCAGAACATTCATATTAATATCAAATATTCCTCCATTCAACAAGACGGCGTCACTAAAGTCACCGGTTAATTCAGCAGCCACCCACCCAGCCACTTCCTGTTCAGATATTCCAGGCTCAGCTCTCGGCGTGACTGAGTCATAAAGCAGTTGTCTGTCTCACCTGACTGTGCTGTGGTGGCAGGGCTGCCTGGAGGTCACCAAGCGGTGGTTTGAGGAGAACTTCCTGATCATCGGCATTTGTGTCATCCTCATCTGCATCATTGAGGTGAAGTCAGCTTTTCTTACATGATTCACTTGAAACCTACATCATGAAACATATCACTGTCAGTTGTTTGGACTCAAGATTCTTCACTTAGTCGTGTGAAAAACCTCATTTCAACAGCACAAGATGTTGAAGTCTTTGAGGCGCGACTTAGTACTTTGTTGCACAGAATAAAAATGAGATGAATAAATGAACCCTTGTTTGGGATCCGACAGGTGCTGGGAATGTGTTTCGCCATGACGCTCTTCTGCCACATCAGCAAGTCTGGTCTGGGGTACAAATTATAGCGGAGCCCCGCCCCCTCCACTCCGACCTTGTACAGAAAATGAAAGGGGTTTGAAACGCGCCCACAGAAACGATCTATAAAAGCTTTGTTCCTCTCTTCCTCTTGTGAGAAATAAAACCACTTCCTCTTCTCATCGTTTCACATCAGTGTTCTTCGGAAAACACACAGTTCACAGATGAATCCATTTATTTAGAGAATAAAACCGGCATCAATATTTTTAGACAAAAGAAAAACAAAAAAAACAACTAAAAACAACTAAGATTTCCTTTACATTTTAAAACTTGTTTTTTTTCTGAATCCAAAATAGAATATAGAAACAAGCACAATTGTCATCATTAAAAAATGTAACTGTACACAGCAGAATTTATTGCAAACGAACACCCCGACACCTCCACACTAGTCACACAAGTACTGCCATCCACCTACGGATATGAAGGAAAGGTCTCGTTCCTCTGGCGCCATCCGTCTGAGAGAAAGCGAGCAGGTACCGAAGAGAGCAGCTGGCGAGGACTTGACGCTTGACCGAGTCCCCGCAGAGAGCACAATAAATAAAGCCCACGCCCAACCACAGCTGGCTGACTAGAGTGTGAGAAACAAGTGGTAGGTAGGGTACCCAGCCCCTAACTGACTGCGGCTAACTAGCGGGTCCGACAACTGCTCCACCTCTTTTCCAAACCCGTGTGTAGAAACTAAACCGCCAGCGAGAGATAAAGAAGACGCAGCGACCAGAGTTGAAATGGAAGCCTGTGATGAGCAGCCAACCTCCAGAGCCGGAGCGGAGCCCGAGTCCTGGAGTTGCCACCACGAAGCTTGAATATGTGGAACCAACATCACAGAGTCGGCAGCCAATGGATTATCTTTTCTGGCCCAACTGAACAGGCCTCCCTAGACCCCAGTGCAGGTGTGTGCGATGATCAGATCCAGTGCAGAGGAGCCACCCACATTTGAAGCTCTCCCACCTCGGGTACTGACCACTGCACACCAGCAGGAGCTGGAGTCTTCAGAATTGCACGACCCTTCATGCGCCATCTCGACCTACTTGGACTGACTCGAGCTCACAATCTGCCTGAAATATCTGTGAATGACCCGGAACACCTCCCTCAGGCTTGACTGTGGGGTGAGGACTCGACCAGATCTGTCACGACACAACGTTCTGCAGGTCAGACGAGTCGGTCTCAGTGACGGAGCAAACAGCTTGGATTCACTGATCGAGGGTTTCACATGCAGAGAGGGGAGAAGCAGCAGCTTTGGCCTGGTTCAAGTACGACACACAGTTGTTGTGCTTCAGCTTGAAGTTGTGGTTTCAGCAAGGCACGGGTCCAACAAACAATCACACCACGACCTCACAGAGCGACGTCCAGACTGATCCTGGATGAGACGTGAGATCGTACGTGACTGTAATAGTGAGGTGTGTCTTTCTTGGCTAATGATGCGAGACTGTGCTTTCTCTAGTGTGGTCGGTTGACACACACTCACTTGCACGAGTCAGATGGAAAAGTCATGGACTTGCTGGTGACCTTCGACCCACTCGTGAGCCTCGGCACCTGACTTTACTGTTTAATATCAGATTCTCACTGTAGCCAAGGTCTGAAGTGTGTCGCTCAGAAGCAAGTCAATGTGGTCCAATGTATTTTTACTGACATTTTAATATAATATTGAATGCTATTTTGACAAGTGACACGGCAAGAGTGGGACCTGGCTCAACATCAGGGTCAAAGGAGTGACAGCCTCCATGGCTTCATGGTGCCGACCTGCCACCCGTGGCAGCGCACAGTGAAGTGGCCGCTTCCTGACTGACTGAAGGTGATGCACGAGGACCTGCTGCTTCCCAGCTGCGACAGTGTTGCTGTGAATTGGTCAGTCAAGTGTCGCTGAAGACTCTCGCTGCGCAACAGAACCAACCTGGATTGTCTCGAGTGTTTATCTGGCTCCAGCTCGTGTGACTAACTAACCGAGCTGCTTCTCGACAGCCTAACTACTGATTTCAAAACAAGTGGTCACAGTAAGACTTTTGTTACCTGCTCAGAAGCGTCTACCAAGTGGAAGATCAGGTCTAAACACATTTACAAAGTTGCAGGTGCAGAGTTCTGCGCCGGTGGGATGTGTGAGTTCTGGTTCCACAGCCAGCTGGAACCACTGGGAGGTTCTGGGGGGTGGCCCTGGTGTTGGCCCGCAGACGGAGGGGAGGCTTAGAGGGGCATTAGCCGTGTGGTGTGGAACAGGAGGGGGTTCAGGTCCTCGGCGTGGACGGCCCGGTGCAGCGATGGCTCTGAGCGACTTCGCTCGATTTTTGGCAGCAGGTCTTGGACTTGCTCTATGGCTACCAGGATCTGAGGAGGAGACATGAACAACTTCAGAGCAACCCTCATTCAGACAACTAACACCAACTCGTTTCGCTGATCCAAACACTGAGCTCCCTCAGCAGAGTAACCCGAACCTGACCTTCAAGATTCCACTTCATAACTCGGGATATCACTGAATTGAATATATCACTGAACTGGATTGAATTTGAATAATAAATCCATCTCTTTAGGAGTGAATATTAGCAATGTTCACATCAAAATGAATAGAAATCTAAAGATAGCGACACAGAAGAAGTTGAAGTCAGTGGTCGAGGAGGGGGCGCCACCTAGTGGAGAATGTCGCCTTTGGCAGCGCAGAATACTCTGGTGATCCATGTCAAGAGCGCCATACGATTGGCCTTATTTTTTAAACTTTGCACAAAACCCTGAGAGGCTGAGCGGCAGCCTGTCACTGACGCAAGGTTGACTAAAGAATGAAGACTGGAGACGCATGAGACGGTTACAAACTAATTCCAAAACTCAAGATATCCTGTCCTCAAATATGACAAAGAATATCGATAGACTGTGTCACCTTAAAATAATTTTTGTCATTTCATCTCAAATATTACACATTTCATTTTCAGACTTTCCGAACTATGAAATATGGACCACTTTATTTGAACAATGAAGGTGAGTTATGCATTTACGGCGACTAATGTTGAGGCAGAGATGCCTTGATTCTCAGTCCAATCCATGTTTCCATGTCTTGGCCAAACCCCTGGGCAGATGGAGAAATATCACTGCGGCTCATGAACGTTTCCCCAAATTGGAAATAGACCACATCGTCTTAGAATCATGGAATGTCAGCATTACATATGAAGTAAAGTTTACTACGTGGTCTAAAGGTCAGCTGAGGCCCGACCCATCTAAAATTAAACAACTGATGGAACATGTTCATTGTTAGAATCAAGCCCAAGTCGTTCTCCTCACCTGAGGAAACAGCGGCCTCTCGTCGCGTTTGAACTTTAAGCAGTCGATGATGAGCCTCTTCATTGACTTGGGTGAGGTGCTGTACAACTTGCTCAGGTCTGGGGAGAGATAACCACGTCCCACCATGTAGAGGATCTGCGATGCAAGGACAGAAGCTTCGCTGTGATCTGTTGTGCCCTTTCATTTTCAGCAGTGACAAGTCCTTCCATGCATTAGTCCCATTGTTTACCATTATTATTTTGTTTTTTTTTCAGCTTCAAAATCCAAGCCTTGACAGATTAAAACACACATCACAGTACAGTGAAGAGTTTCTCACCTGGTCTCTGTTGTTGATGTTAGAGTAAGGCAGTGTCCCAGACATCAGCTCGAACAGCACGACTCCATATCCATAGACATCAGACTGGAATGTGTACGGGTTGGGGTCCTGCATTCGGATCACCTCAGGAGCCTGGTGCAATGAAGAGGGGGAGGAGTCACGGTCTCTATAATTTTAAACCTATTTTAAAGCGTTTGAAATGTAGACATTGTTTTGCTCAAATTTAAATGAGCTCAATGGGGCAGCAGGTTGCAGTTGCCGGATCCTGAAACTTCCGCCCAAAAGTGTTACTTTGATAAAAGACAGACAGATAAATCCCAGAAAAACACAACCTTGTCGGAGAAAAATTACTGAGGAGTGTGTTGTGCAGAAGCGGACTCAGATATCTTGCATGACACGCATGTGACTTCAACAGCCAATCATCTTACCATCCACAAAATGGACCCACTGGGTTGTTCTACTTGTTGCGAGCCACTCCACCGTGATTTTACTGTGGCCAGGCCAAAATCCCCGATCTTTACAGTCCAGCCCTCATGGAGGAAAATATCTGTCACAGAGCTCAGGCCAAGAACACATCGTCAGAACTGTTTACAAAACAAACTTGAGGGCGTTAAATGGGGACAATAGAGAACACTACAGACAGAGGAATGGCAGAGGACAAGTACAAAATGGTGGGAGCTGAATCACACACATTTAAACAAAAGGATACTATTTGATTTCAGGTCTCGATGGATAATATTCTTCGCATGTAGATAACTGAAAAGAAAAAAAAAAGTCAGTGCTTCAGTTAGTCTACAGGTAAATATTGAATTATTGAATCTTTGTCAGCATATATCAACTGCAGTGTGTCAAACCAAGGCTCTTACTCCATGCCCTGTGCCGTCTGCCTAGCCACCTCGATGCGTCGCATGGTGTCAAACTTGGTTTCTCTGACGTGCAGATGGCAGTACAAGCTGCTGCCTTCACACCACTGCGTGATGATGGCGAAGTTGGGCTTGGTCATGTAGCCCATGAACAGCAGGATGTTGACGTGCCGGGTCTTTCTACAAAGAGAACACCACTTTAGCACAGCTTTTACATTCAGGATTAAGTTCATTAAAGAACACCACTGCAGCGGTGTAGGTGAAAAAACAGTACAAACCTTAAAACCTGCATTTCATTTTTGAACGCCTGTAACTGCTCGGGCGTGGGCTCTGTGACTTTCAGGATCTTGATGGCCACATCGCCGTGCCACTTTCCTTTAAAGACGGTCCCAAAGGAACCTGCCCCTATTCTCTTCTGGATGTTGACTTCGCGGGAGTGGACCTCCCAGTAGTAACTAGAGTCCCGATACCCTCCTCGATGCTGAAACACCGTGCCACATGTTTACTCTGGACAGAAACACATATGCATCACAGATAAAAGAGCACAAAGGAAACGCACCACTTTCTTTTTATCATCAGAGGATGAGGGCTTGCGTTCCTTGTGCTCTGATGGGGATTTGGGTGGCTTCCTTCCAGGGGAGCCCAGAGAAGAGGGGGGGCTGGTGGATAGCTTGGGTGAGGGCTCTGGTCCTGCAAGTGTGACAAAGAACGCCTTGTATAAAACGACAAACTAGAAAGTTATTTGGTACCAAGAATGATGCTATGAATGTTTACCTATTGTGTTGTTAAACTTTAGTACTTCCTGAGAAAACAAGGAGAAATTCAATGATTACTTGGACATACACGTGTAATGGGAAGACATCAACAATGAAAGCACTATTTAGTTCACTTCATTTTCTTCTGCTCATCGAACGCTGTCACAGCAAGTATTTAAACACAGACAGCGGTGACCTCTGCTGACCTCTATGATGCTGGCACCAGCGGGGCCCACCGTGCTGACCATATGAACGTTGGGGGTGGAGGTGGATCGATGCCTCTGCAGAGACTGACCGTCTCCACTGGGCATGGGAAATCGAAAGGCAGAGGTTGGGGACAGCAAGTCCATCCTGGGACAAGAGGAGAAAAGATTAGATCCAGTTAATGTGTGGCAGTGAGGGTGACATGCTGGAGCTCACCCAGCAGGCTCCGGCGTTAAGGCAATGTTGCTTTGGGATGGAGAACTTTCTGCCAATATTATCCGAGGGTACTCATCTGTGCAAGGGCTGGGGTCACACCTGCAAAGAAAATTGGAAGAAAAAAAAACAATGGCCGTTCATTCTCTTTGTAGAGGAGATCACCAATAAAACCTGGCCTTAAATGAATATTGTCAACAATGTATAAATGTTGGACATAAAAACGTTGCTGTAGTTTTTGAAAGTGGGATCAGAAACAAAATATATACGTTGTACCCACTGCGGCCTGTCTGTGGTTCAGTTTGACACTCCTGGCTGAAGTCTTAACGTCGAGACAAGATGGGCTTTAAAATGAATCTAACAAGACTCGCTGAGTCCCTGCAGCCGAGCGTTAAAATGATTTAAATCTAATATCTTGAAATATCTGGAGCTCTGAGAGGCTTAAGATCTATCCAAAAAGATTAAGTTATAATAGATAAATACATATAAAGAGTTGTGCAAAGAAATCAAATAACAGAATTAGTCTATAAGTCAGTTTTCAATTAACACCTTTGTTAATCCACATCTGTGGCCTAAAAGACAGTAAAACTAATATTCATAAGTGGGGAGTCATCTGACATTTGGAAAAAAAGAAAACAAGTCAGACGTGCGGATTTAATGCACAACCTATTTATACAGACAACACAAGTGACACAACTGGTTGAACCTACTCCTGAAACATCCACAAAAGGCTGTTTTCTTAGTAACTGGGACAGACTGCCAGCGTGCAGCACTGACAAGCATTAAAAATGATTCTTATATTCTGTCATTTGTACAGTGTAGAACTTGTTTAACGGTTTCACTGCATTGCACACTCGCTGCTCCTTGTAGCTTCATGACTATAACTTCCAAATGAAATTTTAAAGTGTCTCTGTTACAGTTGGGATCAGTTTCGGCAATAAAATATTATTTTAGTGTCGCTTAAGCAAGAGTCAATGACAGAAACAAGAGGAACTCATGAGACATTCACCTAAGTTACATGAACCCAGGTTTCATTTTAACAACCATGAGCGACTTCCTCTTTGATATGACTGATCCTTGCCTTTTGTTTTGGAATGGATCGCTCCACAAAGAATCAGGGCTCACTTACCGTTTGCTAACAGTGTCCATGTCGACACACACTGTAGGAACTTTGCTACTGCAATGCTGGTGGAATTTGTAGCCACATGTCTGACACCTGAAGCCGTTAAACAGAAACTTGTGGCAAAAATCACAGTATGCCAGTTTAAAAAAGGTTTTCCGTACCTGCACAAAGCAAACAGCGTTTCAGTTTTATGTCTCAGTAAAAAGAAGACAGCACATTTTAAAGATGGAAAAGAATACTCACAAAGTTGTGCATGGTGAGTGGAATATCATCCAGGACCTCGACTAAGAGCTCCTCTCCCACCAGAGGTGTGATGTCAGTGTCCCATTCTGTCAGTCTTTTACGTCTAGCAGAAGAAAACATTCATATTATTAAAAAAAACCTGTACACTATGACATAAGTAATAGGGAATAATTCCAGGTAATAGTAAAAAATAGATAATGGTCACGTTTTTTTCCAATGTAGGAGGCATCTCTGATGGAGGGTGTGAGGGTGGCAATGTGTCTGAGTTTGAGAATGGAGAAGACAAAAGCAAAGCTCATTGTACACCCATTCACGGTCCCCCTTCAGGTCCTTTTAAAACAGAACGACAACAGGCGTGTAGCAAAGGACGATAAGCCGACAAACCTTGAAATCTTTTTTTTTGGTTTGCTTGTCTCACACTGGGCTTTCACCGAGAAACTTAATAAATAAATAAACTTAATAAATACAATCACATTGCTGTCATGCAGATTATAGTGTAACATAAAAAATACACAAAAAATTAAGTATTAATTGGAACTCTAGTTATGACAGTTTCACACCTCTCAACGGCAAGTGCCATATACCCCATATAATGCAACATAATACGCATAAGAGTCAATATTTATGACTGAAATATTGAGCTACTGAAGATATAGTTACAGTTTATATACAGCAGGAAGGAGCTGGCAGTTGGGAGGGCAACAAACAGCAGCCAAGACCTATTATTCATCATTGTAGTTTGTGTTTGTCTACATCCATCAGCAAATCGACGATCAATATATGATTCAAAGTACATTTCAATCATAAGCTTTAAACAAAACCTTTGTTGTATACATTTATCACTGACTATATGGCATATTTAGCTATATTGTGACAAAAAAAGCTGAAACCTCCCATTATGCTGGGACCACCAGGAAGAAACCAAATGTGATTTGTGGTTAAGTTTACAAGATCAAAACTCTGGGAATAGGATACCTTTACTGCTAATGGGAATACTTTTTCATATGGCAACTTGACAATGGTTTTGATCAAATCAACAATGAATATCGGCCAGGTAGTCCACAGGAAATGCTTTGTAGACAAGAGAACATAAATGCTAAATTTGCATCACAACAGCCCTAGTTCACAAACAAACCAAATAACTAAAAAAATGAACAAAATGAACGACACATTTATGAAACAAAACAAGTCATTTGTTGAGAGCATAATTGTTTAGCTACAAATATAAAAGCCAAATAAAGCTAAAATACAGTCCGTTATCCCAGACAAACACTGCAGCTAAAAAAAAAAAAAAAAAAAAAAGTTCAGAAAAAACATGAGAGAGAAAAGACATATTTACAAATTGTTTATAAAAGGAGCGATTCAGTCCTCTGTTGGACCGTGAAACTTGAAACCTGAAAGTCTAACTGGACTAACGTCGTAACAATAAACTTGTTTTCATGCACATAATATTGTGCAGCATTACAGCACCCCCCCCCCCTTTAAATGAAGGCTGTTACTACAATATATTGTTGAGGCAGAATTGTAATGTATCCTATGACCACTCCTGTACCAGGGCACGTATTGTATCGCAAGTTACCCACTGATACCTATTGTTTACTGCTGCCACAGAACTAAATCATAATTCAGGGTTTTTACTCTCTGAAACAATCGCACATCGACAAGTCGTCTTTGTCGGGATGAATCAGTTTCAGCGATATCAGCGATTGCAGAGAAAGAGCTGCTTCAGCAGTTAAAAGTCTACACATTAAGAATTTGAAAGACTGTAAAAACTGTTATTACAAAACATTAACTCAACATAAAAAAGAAATCTTCATATTATCTTTATGTGATAATATGAACTAAAATGTTCATACTATCTGTAATTGGGCTTTTAAAGTAAATGCTAACTAATTCAAATAAAATGAGTTAAATGTGAAACACTTCTATTGGCGTAAGATTTAAATGCATTGAATATATTTTTCTTGCAGCATGTTAATAGCATATAATCCTGTTTGAATAACAAATATGAGCAGAGCCAAAGTATCAAAAGAAATCTTTAAGGAGACGGAGTCTTACCCTTCGAGCAGGCGAAATACAGCACAGCAGTCTTGACTGAGTCCTCTCACTTTGAGAGCTTTGTCCAGACTCTCGTACACGGTCTGTCCTTGACGAACATTCACCTGATGAAGAAAAGAAAGAAGACATTTTTCTCAAAGAAGTAACAAAAAAGACACAATCAGGAAGCCGTTTTCCAAGTGAAGTGAAAGATCCTATGACAATTGACATGGCGGGGCATGTGGAGACGTTTGGAGAGGAGAGACAGGGAACACGCTGGCAGAAAGAATGTGACAATTGCTTATGGAAAGGGAGAACATGAAAATGATGAATTGATGAGGCAACCTCAGATGCAAAAAGCAGAAAGACAAAGGGGGAAAAAAACAATTCAGTGGTCTGAGATATTGTAGACACAGGTCACACATCAGGAGGAGCCATGTTGACTCCTCTGATCAAGGACATAGAAAGGGTCTGTCACATATTTCAACATTACCGGTCAAATTTGAGCCACTGCAGCAGCGAGATGAGGAACGCAGTGTTATCAGAAACCACTGGTCACTTAGGTGTGTGTATACAACACTGTAATAACATCTCAATCAATTGCCTGTTTATTTATGGGTACATGTAAACATGGGCTGAAATGGCTCCATTAGAGTTCAGTGCTGTATCATTTGTAATCATGTCATTTAGAAGACACGTGTTGTAATTGTATACGTACACAATTTGCAATTTTTAGTTCAGACAGCTGTCAGGATAGTGTTGACAGTGTTGTCAGGAACAAATTTCTCATTTGTGTCCTATGACAATGTTGTTGGCTGAACGACAACAGGCGTGTAGCAAAGGACGATAAGCCGACAAACCTTGAAATCTTTTTTTTTGGTTTGCTTGTCTCACACTGGGCTTTCACCGAGAAACTTAATAAATAAATAAACTTAATAAATACAATCACATTGCTGTCATGCAGATTATAGTGTAACATAAAAAATACACAAAAAATTAAGTATTAATTGGAACTCTAGTTATGACAGTTTCACACCTCTCAACGGCAAGTGCCATATACCCCATATAATGCAACATAATACGCATAAGAGTCAATATTTATGACTGAAATATTGAGCTACTGAAGATATAGTTACAGTTTATATACAGCAGGAAGGAGCTGGCAGTTGGGAGGGCAACAAACAGCAGCCAAGACCTATTATTCATCATTGTAGTTTGTGTTTGTCTACATCCATCAGCAAATCGACGATCAATATATGATTCAAAGTACATTTCAATCATAAGCTTTAAACAAAACCTTTGTTGTATACATTTATCACTGACTATATGGCAACTTCAATAAAGGCATTCAAAACGCAGAGCACGCTAAGCCACACCAACGGCTCAACAGATGAAACACATATGGGCAGTAAAAGATGCCAGCGTCAGTATAAGTGATGAGACACCGCAGCAGTAGCAGCTGTGCCAGCAGCATCATCGATCAAGTTACATCACAGATCAAAAGGACACCAAGGTTACCTTTACATGCTGCTTTAAAGTGTGTTTTCAGATATCCAATTGGAATCCAACGAGTAAGACGCTACACACCCACACAACAGCTCTGATACAGTGATATCAGATCGGAACATGGTTACAAACTTTCCCACCCCAGCTGACGGTCATATCCTCCTCCCTCTGTCCAAATCATACAGAAATCATGAGTTTGTGTTTGGATTTTAAGATAAATAAAGAGAGATTATCGCATTATTTTCCTTTTCTGTCAGTGACGTCCATTTCTGTTATTGTATAAACGGCAGTGAGGAGTATGCAGTGGAGTTTTAGTAAAAACATGAAGAGAGAGTCAGAGACAGGTGTTCCCCTGCTTAAACAAACACAGGACATAGACCATTATGATTTTAAACTTTTGGATGTTTACACCCAGCAGGCAGGGTGTCAGCAAAAGAAGAAAGGGGACTTCTGCAGCAAGCTAGATGAGGTGATAAGGGGCATTTCCCAGAGGAGGAGAAATGATAAGAGCAGACTCATATGGACAAGAAGTGAAAAGGGAGAGCAGTACTGTTGGACAGCTATGGCGGAGATGACAGAGATGCTGGGGGGCAAACGGTGGAAGATTTTGGAAGAGGGATGGAGATGTCTGTGGTGCTGAGTGAGAACTAGTGGGAGAACCTCAGCGGTCTGAGACACTTGCAACATAGAGGCGTCAAACAAAAAGAGCAGCAAAGACGTTTTAATATTTCCACTAAGCTCAACAACTGTTGCAGATGTTGTGAAGTGATGATTTCCAATTTCTATGGTCACCGCCTGAATGATACAGCACAAGGCTTTGTGAATGGATAGGAGTTTGTTTTGCGGTGCATGTTTTACACATGATAATTTCCCCCAGCAATTACAATTAAAGGGATCATGTGCGAAGAGGACAAGTAAACGACAAGGAAATCATCTCACCACTGTCCTCTGTTTGTTCGGGAGGTAGACTCTGATGGTGCCCCCGCCACGGGGGACATCCTCGGGACTGGTTTCTCCTGACGAGGAGTAGGAGGATGATGTGGAGGACATGGTGAGAGGCAGCAGGAAAACTTGTTCAATGGCGATGTCTTCATGCACAGTAGAATGCAAGGGAGTGAAGCTGCTTAGCCAGAACCTGTGGCAGGGGATCGAGATGATTTCTGTTGAAACTTCTCAAATGTCAGAACAAATTCACTGCACTGCATGATCAGTTGTATATTTCTTGAAAGGCTCTATGCAGCTGTAATGTCTTGAACTACTAAATAGTCCATTCAAAATCTTGACAGAAAGAATCAAAAATTCATTATTCATTTGCAACCTTTAGGACTGTGCAAGAAACAAACCAGGAGACATCATCATGAATCAGTAACCAAATCTAAAGTAAGTAAATATGCCAAAAAAAATGTATCAACATCATTCTCAACAACAGGAATCTTTACCCAAAGGTCAGGAAGGGTCACTGAAGTTCCTAATCAAGGGCAGGAGCAAAAAACATTTGTAATTTAAAAGATAAAGGCTAAAAGAATCATTAAGGCAAGGGCCAGTATTGACTTACTTGGAAGCAAGAATGTGTTGTGAATGTGTTTTTTTTTAATTTATCCTGATATCACTTTGGGTCAAGACCAAGTCTTCCAGCAGCGATGAACTGAAAATAAACTTCCACAGGCAGGTAACTTGGGTCCAACCTAAGTAATGAGTACGGAGACTTTCTATTAAGACACCTGGTCAGACAAAGGCCACTCAAGTCGAGATAGCAAGCTCTCCCCCAGGAATGGAACGCCTCTCCACTATTATATCAAACTTGGCACGCTGATAAGTGCTCCTCGAGAGGCAAAGGTGCAACAATTGTTGTTAATATGTTGCTGCTATTCAAAAATTCCACGTCAATCAAATTAAGGTCAAACGTATCAGTGTTAAGGACAGATATCTGCGGCAAATAGCAAAGGAAAAACGAAGAATATTTAGCGTAAATAGATAAGAACTAGAAAACAACAAAAGGAATGTGTTTTGTTTCCAAAGCATAAAATATAGCGGCTTGATTCTAGTTACAACAGAAGACGCAGGTTCCGTCAGAATTTCACATCTACGTTATATATGTATTTTCTCACGTGCGATATAAACAAGTACTGCGATATCTCACCTCACCAGTAGTGGATTAATAGCAATGATTTGTTTCCACCAGCGTTTAGACAGAACCTAAAGCTCAGATAACATTTGAAAGAAGAAAAAAACATGTAAAAGCCGTGTTCACTTCAACTCGAGTTGATACAGTGAAAGTGATTCCTTCCAAACACGACGAAAGACAACAAATATAACAACCAATAATCAAAGTACTGCGTTTCTAAAGAGAGACCAGGCTTGGGATTTCACACTGCTGATGCAACGTTGACGTTAAGCCGCGAGATAACGAGGGAATTTCGACTTTGACAACCAAAAGTAACCAAGCTGCCGCAGATCACTGGCATGACGTTAACGCTACATGACGTTAGCCACCGAGTTAGCATGGGATTTGCCTACTGTGCATTATGACAGTCCGGGCCACGCGTCCCTCGCTGCACAGGTAGAGCGACAAGAAAAGTCAGTAGCAAAACAAGCGACGGTGTCGGAATATCACCATAATGTAGCAAGGTGCGGAAAAGTGGTGGAAATTCCTGAGCGGACAAGTTGAAGCGGAGCTAGCTGCGGCTACAGCGCTGACTAGAGTGGGAGATGAGATTAACTGTTGCTAACTAAATCTGGCTGCTCAACAACACAACGGGGACTTGTTTCACTGACATCTACACGCAGCAGCGGTCCGCTACATTAACCGAACCGAAGCAGCGTGTCGAACCGCTGAAACAGTGGAAAACAATCTGGGTTTAAATTAAAACTCTCACCTGTGGCAGCCATCTTGAACTATTTCAATCTAAAGTAGGATCTGTCAAGAAGTTCAGAGAAAGCGGAAAACCTCCGAAATGCTGCTCTCTCATTGGTGCTTTCGCACAATGGCGCGTGCTGATTGGACAGCACCCGGAGTACATTTAACAAGTGGGCGTGTATAAAACTGTTAATGATAATGGCCAAGTGAGATAAATAGACGACAGTTCGCGTAATTATAGTGAACATTGTCACACGTTATTTCTTATGTGGCGAGTAGAAAAAAAAAGCATCAGTTGATTGACAACATTTTGATAAACAACAAGTGAGAGATTGTTTTGCAACTGACAGACGTGTGACTTAATTCAAGGAAATATTTGAGATTCAACTCATAAAACCAGGTATATTGGAGAAGTACTCCACCGTCTCCTTGTACAGCTCACACACAGGCCACTTTCCAAACCAGGAGTAGACTTACAGAATACATTCTGTAAGTGAAGCTTAGATCAAAAACATTCGACCTGGTTGGGGATTTCTATAAAGACACATGAAAGAAATGGCTAGGAAATATTTTATTACAAAACATGACTTCACATATAGTCCAGTATGCACCATGAATCACTGAGTATTTTGATGGTAGACAGCTTGTGTTCTGGGGGATTCACTCGATGCTCAGGAACCGCCGTTTCTTGGCCGTGTGTGTGTACGCATGGTGTCGCCATTCCACATCAGCCGTGCTCTCGTTCTCCAGGGTGCCCAGTTTGATCATGTACACTGTGAAAATGTTGGATTAATAAAGCAGCGTGAATTGGCATTTTTCACTGACTGACTTTTGGGAGAGACAGCTGTGGTTGTCCCCGACCTTTTTCCATAAACCATAAACATTTTATTGCTTAAACAAGAAAATGTTTTCAGGGATGATTATTTCCACCACATTCTGTCTTTTTTATGATGCATATGACTGCATTGATCACTCTTTCATTGCCTTAGACTATTCCCAGAAAAAGAAGTAGTGCCACTTCTGTTATGAACATCAGATGTTTGAGAATCATGTGGTGACAACAGTAGCGTTTGCACAATTTTTTGCTGTTGAAATGCTGTGGTCCAAACATTCCTCTTCTGATTTTCTCTCCTATTTTGACTGCAGCTGAGCAAGAATTGTGATAAAGAGCCAGGACTTTTAGTCAGACTTGAACTCGCTGGCTTGACAGGAACTTCACTCCATCAATCTGAAGTGAATGAATAAATAAGAATGGGGATCAACATAGAAACACAGTGATCCTCATTCGGGCGATATCACATGGTTTGACACGTGAGCAACTTCAGTTAAGGTTTGTTTAAGCTACTCTAAATGAGGTTTGCTAAACCAGCACAGAGTCATGGGCATAAGTGTTTTTGCTGTCATTTCTTCAATGTAAACAGAGCATTTGTCAGCATGCAACACTTACTAAATACTATACTAAATACCCTTATGGGTAGATCAAGATACAGTGTTGGAGGGTCGATGAAACAGTGTCCTAAGAGGCCACTAGATGCCGCTGTTGCTTTAGAAATTATGAATGTTTAGTTGAATTAGTAGTTAAAGTCCAACCATTTTACAGCAGACAGTGCCACCTGGTGGCCTCTGGAAATCAGGACACTGTTTCATGGCACCTCATCTACCCTTCATTAGGAAATACTAGAGCCCCTTTGAAGGTCATCTGGTAATTTGACCGCAAGTACATTGTTATAGATACAGTGATCCCACAAACATTGATGTTTTTTTTTTTATGACGCATCCTCTCATCCACTGTCAACAGGACCAAAAAGTGAGGAGCTGACATGACTTTGACTCATTCCTGATGTCCTGTTTCGGCCACTAGAATTCTGGTTCCTTGACAAACTGTTTTGTTTTATTAATTTATTTTTCTTTTTTTTTAAATATTTTTTTTGGTTCATTACTGCACAATGTACCAAAGCACTTTCCTAGTTGGTGGGATCCTCACAGACATTGATGAAGCTGAATGTGATTCTGATCTGTCGCCACATTCTTACACAAACACACATCCCCTACAAAGGCACTGATCAATGATGAAAACAGGAAACCCAAATGTCTGCACACCGGTAAAAAGTCTTACTTACACTTCATTTCAAAGCGTGGGCCCACTTCAGTCAGCTCAACGTTTTTGTGATCTGTTTTCTTGTAGGTGTGGTGTCTGTAAGAAGGAAGACTGCCGTGTAAAGAACCTCTGCTCTCACACCCACCCATTCAGAGGGAACTCTGCCAACTACCTGAAAGAAATGAAGTCATCTTGGTTGGCGAACGTGATTACTCGCCGACTGTCGTCTTTTGGCACTGGAAACAGATACTTAAGGATATTGGACACCTGTGGGAGCAGCATGGATTAGCCATATGAACGAGTGAACGATCGGCCGGATAAAGCCAGTCAAAGGTGCAGTCAGATGCTTTCTAACCCTCTTGCCGAGCCGGGATGAGAAGTTGTGAAATATTAGGTGGGGGTAGGCCTCCGACATGGTGCCTATGTCTGGAACGTCGTGCCGCATCACCACGTTGTAAAGAGTGAAATAAGCTGTGGGCCCAAATGGAAGATGGCAGACCACCAGACCGTCTGAAAAGACACATGAACTGAAATAAACAACTTGAGCCTCAAGTCGCTCAAAGGGGTTTGTAAACACTTTACAAGGTCAGCGCATGCTGGCAACAGAAAAGCTGCGCTATCCTGTCGAGGAGAAATAGCAACAAAAGAAGCATTGAGGCAAGGCAAAAGTGTCTCAGAAATGTGCAATACTTTAAGCATTCATTCATCATTCGTCTGCTGAATCCACATTAAGGGAATGGAATGCGGGTCAATTCAACGACATTTGGGAAAATATATTTTAAAAAAAAGAAATTATATTGATTCAATCAGAACATTCCAGTTCTTTGGATGTCAGAAAGAAAAGCGGGAAATTCAGGATTAGAGGAAGAGCAAAATGATCTTCAAAAATCTGTGTCTTTTCTGCACCAGGAATCCAGGCTGCCACAGCTATTACAAATTGAAAAGTTCACATTTTCATTGCAGGATGAAGAGAAATGTTTTGGAAAGATATATGACTTGTGTTGTGAACGGGTGAACTAAAACGAGGGTTATCAGGGGTCAATATTACCACATGAATGGATATGTTTATAGTAAGCTTACAGAGAGAGAGTCAAGTGTCCTTTTTGCCAGTTAGTTTTCAGATGCAGTTTTCTAACTTAATGATGACTTACACATGCTAGTCTTCTAAGAACTCATCGAATTGCAACGGCATTAGACAGTGCATTTGACCGCAAACATCCCAGTAAATCATGACTGAACTTGACCCGTGGAAGTGGGATCAGGAGTCAAGTCTTCCTAAACCACAACGAGTGTCCTTCACACTGGACACTTGCATTCTGACACAGATGTCTGTAACCACATCAATGCATTGATAACTTCACTCAAAAAGACACCTAGGAAAGCGGTCGAGCTTGGACACAGGCTGTGTTTTGTTGTGTAAAGAGGAGGTCAAACCTCCGCCACAGGGAGTTAGTAGTCTTTCAGGTAAAAGCAACGCATTGACAGGGGAAAGTGAGATTTTAGAATACCGTAATTTCTGGACTATAAGCCGCTACTTTTTCTCGCGGTCCAAGGCCTGTAGCTTATACAACAGCATTGCTAATATTTGGATTTTTTATAGGCTGAAATCAGATGAAATCGGAGGCGATGAAACCAGAGGCTTCTCATTTCTCCTTGAAGCATTCTAAATGCGCTGTTTTCACCCGCATGGCCGCAACTCCGGCAACAGAGCCAATCTCTGGAGGTCGGGAACTGAGCTGTTGAGAGCGGCTGTGAAAACAGCGCATTTTGAGGGCTTTAATGTGAATAAAAGATGTGAGGAGTTCATGATTCAAGTTCAGAACATTTCCCAATTTGTTTCAGGAGTCGGTATCGATGCCGAAGCCTGTTTTCAAAACTTTTTGAAAAACGTTTTTAAGCCACGTGCACCACTGACCTTTCTACAGCCCAGACAGCACCACTGAACCTGCGCCTTGCAGACCGCTGCAGCTCATGCATGAACAACATCTATCTATCTTCCTTCTTATATTTAGTGGGTGCGGCTAATATTCCAATGCGGTCAATAGTCTGGAAATTCGGGTCATTTAAATCCATGAAACTCTCAGGTATTTCATTGGGAGTGTCATCAGAGCCAACACACTTCCGTACGAGTGAGTGGATAACTGTTGAAGTAAGTTAGTTTCAGGTTAATCAGGTATTAGGTATTTTTCATCAGCGCTTCCCGTCACGTGAATGAATGAACGAATGGTTACCTGGCTGCCCTCTAGTTTCGTGCACGATTATGAGGTCTGTGACATTGTTGGCTTTGCTGGCCCGCACCAGTGCAGATATCTCGTGGTTCCCTCTGTTCATTCGCTGAGCTCCAGGGAACATCAGCTTCACCTCCTGCGGCAGGATGTGACATCATATTGACCCTTTTGCTCTTCATAAATAATCATAGTCATTTGAAAAGAGAAAGTCATCTGTACCTGATCGAGTCACAGAGCAGACGGCTACTGACCTTAGCGAACATCTTCAGTCGAGAGCTGGGGTCTCTGGACGTGGTGACCATGATTTTAGGGTCTTCAACTCCAGCCCATTTGTACTCGTCGTCCACGTGTGAGCTGACCCCTGCGAGGGGATGAAAATCGATGAAAGTTTCCCTCAGAACGAACAGTACATTCAGTCAGAAAATATACTTGAATAGGCTGCGGACGCGAGGCTAAAATAGAGAAGCACAAACCATCTGCCCCTTCATCATCATACTCGAGGAGTTTCTGAAGTTGGAGAGCTTCTTTACGGACCTCAGTTGGGAGGAGACGATTCTCTAAATGGAACAAAGGAAAGTGGTTGTCAAAGACATGGAGGATTTGACTGGTTTAAAAGAGAACCTTCCCCACCTTCCAGGGCACCCTTCAGCTTCTGCTTCTTCTCCTCTATCGTCCGAAGGCGGTCCTCCTGTGCCTTCCTGTACAGATACTCTCGCCTCAGTCTCACTTCTCGACGCAACTGCAAATAACACCAGGGATAAATGAGGCATGTTGCTCTTCGGAGTGTTCTTACACCCACAGCTGAGCAAAGCTGAGTTTGTTCCGACCCCAGCTGACATGGTAAAAACCTGAATCCAGGATGAATGGATGGTCGTTGCCTGGTGACTACATTGCTTTTGTTAAACCATTAGATAACATTCGTCGTTGAAGTCAGAGCCTGGTTTGTCACTGATGTTTGGTCAGTCAGACCAAAACAGTCACACAGGACTCAGGATGAATCAAAATAAGAATAATAACGTTCATTCTCACGACTACACTTGGGTGGGTTTTAACTTCTTGAAATATCTTTGTGAGCACTCAGACGCTAACATCATGTATTCCCATTAAATCACACATAATACTTTGCAGTGTAATGGCGGACTAAATGCGTTATTTTTATTAAGAGACTAAATAACAGAAATGCCTCAGCCAGCCGTATTAACTGGTCAGTTTTGAATTATGTGACATATCAATTAATAAAATGTTTGTCCGAAGACAAAGTCGATCAACAAATATTTGGGGCGACTGTTTTCCACGGAAGAAAAACCAATGGACGAGTTTGTTCACGCTGAGAGCAGAGGTTGCTAACGAGGCAATGCTAATACACCAAGGGCTTGAAGCGTAACGCAGCGTGATAAAAAACACAGACACAAATAACCCGAGTTTTCAGCAACTTACCATGTTTTCGTTGAAAGAAATTACTAAAATTAGTCAACAGCTCAGACACACGTTCACGTGGAGGAAGCTCGTACAACGCCGTCTCTCATTGGATAACGCGAGAGCCAATCAGGCCACGCGATACTGAGTTGTGAGCCTTCAAAATAAAATCCAGGTTTCCATGTTAACTCAACTTCGAGCTGTCAAAATAATGATTATTATACATCGTCTGAACTGTGAAGCAAACATTAATGAGCTTAAATAGATCAAATGAAACCAGTGTCAATCGGTCGGAAATGTTTCTATTCAAATGTATCCACTGAAATATTTTGGAGTAGAAATATCAGAGCTTTATTTTGAACATGTGTGCAACTACAAAAAGATAAAGTGGAGTTCTTCTCAGGCAACATCCTAAAGGCAAACAATGCACCTGCAGTCCTCTTTCACGAGTCAATATTGTTTCAGGAGGATGCCCAGACAGATCCACGACTGACCCAGTCAGAGAAACAAAGAGCCTTTATGTTGGATTCTTTTCTGCAAATATAGTTGGATTTTTGGAGTAACTTTACATTCCAAGACCCACAGATCCATCGTACACAGGTCAGAATAAACATCTAGTTTAAGAGCATATGTAATCTCTGCGCGACTCGTGTAAAATGAGGCAGGAAAGCAGCTGATGAGGAAATACGTTTGCTTTTATTGGACGAACCAAACAGGCAAACTCACACAGAGAGTAAAGACGACGTCACAATGTCATGAGCTGAAAATAAATGAAGAGTTTTATTTCAAAACTTCCACTCCTGGTTACTTTGAAATGAGACTCTTCACATATACATATTTACAGATATCTTTCTATATTTTATACATTCTTTTTTTTTTTTTGCTGTACATTTAAATCTCATGCTTGAAACTGCCTCCAGCATTTATCCTCAATCACATGACAGAAGACAAAAAAAGAGCGAACAGTAATCAGGATCAATGCTGCATAGTTTCAACTTTGGACTGTTAAAAACGCCTTCTGTCTGAGGACAGCAAGGAGACGATGGGAGCTGAATGAAAATGCACGTTTTTTTCCTTTCATGTCTTCGGCAACATTTGAGAAGGAGTTGAACATGATGGTGAAGGAGGTCAGGGTCCCGTGCGAGACGAAAGGAAGCGGAGCGCGTTACAGTACGAGATGACACTTCAGCACAAACCACACAAACACACACCTGCACCAGTGGAAACAATAAATAAACACAAAGCAAGACACATGTATTTTCATGAGTAAAATGCAGGTTAATGTAAAAGTCACAGCAACTGTCAAACATCAGGACAGATTCCAGTTCAGTCAATTCTTGTCGCCCATTTGTGGAGATTAATAGATTCAGCCACGTATTATTGTTATATATTTATCTGACTTGAAGTAGTGAAATGTCCTCAAATCATGATGCGACATTCAGCTGTGAAACCTGTAGCAGATGATCATTATTGTTGTGAACGTCTACAAAGCAAACGCTGATCAGACTTTGAAAGTAAGAACACTTGTAACAAAAAAGTCCTTTGTCTTCACCTCCCATAAGGCATCACAAACGTGAAGGAAAGGAGAGCCTCGAAGAGATATGGTGATCGCTCCATCCACACTTGGACCAAACACATTCTCTGCTTATTTGCTAGAAGTCCAGCCCTAAATCAAAGACAGTGGTGACGATTTTACAGCAGACGAACGGATCAATGCTGGCATCAGATGAATCATCACCGCACTTGGACAAGCATTCGTTTATTCCACTTGTTTTCGAAGTTTAATTTTGAGGTGCGAAAACACTTTTTTTTTTTAAATCATAAAAAGGCCCTTGAGTGCTTTGTTGATACAAGACAATGACTTTTGCATTGTTGCTGTACAAGATGGATTATGCTCAGACACATTTATGAAGCCCGAAGGTGATCTGAATTCATCATCAATAGGAGTTGTAAGTCTTCGTGCGAACGGAGAAAATGAATGGAGAGTGATTTGTAAAACACCGTTCCCCGCCAGATCTTTGTTTAAAGACACAAGACAAATCATGTGACAGTGAGGCCAACACGTCGGGAGGTAAGGTTAGAACACTACTCTAGCTCTAGAATTCAGTCGTCACCGTGAGCATGCTCCACCAAGCACACGGACATTCAGTCTTAATGGTAACAATATTTACAACACCGACGTTCGGAGTGGATCGTTTATCAAACCAAAGAAATTATTCATATACTTGGTCAAGTAGAAAGAGCCAACGCACCAACATGGAAGTGATCCCTCAATATGAGTCACTTGTTTCGGTCGGAATGGAAGTAGTGCAGAGGAAGCGCCGCCGTGCGTCCCCAGTTACTTGGTCTCACTGGTCACCTATGGCTCAAAAATGCTGTTTTCAGTATGTGCGACTGGGGAGTCCACCCGTGCTGTTCTTGTTCTGGAGCTCTGCTGGATAAAAAAGGAGGTTTTATAGTTCCTCGTAGTCGCCGTCGTCTCGTTTGACGGTTCCCGTCCCTCCACCCAGAAAGTCCTCCAGCTCGTCCACGTCCGTTTTCTTGCTCCGGGACTTCTTCTTCTTCTTCTCCTTTGCCTCGGCAGCGCCCGCCTCGTCCTTCTCCTTTTTCCTGTGTTTGTGTTTCTTCTTACTCTTGTCCTCCTCCTCCTGAAAGACACGCAGCAAAGTCAAGTGGCTGGCAAAAGTCAGAGTCAGGGACTGTAACAGCGGGGAAAAGCACAACACCTCTTTGCTCTTCTTCTTCTTTTTCTTCTTGTCTTTGGAGGAATGCTTGCCTTCTTTCTCTGCGCACAAACACAAATGTAGTAGCAGCAGTGAATGTCTGCAGGTCAGCTGTAATACTCATACAGTCCACGATGTGGCAGTATTAGAACAACGCACACGTCTGTACGCATGGCAGTGTAGCGCAGACTAACATGACACGGAACTTCATTCCTTAACTTCTGTCTACTGGGCACAAACCACACTTGTATTTCGTGCTGCATTGAGTTATTCAACTACTTTTTTAGTACTGCCTGGAGCAGTGTTGGAGTTGAGCTACTAAAAAGTATATATATTTTCTTAACGTTGATGTACTAGCCACATTTAGGGACAGTGCACGCCCCATCTAGTAGTGACAAATGCACATTAGAGCCTTTTCAGTGAGGAAAATGATGGAAGGAACTTCGCAAATGCTCCGGTATGAAGAGGTTGATTAAAATAATAACAATAATAATAATAATACATTTAAAATAAAATAAAATGTAACAAAAGTATTGTCACAACATGAGGACAACTCATTCTTTCCTTAAATCAAATCCCAGATCAACATAAACAATGTACACACTCGCTACAGCCATGTAATGAGCTGAGCTCTTCCAGTCTACAAACTGACTCACTACACACTGAGTTCAATGAGTACAAATGGTTGCTAAAGCATCTTTTCTAGCAGTAGTTTTAAGTTTCTTTAGACTACTGTTGGACTGATCTACATGAGGCTTTACAAGCTACACGTGCTGAGCAGCTTCATCATCACTGCTTGTTATGTCGAAAAGGGGAAACTCTTTAACTGTCATGTTGAGTCACGTCGACTAAATACCAAATCAATTTCAGAGAATAAAAAAAATGTTTCCCTCTCTCTCTCTCTGTACTTTTGAAGGTTAGGGCTTCATTTATTCAAAGTAAGTAAACAATCCAAAAACAGGCGATCAGTGTTTGTGTGTGGATACAGAGGAAAAGTGGTGGTCTTTTTGTCTGTTATCTCTCAAGTTCAGCGACGGCTCCAGCAGATGCTGATGTGACTGACCTTCCTGCTCCTCGCTGCTCTCTTTAGCTGCGCGGACTTCCTCTGAGAAGCCGAGTCCAAACAGATCTGCGTCGTCCTTGTGTTTGAAAGAGATGGACGATGGCTTCATCGGCTCTGGGACCTTCACCAACTTTTCCTCGTCATCAGAGAGGTCGGACAGCAGCTCGTCCCGGACTGGGAAGGTGGACTAGAAAGAGCAGAGCACAAACTAGGCACTAGAATCTCTTGAAAAATGTATCTCCCGAGTTTGGAGCTCTTGTGTTCACCTTAACTACTTTAGGAGTGTCAGAGGCTTCAGACTCAAAGTCAGGATCATCCATCACAAAGGAGAGCATCTGCTGTGCCACCGGTGCCTCGGGGTCAGTGTCTGAATCCTCAGCTCGTGACGGACTGCTCTTCTTCTCATGTGGTCTCCCAGGCTGTTCTGCCGCTGGAGTCAGGGTGAGGGAGATGGACGCGGCTCTGGGCTCCACAGCTCTAGAAGATACCTTTGCTTTGGTCTGATGGATCACGGGACTGAAACATGACAGAGCCAACGTCACAATTAACATCAATGTTACCACCAGTTTTGATCTCGCACAGAACTTTTATACAGTATTTTCTGTATGAAATGTTTCTTCGTTTGATAAACAACTGAGAAATATATAGCTCCTCATTAGCGCGTATGCTAGTTTACAATGTTCCTCCAATAGTGTATGGACATGATTCATGGGAAAGGTGATTGACAGCTCAGACCAAATACATAAACAAATATGTAACAAGGTATAATTATATATGTACTGTATGTCTATATGAATTAGATTAGGGCTGCAATTCACCATTATTTTATCAGTCTTTCTAGATTCATCAGATAAAAGAGTAAAATAATTAAATTTCCTTTGTAAGAGAATAGTAATAAAAAGATTACTAGAAGAAGGTTACATTTTAAAGACGTAAGTAGTTGGCTTGAATATTTACTGTATACACTGAAGCACTGCTGTTACAGTCACACATTGTTACAGTCTTCTATAGTGCAAAAGGTCAGATAAAGAAATCAGATGTAAAGAAATTCCATGCTTCTACATAGTAGTTTTATTATACTTCTCTAACACAACCCTAAAAAAACAGGCACGTTTTTTGTGTGCAAATGAAGTGGTGGTTAGGAGACACTTACGCTTTGAAATCAGGTTCACTGTCCAGGTCCTGGTCCCTTGTGATGACCGGTGCACCGTCCTCTTCGTCACTGGTCAGAGTTATGTCTTTACTTGGCGGCAGAGATTTGGACAGAGGGAGGCTGGGGACAGTGTCATCCGGATCCAACTCGTCTTGGAAAGCTGACACCATGGGGTTCCCTCTGTCCTCATTATCACTAGGATGGATTAATACACACGAGGAAACAAATGAACAAACTAGGGCTGCAACACAATACTGAACCAACTAACCATATTGTTTCAGTTAGGTAACAGATAGACCAATACGTGTCTGTTTAATCAGAGATGTACAATTTGATGTCGGCAAAATATAATGGCAGTATTATGTTCTATAAAACACTTATTTTTCCAGGTTTCCATTTTTGATGGGTGATTTTGGCTGTGGTGAGAAGGCAAGAAATGAATGAAATTAAAGATGGGAGTTCACCAGCCCACAGGGTCGGCTAGTGTTAGGGAGGACAATAGAGTAATCCAAAGTTTAGATTGCTATTAATCAAGTGGAAAAATGGTGGACACTTTCCCTCTCATCCTTGCCGACACCCTTTTGACACACATCACACCTGACACTTTTCTCCAGTAACTCCATCCTGCCTGCACCCGCTTCTTCACCTCTGTCTCACACTCTCCACTGCCCTCGACAGTTGAGCCTAAGTACTTAAAATCCTGCACCTTCTTTATTCACCTGTCCACTTGAGTCGCCCCGGAAAGGCGAAGTTACATGATAAACTGCTCAGGATTAATAGAACAATTTCATATCCAGTAGATATCCAAGGAAGCACCAGAGTCTGGCATTGAAAGTTACCTGTCACTGTCCACAGTCACAGGTGGCTGAGGCTTGGTTTTGGAAGGTTGACTGTCTTCCAGGAAACTCTTGTCCAGCCTCTCATCTGGAACAAAATCATCCACACTGCGAACAGTAGTAGGGCACACGGGAGCTGGGGCCTCATCTGAGGAGAACATGAGGGAGAGGTGGTCACAAGGACAGTTTTGGTAAAGTGTGTGGAAAAGTTAACGTTAGATTCATTAAAAATGCCCTAGCCATCATTACGAGAAACTGTTTGTGAAATCTAATGTGAGAAACTAAGGGTATAGAGAGAGTAGCAGTAACACAAACACTAGAAGCAGAGCGAGAACGATCAGCGTTGAAGATGCACAGGTTTTCTTTGGAAGATTTTATTCTCCACATCAAAACATGTTCTAGCTCTACTTTCAAAGCAGCACACGAGAGTTAATAAATAAATCTGTCTTCTGCATGCAGGGCCTGACCTTGTGCTGTGGCAGGAGCCTCAGTAGCAGCAGAGGAACCAAACCAGCGAGACATGAAGCTGCGTTTCTGTGGGGCTGATGCAGCTGAAGCGCTGGACTGGAGGTGCTCGGGCGACTGGGCTGAGGATTTCAATTCAGAAGTCGGGGAAGCTGCTCTGACTGCTGCTGGAGCCGGAGGAGGAGGAGAGGCGGTGGATGCTGTTGTGAATGGTGACTGAGGGAGTGCCTGGCATGGGATCGGAGGTTGAGGAGTGCTAGGACTGGAACTGCCCGTGGAAGCCCCGCTGGGAGGCACGATGGGAGACTGTGAGCCAGAGGAGGGGCTCTGACCGTTGGCTGCACCCGGGGAGCCATAGCCTTTGCTGCGAGTTTCCAGATTTTCCAGGAAACTGAAAAAGAAGATGAAGATGAATGTAGGAAAAGGATGAATGCAAAAGGAGGATGAGTCGACAGTACATGTCATAGTTTTGGTCTTCAGTTTCCTGCTGTACAGTGAGCTCTTCCAGAGTGGCGTCCATGTCCAGTTGGTTGGTTTCAAGCTGCCTCAACAGCGTCTCCCTCTGCAAAATCAGCACCAAGTCAACAACAAATTAAGCCCCACAGTCTTCTTCACGCTAAAACGCACCGTTCCTCTCACATCCTATTGAAACCCGACAATAATGTGCCCATTATTAACACTAAGCCAGTGTGTCTCTTCCCTCACAGATGAGAAACAA
The DNA here is from genome assembly GCF_027744825.2 of Synchiropus splendidus. NCBI lineage: Eukaryota > Metazoa > Chordata > Actinopteri > Syngnathiformes > Callionymidae > Synchiropus > Synchiropus splendidus. Next base: position 26,489,972 of record NC_071340.1, on the reverse strand, counting down.
ACACATTTTTAGTATCCACATTCTCTTTCAACTCTGCTGAAAGAGAATTTCAATATTTATTTTGACACAATTTACCTAGATTTTTTTGTATCTGTAGGAAGCTGTTCTCAACACCACAGTGGCCAATACTGCTTTCCTCATGCAAACATTTGTTTACTCCAACAACCCAACATAACGGATAGTGTCAAGAACATTCTTCAGAATCACCTCAGAGGCTCTGAAGACGCTCAACAAGATTCTAACTGCAGAACATTGGAAACATTATCGGCCACACTGGTGTTAACATCTTCCTTTTAGGTACATTTGGAAAATATTTTTTTAAAATTACAACTATTAACAGCCCTAGTTCCTATTGTAATAATGATGCTACATGAAACTTGACATATCTTTTGGTGTCATTTCGAGAACGGTTTTCCACTGACAATTGGTTAATATGGGCCCCACTGTTCAGCACACATGCGGGCAGGCACGTCACTTTAACAAGAGAATATTCACCTGGAGCTGAAGAAAGGGGATGTTGAAGAACCTGTGCAGGTACTTCAAACCAAATCCGTTCTTCATTGACGACTCGGCATAGTGGATATAGGACGATCCCATCGGCCTGAATGACACAACACATTTTATTAATTAAGTTATCCTGACTAAAACACTCACATCAAAAGTGACGCACCAGGACGCACGCACGCCTTATTGGTACAGAGATTACCCAGTAATCCATCAGGAACACACCCATGATTGTGAAGAACACAACTCTCCTGCACATGTGTATCTTTGTGATGCGTGATGTTTACGCAGTAATGCCTGGAATAATACTTCTCGTAACTGGATCGAATGAGTACTGGTTTTGCGGTCTGGTGCAGAGGAAGCAGGAGGAGTGTGAAAGAGCCCTGTCAGCTGCAGAGCAAGTGACGGTAGAGAACTGAAACCAAACATATATACATACATTGGAGGTTAACCACCGTTTAGTCCTGTTCAGGTTTGTGGGAGAGCTGGAGCCTAGGCCAACAAGTACAGTAATTTCCAGACGATAGAGCGCACCTGAATATTAGCCGCACCCACTAAATTTAAGAAGAAAATAGATCTTGATCATACATAAATAGCAGCGGCCGTTAAGCCACGGATGCAGTGGTGCTGTAGAAAGGGCACTGTTCTGAACTGAAATCATGACACATCTTTTATTCACATTGCGCTCTAAATGCGCCATGTTCGCCCCGGGTGCCCGAAGTTCCAACACCAGAGCTGGTCTCAGCAGCCGCTTCTCGATTCAAGACCTCCAGGAGATCGGCTCTGTTGCCAGAGTAGCGGACATGCGGGCGAAAACAGCGCATTCTGAGAACTTTAAGGCTAAATAAAAAGCCTCTGATTTCATCGCCTCCAATTTCATCTGATTTGAGCCTGTGAAGATATATTTTATATATATATATATATATATTAATTCTATATTAGTCGCGCCATTGTATAAAATGCAGGGTTCAGACCAGGAAAAAAAAGTAATGCCTTGTAGTATGGAAATTACGGTAATTAGATATAAATGAAACTCAAAAATAATGTTTAGTCTATGTATGAAGTAAAAGGTCTTAATATGGATTTGCATCAGGTCAGGATGAAATCTTGATGCATGGGTGATGCAAAAATGACACTTGATTTGTTTCAGCTGTTTAAGATGAGCACCTGTTGAGTCCAGCAATCAAGTCTCGAATGTCATCTGGCAGGATGACCCGATGTTCTCCCATGTCCCTGTGGTTTCCCAGTACACACACAGGTACATGTGTGGGCACTTTGGGCAGCTCCCTCAGAATGTAGCTGAATGTCCTGGAAGAGAAATCCCAAATGTAAAAAAATAGTTTGTAACCATAAAGTGGACTCCATTCCTAAAAAAAAAAAGTTTTTTGTTTTGAGTTTAGAGAGGCTGAAGCGTCACGAATTTACTGCAGTGACATTGGTCACATGACTATCCCCTCCCCCCCGTGGTTCTACAAGTCAGTCAGGTGACTCGGATACTACAACCAGACGTAGCAAAAATGTGAGTTTAAAGATCAGTGGCAACGATGGAGGCCTCTACATTCTTCATCAGTGACATTCAGTCCCTTACTTACTCACACACCAAATACAGCATGGCTGAATAATCTTTATGCAGCACAGTGTACTTTTAAGGACAGAAATCAATAAAAACAAAAGTTGAAAAAAGACACAAATGCTAATATTTGTTGGCATGTTCTACTGCATGTTCCATGTGACTGAATGAAAAGTAATAGTAAGTATCTTGGATCTAATAGCTCTCTTTGATGTCTGTATGTATTAGGAGGCAGGAAGCAGAATCTCTTGTTCACTGTTCAACTGGTCTTTATGATTCCACTGATAAATATTTACTTTTCCGATCACTACACAGTTGGAAATTGTATCAACCGCCCAACTTCCAAAGTACGGAGCTTATTATGAAATCTACTTTAATCACGTCTTAAATTTGTCCATTTTTTTTTTCAAATTTCTCTTGACATTAGTATATCGTTTATCTATATATAAAGTGCAAATGCAAATTGATGAAGTGATGATATTTACAAAGGGTAGATTCATGGAATCAAATTAATCCACAACCATCAGCACTTAAATTCTTTAAAGGACCCATACTCACTTCCGAAGGTATAAAATTCGTAATTGGTTCATTTGTATGAATACAGATATAGTGTATCTAGGTTGTTGGTAAATTAAGCTTATGAATGTACTAAGCAGATGAAATACTACTACCAGTACAGGCTCAAAAATGACAGGGACTGGTGCTAAAACTGAGGGGTGCAGCGTCTTAGTTTCCCTGAGACTGACACCCGATACACACATGCATATTGTAGCACCAAGCGTCCACCTGCCTGTCAGCAAGGACAAAAGCAAGGCTGCCGTTTCTTACCACTGCTTGGTGATGTCAAACATCATGATCACACCATTGCAGTTCTTGTACACATCCAGGAACTCAGCGTCCAGCGCAACTTCATCTGACTAGTGAACACACAACAAGTACTTGGTGAGATGCAGAGACAAATGGAAGAGGGATCAACTGCATCACATTACTCCAGCACATGACTCTCATGTGAGTATCACCTCTTGCGGCTCATTTTCCAGTTTCAGATTCTCGCCGCGCCTTTTGCCTTTACCTGCAGCAAAAGAGACTGTCAGTCATAATCAGATTCATTAACTTGGAAGTGTTTCTTTAACTTAGTGTCTTTGTAAAGTGACGCAAACAAGCAACAGCTTTTCCAATGAAAAAGCTTCTCACAACTTCAAACTCAAACCCATCCCCCTTAGGTCATGTGACCTAGCTCGATCCACACAGCAGAAGGTCAGAGCAGCCAGCCAGAGTGAGAAAGTAGCCACGCAGCAAACCCGGAGACTATTGACATTCCGATAAGGGTGGGAGGGAAAGGTGTTAAGGGGCCAAACCAGAACATACACGCTTATTTCTACACAATGTGCGCTCACCTACACCTTCAGGAAGAGGGTGTTTTTGGCCTGAGATGAATGGGAGAGGTGCAAAGAAGACAACGTCACCAGTGAGGACAGAACAAGAGGAAACCATGCGTCTGTGTGATGTCACACGACCAACTGTCGAAAGGCTTTCGTGAAAGGCAATGACAGACAAGTGTCTGTGCGTGCACACACTTACCCTTGTCTACCACGTCCCACACTTCCACCTTGACCACATCATCAGTCGCTGAAGGAAACACATCATAGGTCAAATCATTCATGATCTGGGGCGACAGTGAATGTAGAACCACAAGAACTTAAAGAAATTTAAAGGGGCCCTACACTGGATCTACACTGTTAGTAAGAAGAAACCTGAACATATATTTGAATGCGAAACCATGTTTGTTCAACCATTTGTGACTCAGATTGTTTTAAAAACAAGCCTACGCAACTTCAACCCAGCCATTCGCCTACATGTTTTCATGACGTCTACCGGACGGAGCGTGGGACAGATGACACACCACACTGCATAAAAACCTATCGTAAACATTTTGTTTTCATGTCAGGCCACTCTGTGTACCTGTGCTTCAACTACAGAAGAAGAGCACACACACATTGAGTCGCTCAAATTACACAGGGAAGACAAAAAAACAAACTTTCATTTTATTTATTTTCAAACCCAAGTTAGAGTAAGATGCACACAGAAAGTTATGGCTGCATCCTTAGGATTTATGCAATCTTTGTCCAAGCTGTATAAAAGGGTAAAATAAAAGGGTTATGGATAGGACCTATTAATATTCAAGTTCCAAACACCAGAGGTAACAAGATTTAAAATCTAAACTCCTTTTGACTCATCCCTAGCTTCAGTGGAAATAAATTTCATTTGAGTGGCTGCATCAAGTGTATGGTTCTGTTACAAAATATAAATAATTGATTTCTGAGTAAGATAGAGTGAGTCAGGAGTGGTGCATTTTTGCCATTGCTGAATTGAAATACTAATGGTAATTAGTGAATGGCAAGTCAAGTAATCAACGGCAAACTATATTTTTGTCTAATCTGAGTGATAAGCAAAATAAATGCCACATCATTTCAAACATTCTCTACAGTCAGGTCAGGAATCAGTGAAATTCAGCTACTTTAGGTTAAATTGTCGGTCACTTATTGTTTACTCTTTGAACACGTTGGTTGAAGATGGAACATCTCAAAAAGTGAAACACGTAAAAATACATCAGCGTTTTTTTTTCTAAAGGCATGCATGCATCCTTAATGGTGGATGAAATGGAGCGTATGGATCACGAATCAAAGCTACTGAAGGGACCGGGTCACAACTAAAACAACCCTAAAATGAATGCTTTACCTTGGTATGGAGCCACTGAATAATTGCGATGCAGAAACGACAGATGACAAAATGACATGCTGTGGTGATGAAATGGAATAAATCAATATGAGAAGGCAGGATTGCAGACTTACTTTTATAATTCCAGTGGATACTGGTGGCCTGGATCTCCTGAGTGGGAATGTACTCCTCGACAAACTTCTTCCCCTGCAGTCGGTGCCATAAAGTGCTCTTGCCAGTGTTCCTGTCGCCCCGGATGACTATTTTCACTGCAGCAGGACAAGATTTGTTAGTGTGCATCTTCAAAGTTCTGTGTTTGATTTTTCGGGATTGCTGACTCACTGTTGTACTGGACGCCTTTTGCGAAGCGTCTCTGCAGACTTTGGTTCATGGACTGCAGGCCAGCAGGGATGTTCTTATCCCTGAGCTGGCCCGGCTCAGAACCCACTAGCTTCTTCAAAGCCGAGAACATGCTGTAGTGTGTTTTCGTTTACTCTAGCAGAACTTGGATGCTATGAAGTGCTCCGCCGACTGATACAAAAGAAGTAATTAAAAGAAAAGGCTTATTGCTCAAAAAATTATGGCTCCATGCTTAAGGTCATCTTCAGTGTGGAGAATAATTAGAGATACGTGTTGTTAAACGCGACCAGGTGTTCAGTCGTAGCTGGGAGTCACTATCATGGCCTTCACCTGTGGAGTGAAACAAGACAAAGAAAGCAGATAGTAAACAAAAAGGCTAGATGAAGCAGATGTAACGATAGCAGCACATGACATCAAAATCAATGGAATCTGGATCAAAGCCTTTTCAACTTTGACAAGTCTGTACAGTCTAAAGATGTGTAGTCATCCGGACTGTGCTGATTTGTAGATTCCAGATGACCAGGTTTTAACTGGTCTTTTATATGACCAAATAAAACTATATACATGTGAATGTGGTACTTTGAAACTGTTCCACCACCAAAACCATTAGGAATAGGCCCAACAGAGAGTCAGGCATAGAAGGAAAGTGTGAGTGAAATTGTCTCTCCAAACCCTGCAATAATCTAGGCATCCAGGATGACAATCTTTTCTGATTTTTGTAGCCATGTTCGTTGTTCTATGCTTCAGCTGGTTTGATAATCATAACATTCTTGTTATAGACAAGTATCCCCATGGCCAAAACAAAAAAATAAAAAATCTTCAGCGTTATTTAACATTGTGGTGGAGCCACAAATCGGCCATCGTCTTATGAACATATTTCTCATTTTGAAGAATATCATTCCATTTGTCTGAGAAGTCTGTAATGGTCCTGGACGAATGAGTGAAAGTTAAAGTAGTGGAGTGGATTTTCTTTGCACTTCAAAGAATTGCAGCTACCACAGTTGCAGTGCAGATTATTTGAATACATTCTGTTGCCTTTCTTATGCACACTGCATATATTTGCCTTAGTTTAGCCAGCAGGTCTGAAATGTGTCTAGAACGTCTCTCTTGTCCTCACAGTGGTCACTGTGAAGAAGGTTATATATATATATTCAAGGCATATTTAATATCACCACACCAGGCAAGTGACTGAAACATCAGCGGTTCTATCAAAACTAGGGCAGGGTACTGATTCAGATTTCAGATTCAATAACATTCACTCGGGCCCAATACCATTTGGTTACACCCATTACAGTCACAATACCAATTTTGCTTGAATATGGGAGATTCTAAGAGGGAAGATTCGAAGAGAGGGAATGCTGTAAATAACAACTAAACCGCATAACTATTATTAGAAATATTAATGTTAATATAGTGGTTCAAACTACAAGCAGTTACACACGGTAGAAAAGACATTGACTAATCAGCTTGGTGATTTTATGACTGCATTGGGCCAAGCAGAGGAAAATCAATTCAGATCAATTGATACAAAATGCTTTTAAACCAAGTCCTAGACTAAACCTGATGTAATGTGACTGACCATCTAACTTCTATTTTCCAACTGCAATCCACCGACAATTTCACCAACATTTACTCGCGTTTTGTTAGATTGACTGCACGAAGAAGAAGAAGAAGAAGAAGAAGAAGAAGAAGAAGAAGAAGAAGAAGAAGAAGACTGCACACAAAACAGCAGCCCAAAACATTAGCCGTTCTCCTCATTAAATGTTTAAACTCCCTGGTGTCACTACAGGTAGACTGTTTCACATGGGTCAAAAGCAAGTGGCAGTGACAAGGGCGACCAAAAAAAATTAAATCTTGCATATTAAGTGAATTATTAAATCATTATCCAGAGGTTGTTGGGTGTGAGATGAGAAACATTTCCACACGAACGGCATTTTAAATGAAACAACGCACTTATGAAGGTGTATTGTGAGGCTTTCTTTTTGGCTACTGCTCCAAATTGAAGAAAATCTCAGCTTTTCACTCCAATTTATGACATTAAAAAAAAGCAGGGCTACAATGTCATGTGGCACTGACGGCTTGATGGAGTGAAATAGGCCGAGGTGCAGCGGTGGTCAAGTGTCAACACAGAAGACGTCAGGTAAAGGCAGGAAATGCAACTCCTTCCTTTTGAAATCTGACAATATCGTAGTGCCTCTGTGACAAATGAGTGAAGAAGAGCGTTCAAGTGAAGCGTTCTACCCTTCATCGTTTCTCCCGTGTTTGAAGTATTAGAACGGAAAGCACCGATCTATGAATAACGCTGGCTATTTACACCGCGTTGAACTGAACGATCTAATAAAATAGCAGTAGTATCGAAGCGCGATTTAGTACAATTGAAGAGATTCATTTGAACTACTTCAAACGCATGCATGTCTGCTAAAACTGTGTCACACATTCGAAGGCAAACCGAGGCGTTTAGCAACCAAACTAGACACGAATGTAACGTTATCCTGCTGTTTGGAGCTAGCTAGCTACACTAGCTTAGCTTCCCTCTCTGCGACCATTGATGGCAAGCGGCAGAACAAACACTCGCTTTCAAACCATATGGCCAAGAATTACACGCAATTACTTAGGAACCTACCAGTTATCATTCTTGACACCTTGTCCACAAGCAGCCATCGCACCGTCATCCCAACATATACGTTGCAGAGACATTCCTTCGCAAAGACAGCAGCCACGGCCGTCCCAGCCTCCTGCAGCGGACGACTTCCGGACAGTTTCACAATAAGACTTACTATTCGTCGTGCAAGCTGTTCATTGATATTCTGACTGATATTATAATACACTTTCATATTCTTTGTTCAATGTTTTTACGCCTAAAATCCGACGTATGTTTTTTCCCACACATTCTACTTAATAAACGGATGATTAATATTCACTTGAATTTAAAACAACTGTTGCCATACAGGGTCAGAAATTCACCATAAATTGGACTTGAAATATCCCCTGCAATATGTCGCAATGTCTTCCAGCACCACCGGTAAATAGAGAGTTTCATTTGTTCTTTCTGAATTGTTTACCTAGTTCAAACAACAGGACTCACATGGAATGATCCAAGCAAAGGTCATGCCAGTTAATTAAGGTTGGCCTCATTTCAGGAACATTTCGATGGGAAAAACAGAATGCAACGACTGACTGATACGGTCGCCTATAATCCATTAGTCGCCAACTGCAGACCACGGGTTCCACAAACTATTCAAACCACATTTTGAGCTATTAATGTATGAAGTTATTAATCAGGAAGTATAGATGTGCTTCCTGAGGAGACTGCGGTCCTTCAACATCTGCAGTAAACTGCTGCAGATGTTTTACCAGTCTGTGGTTGCCAGCGTCCTTTTCTACACCGTGGTGTGCTGGGGGGGCAGCATATCCAAGAAGGACACGTCCAGACTGGACAAACTGATCAGGTGGGCCAGCTCTGTGGTCGACTTGAAGCTGGACTCTCTGGTGACCGTGGCAGAGGTGAGGACTCTGGACAAACTGCTGGATATTATGGACCACGCCAGCCACCCTCTGCACACCGTCCTCAGCAACCAGAGGAGCTTGTTCAGTGAAAGGCTGCTGCTCCCCAATTGTCGGACCAACAGACTCAAGAACTCTTTTGTACACCATGCCATCGCACTCTACAACTCCTCACCTGGGGGGGGAGGAAGTAGCAGGGTACGCTACGCTACACTACTTAGTAATGGACACTTGTTCAATGTGCAATAACCGTCTCTCTGGTGCAATAACCTATTTTAATCTAGTTGAATTTTTATTTTTTTTCTGTGTGATGCTCTTCCTGACCGCATGCCCTTTCTTGCCTCTGTTGCTGCTGGAAATGTAAATTTCCTGGAGGGAGTCATCCCAAAAGGATCAATAAAGTCTAGTCTAAGTCTCTCTCTCGAATTAAAATGTCAAGCTTTAAAACAGGGCTGAATATGATGCAGGTGTTAACTATTTAGAACACTACAATCAGAGGAGTTGCATGTTCGTCCGTACGTACATGTCTGTGCCGTCTGGTTATCGTTAACATAGTCAACCAGTCGACTGTCAGTGTGGTTTTCATTTATTAAATGACTAGTGTTTATGACAATTTACATCATGTTTTTTTCCGCTTTCTGATGACTATTTGCAACACTGTCATTGCATGAGTCAGTGTGTTCCTCAACATGTGCACCTCATTGGTCATTGGCTGTTGTTTGCAGGCAGCATTAAAAATTTAATAGGTTTTCAGATGTCTCAGCTTTACTGAGGCAGTTTCAGGACAGATCCAATTGGAGTTCAACACAAATACAGACAATAAAATGTAAATTCCAGTCATGGGGTTGAGCCAAAAAAGGAAAAGGAGGTTCAGGTGTTCACGGAAAATCGACTTAGGAATGGTTATAATAATGGTGCACAGGAATGACCTTTAAACATTTATTTTGAAAAGAGAAACACGATTTCCGAGAACGGCGTTCGCGTGTTTGGTATTCTTGACGCGTCCTTGCCAGCCAATCGTGTGCAGCCTTCTTCCTGGTGATGCTGCTCAACAATACAGTTCCCGGTGATCTTGCGCCCCCTCGTGGTGAGGTTGAGACATTCAGGCTTCGTAGCATCACGCATCGGGGTGTTCAACGCTCTTTCTACCTCTAAACACCGCGTTTATTGATTCAAAACACAGTCGTGTAGCGTCACGCATAGGCATAATGACGTGTGTGAAGGGGCAGACAGCAGCGTTCGCTGTTTCGAACACGCCCCTCTGAGAACCCCGAGGTTGTTCGGGGGAGTAATGGCTGCGCCGGAGCCGTCTCCACCATCTTCCCTGGAAGGAAACAAACCTGGCTTCCCGAAGAAAATTCTGGCCAACAGCCACGAAGACAAGCACCTGTGCAACGCGTGTCTGAAGATCCTGAGGAGGCCCCTGCAAGCGCAGTGTGGTCACCGCTTCTGCTCGTTCTGCTTCAACAAAATAGTCAGGTGAGTCGGAGCCGCCATAGCTCGGCGACGCTCACGCGCACACCCACCAAGGTGGTCCTGACAGGTGGCCGCTCCAGGAGCGATGGGTGGCAGTCAAAACAAGGACCCGGCTCACCTGAATATGGGCCACGGTCAGGTGTGGACACGCTGACCTGCAGCCTCGATCCATGACACGCACTAATTCTGTGCGACACATGTTCGCAAACATGCATTTATTGAGCAAAATGCAATGTTTACAAGCGACAACATCTCCATTATTATCTCCCCTTAGTGCTGCACCAATTTACTGTGGGTTGCTCTTGGTGAATGAGCAATAGTTTTAAACTACTCTTTCCTGTTTACAAATGTAATGCATGACCTGTGAAAGGGTTGTTTTCTAAATATAAGTCACAGATAAAATTCACCATCAGACAACCGTTGATGATTAAACCTTTCCCCTCTTTGCTTCAGTTCTGGTCCTCAGAAATGTGATGCCTGCATCAAAGAGGATCTGTACGAGGAGCCCTCCTCCATTCTACAGCAGGGTGGTGTAAGTACTCACTTTTTAATGGGAAACCTGACAAACACTGGTGAAGATAGCAAAGGTGTGTCGCCATATTTCACTTTCATCCTCGACGGATTTTTCTAAATGTTGTCTGACTGCTTTTGCTTGATGTTTTGTTGAAAGCAGCTGTCACGTCACCTTTTTGTGCACAATAATCATCCTTGTAATATACTGTAGCAATAAGGTGAAATTGGCATAAGTGGCAAGAGACACTAGAAGCACAGCTCTGTGTGGGGAGGAAAAAGAAAAAAAACCTATATATGCAGAGGGATACATATTATTCCTATGCATGACATTTTACATTTGAAGAGTTTGTCTAGAGCAAACCAAATAAGTGTATAATGAAACTCAGTTGGGACAAAACAGAGCAAAACATAAAGAAAACTTAAATTAAAAGATAAAAATATAAAACAGATAATGAAATAACATGAACATCCCTAATATAATGAATTTCAGATGTGTCCATCAGTCAGTAAAATGTACCTTTTTTATCCTACAGAAATCTATCTCTAAAATAAACTAAATCTAAATATTAATTAATGTATTGTTTTAAAATAAAATTATTATGATTCTCCCCTGAGCTAAATAGGATGGGATTCTTTTCACAAATAGTTTATTTTTTTCACCCGTGACTGAGCAATGCATCTTTAAACCTCCAACAGGCAAGCATGAAGTAATTCATTTTAGATTTCAGTAGCATAAATTTAGCAGGATGTATCCTAGTAATGCTTAGCTTTGGGTCAGCAGGTACCACATTGCCAATAATTTATCCAATAATAATTAGATTCTCTCTCAAAAAGAGTGAGATCTGTGTGAGAAACATTGTGCAATAAAACAATTTCAAATCGCCTTCTTAATGACCCAGATTGAAGGATATGGAGTACTATATGGTGTATTATGAAGAAGATACTAGAGTTTTAGTTGTTGTTTTCCGACTGTTTACTTTTCTCATTTTGCGATGAGTCAAATAGTTGAGATTGATATCGCAGGATATTTTGACTCGTCCGTTTCACAGTGGCCCAATGTGACCGGCAGGAAGTGGAGTTTCTTATTAGCCGCTTCTCATCTCGGATGGAACCACAATGAAGTATTGGTGATGTCTGGTTCACAGCTAAATTGCAGGTGACCAAAGTGATAAACAATTCGTCTGTGTTAGACCCCTGCAGACATGACTCCTTTCTGTGATGGAGAGATCACAAAGGGAAGTTGTCTCTTGTGTAATCGCTGGTGTTATATATTTGAAAAAGCAAAACAGCAAAAAACAGCCTGCATTTAACCCTTAACTAACCCACCTACAAATCATGGAAAACAGCAGTTGATCCATACAGTGTGGCTGTTTCAAAAATTAGAATTGAAGCAGCTGGAAGGTGGATTATACTTTTGGGGTGGGGTTTGACTGATGTGCAAGGACCAAAATCTCTCAAATGTTCGGAGCCATTTTATCACCGGTGCTTCCAACATTGGCAATATCCAGGGAAGCTTCTGGCCGGATGGCTAACACTGCTCTCTTCTGCCCCTACAGGCCTTCCCAGACAATGCTGCTCGCAGAGAGGTGGAGGCTCTGGCTGCCGTCTGTCCCAATGAAGGATGCACATGGACGGGGACCATCAAAGAGTTCGAGGTGATTCGGCCGTTGCTCTGATACAGATCTGTTCATCCCAAAGACCAGACTGGGCAGGTTCCCTTGGCCCACGATCTCAGCCACAATGCTGCTTTCCCATGTGACCTAGACTCGGTTCTCGGTGGGATTGGTCTCATATTGCTATTAATGGTGACTTTTCTAGAAATAAAGAAAGCCATTCTTTACAGTCCATTCAAGGCCAGCATGCGAGTGCCAAAGTGAAGTTGCTGCTTGTGTTCGGCAGGCGAGCCACGAGGGTCACTGCGACTACATGATCATCCTGTGTCCTTCGTGTAAGGAGCTGATGAGGGTGAACGAGCAGGAGCGCCACAACGAGCGCGAATGTCCAGAGCGGACGCTCAACTGCAAATACTGCAAGGAGCCCTTCCTGCTGAAGAACATCAAGGTGAGGCTCGCATGGCTCCTTATGATGGGCACGTTGGCACGGTGAATGCAGAGACAGTGGCCGTGTGAGGTGGAGAGTTGGAGGATGAGGCTCAGCGCTTTGGAAGATGGCTGAAGCTCATTTATCATGCTGTAAACTGAGGAGCGAAGGAGGCGTTATTGTGGTAGAGACTACTGCGGAGGTGAAGAGGGTTCCACAGTTATGGTCTGGACTAAATGAGGTGATGGAGAGCTTTCCCCAGCAGGAGAGGATGGTGATCGGAGCATGTTTGAGGAAGTGTTGGGCAGTTGTGGTGTGGAGGACAGAAATCCGGTGGGACAAGATAATGGAGAAGGTGGCAGTGAACACACATGCTTCAAGAAGAGAGAAAAACTCAAGCCAGAGATTGGCCAATAGAGCTTCTATTTTAGTCGAGTGTGTGTTTTGTTTGATGAGTGACACAAGAGACGATGACGTCAAATGTAGCGCCACTCTTGTCTTGTCTTTCATTTATGCAGAAAACTGCCACAATAGACAAAACTGCTCCTCAGACCTCCACCTCACCTCTCACACCCCTTCCTCCTCAGACCTCCACCTCACCTCTCACACCCCTTCCTCCTCAGACCTCCACCTCACCTCTCACACCCCTTCCTCCTCAGACCTCCACCTCACCTCTCACACCCCTTCCTCCTCAGACCTCCACCTCACCTCTCACACCCCTTCCTCCTCAGACCTCCACCTCACCTCTCACACCCCTTCCTCCTCAGACCTTCACCTCACCTCTCACACCCCTTCCTCCTCAGACCTTCACCTCGTCTCATAGGCCCCTTCTTCTGCAGACCTCCACCAGGCAAACATTGTAGTTTGGAATTTACATAAATTGACGTATATTTTGGGGCACTTAATCACGCAATAGGTGTAAATTTTAACCTTAACCTTTTAACCTTGTTTTGCTTTGTTAATGGCAGAGATACAGCTTGGTAAGATAAGTGTGACAATATCAATATTTATTTTGTTTTCAAGTTCACCTCATGTGCTTTCCTTCCCTCCGTCATTTCTCTCCATTGTTTTCAACTGAAGCATTGATCGCGCCCAAATGTTTGTCTCAGCTGATACAATAAAAAAACCAATATTTATCGATCGAAAAAAACCCAAATGGCTTTTTATTGCACCCCCCAGTGTTTTGGTGGGAGGTGCGAGCTGAACATGAGGCTTCAAACATTTCTTGGCATCATAACAAAGTGATGGAGAAATGCTTTTGGATTACTACAGTACATCCTTCACATGGTAACGACCCAAATGCCAGAATATAATCGGCGCCTCTCAAAATATCTCTCACCAAAGGCAAGATTCCTTCGTGACCTCTAATTTCTGATGGTTGTTGTACGCAGCTCAGCCACACGGTGGCAGTGCCGCTTAATTTCTGCTCTGTATTACTGCTTTAGCGCACAAATTACTACGCTATAATGGAGGTAGTAATGGCACAAATGACTACCATGTAATGCAGGTGAACTGCTACTGTTTTGCCTTCAGAAAATACACACATCCACAGGGGGGGTTCGGCAGTCCAGAGGATGGTGTTTTCCAAACATTTTCATGATGTTTCCTAAACTTCAATCCTCCGCTCCATTGCTGCTCCTGTTCTTCCAGGCTCACGACGAAATTTGCCCCAAGTATCCCATGATTTGCGAAGGCTGTGCCAAGAAAAAGATCCCCAGAGAGAAGGTACTTCACACTGGCTCACTTGCTCTCCCACCAGGCCCGGGATGGAAAGTATCATTAGCTTCGTTCATTTTTGTTTTGTTTTGCAGTATGTGGACCATATTAAGTTCTGCAGTAAATTTAAAGCTCCATGCAGATTTCATGTTGTTGGCTGCGATACGTCTGTAAGTAGACATTTTTATCATTTGCTGTGAGAGTGCTTTGCTCAATAACTGCTGGATTATATCAGCGGTAAAAACGTTCCTGACGATCGGTGAAGAGCTTGTAATTCAGCAGTTATTAGTCTTCATTGCTGCACACCACCAGGAGATGAGAAATATTCACCTGTTTCAACGTCACACTGTCCGTTTGAGCTGCGCAGTTCATGGAGTTTGGCTAATGGGAGGACCAAACCCACCTGTGCTACATAGTATTCGCCTTTGTTGCTGCTCAGCTAAGTCACTGGCTAAATGATCCAGCAAAATGTCGGGGAAATAATCATAATAATAAAGATTTTATTCATTTTATGGAAGAAAACGGGATTGAAAATCAGATGTTTTCCTGATCATCATCAATGATCGTGATATAAAAACTGTTCTTTAGACCTCACTTCATCTCGAGACCTTGATTTTTCTAGACTTTTTAAGAGAACATTTTCCTGTCTTTATTTTTCTAATTCACTGGCTGTATGATAGAGCAAAAATAAAATAATTATAAGAAAGAAATTTAAGAATTAAATGAAATAATAATAACAATAATAAAGATTTTGCACTGTAATGTGTTTATTTTATGAAAGAAAATCAGGTGTGTTCCTGAACGTCATCAATGATTGTGATATAAAAACTGTTCATCTTAGGACCTCAATTCATCTTGAGACCTGGATTTTTCTAGACTTTTTAAGAGAACATTTTCCTGTCTTTATTTTTCTAATTCACTGGCTGAATGATAGAGCAAAATGTCAGCTAAATAATAATAACAATAATAAAGATTTTGCACTGTAATGTGTTTATTTTATGAAAGAAAATCAGGTGTGTTCCTGAACATCATCAATGATCGTGATATTGATCAAAATAGTTGTGATTTTTGGCCATAATCTTGCAGCCCATGAACACAATGTTGTGCCTAGCCAACCTGCCATCAACAAGATAAAGAAGGCTAGCAAGCTCAAAGAGGAAATCGGTTTAGAAATTGAGTCCAGTTGCGGCACTGTACTCTATGAAGGTTTTGTTGAACAGTGGCAGACATTTCTCCCTCAGCTGCTGCTCACTGCTTCTACCGCAGATATCCTGGTGGGAGCAAAAATGAAACATTAGAAATGATCTCTGGTGAATATTTCCGTCGAGCGGTCGTCACCCATCATAACCATTTCAATTTGTTTTCTGTTGTGCTCTGGCTCACCATTTCCCAATGAGTTTTTACCACACATTTGAGAATCCAATTCAGTAAATAAACGCCCCTAATATGTCTGTTATTGATGTTGTGTCATTTTGATATTTGTATATTTTCTCTGTGTTGATAGTTACACTTGGTTCAATTCACCTGCAGTGAGTTCATTCTAGGGCCGAATCTTTTCTTACGCTGAAAACTATGTTTCAAATTTCATCATGCAGGAGTCAAACATTTCTCTGGAAAATGTGAAGCCCAAAGAGGTAGATTGTGAAGCTTGATTTTAAAATGTGCACTGCAAATGTGAAATATTCTTCTTTTAATCTGTTTTCACAGTGGAAGTCAAAGACGTATACTAACGTATCAAAATATATCTTCTGCACCAGACGCCTGGCTGAGCAGAGTTGGAATTATGCTATATACGGTTCTTAATTGGCCCGTAGGACGATTTATCTGGAGAAAATAACTTTATATGATGTTAGTTAGACGCCTTCAATGAAGGAAGGCTTTTTACAATTCATCTTCAGGTCATCGCAACCAAGGAGGATGAGAAATCCTGTGTCACCACCACTTAGTTTGGCTGTGGTAACTGCCAGTCTTGATGATCTGACAGCAACAGGGAGCAGAACAGATGTTCCTGTTTAAAGATTATGAAATACAAAGGAAACAAGTTCATAAAAAATTCTGATGATTTTATTCAAATGTCTCGTTTGTGGTAGCAGGAAGTAATACTCGAGGGCTGCCTCTCTGGACCTGGAGACTTTTTAAGAGAACATTTCCTGTCTTTATTTGTCTCAGTATCTCACTGCCTTGTTGGACATGGCAGGCAGGTTCTGACCCGAGGGTCAGTGATGGTCTGAACATGCCAGGCAACAATCCTCATGGGGAAACAGCCTGTCCAAGTCCTCCTGTAGTGTTGCCACAGTTGCTGGTTTCTCGTTCATTTGTCACGATTACAGACCGATGACGACAAGCCTCAATTCAGTTCTGGGCTGATAGACCTCAGTTTTACATCCAAATGTTGGGGAACATGCCTTGCTTCTGGAGCAATCTAGCTGAGAGTCACAAGTGCTGGAAGCGACTCGCTGAACTGTCTACATTGTGAAGCAACTGACTGTCGTATGGATAAATCCTAGCTGCGTCTGTCCTCTTACAAACAATCCAGAGTTGCTCCAGGTTGGACATTTTCCAGCAATGCAGTGACAAAGGTGCTGCATCCTTGAATGTTACTGGATCGATATGCTTTTATCCTGAGCGGATTTAAACCTGATACGTGATTCGATAATATTACCATTTGGATTTATTGGTTTATTTGATAGTATTGATGCTGCAGTTTTCCTTGTATGAAAACGCAAGTTGAATCATTCACTTATTATTTATGGTGGTACAAAACAGAGCAAAAAAAATAGCTTGGTGACCCTGTGGGTATAAGAGCCAGCGTCATCTGAGCTCTGTTTAAACTGGATTAAATAACCAGTGTATATAACTAGTCCACCGAAACGGATATGAGTCTGTTTGAACTTGAAAAAAATATTTGAAAACTAGTGTTGATTCTGTGGAGGAACATTGCTGTTTAAAGCGCGTGAGTCAGATGGACCCTGGTAGGTCGCTGCATACGTACTGTTCAGTGACCTCTGCACTCCATGGCTGTCTCCTGTGTTTCTGCTTCACACCAAGGTTGAGAAAGAGAAGCTCCACGACCACGAGCGGCAGTGTTCCTACGAGCACCTGAACCTGCTGCTGCACTTCATCATGGGCATCAAGGTGAGTCTGGAGAGTCTGCAGCCTCAGAGTCTGGAAGTGGCCAGCCATAAGCTGCAGGAGCTTCACCAGTCCATGAGAGAGCTGGAGCTGAAGATGAGCCAGCTGGGGGGAGGCCCACTGCAGGGCGCCTGCGCTCCCACGCTGACCGCCTCCTTCACCCAGCTGCCCAGCGCCGTGTGTGCGGCCCTGGAGCTGCAGCTGCAGAGCGAGAAGAGCAAGGTGGCGGAGCTGAGCCGGCGCTGCCAGGACCTGGAACTGAAGGTCAATACTTTTGAGAACATTGTGTGCGTCCTGAACCGGGAGATGGAGCGCTCTTGCACCACCATGGAGGCCTACAACCGCCAGCACCGACTGGACCAAGACAAGATCGAGATTCTCAGCAACAAGGTACGGAGCTATGCCGAGGTTTTAGATCAACAGAACGTGCTTGAGACTTGGGGGAGGAAGCTGAAGCCACACTAGGGATTGCGTGTTGATGGTCGGCTCCTGCAGGTGCGTCAGCTGGAGAGGACGGTGAGTCTGAGGGACCTGACCATTGTGGAGATGGAAGGCAAGTTGCGGGAGATGTCTGCAGCCACGTACGACGGCATCTTTGTTTGGAAAATCTCTGATTTCACCAAGAAGAGGCAGGACGCCGTGGCAGGCCGCGCCCCCGCCATGTTCTCCCCTGGTGAGTTGGATAAAACCTGTCTGTCGTCGCTTACGGTTCATAATTCCCTGGACCTTTTCAGCCTTTTACACCAGCAAGTACGGCTACAAGATGTGCTTGAGGATCTACCTGAACGGAGACGGAACGGGTCGAGGGACCCACTTGTCCCTGTTCTTCGTGGTCATGAGGGGACACAGTGATGCGCTTCTCAAGTGGCCTTTCAATCAGAAGGTAACATTCTAGTCAGACTCAGTCGCATCGGTGAGAGTCGTGTTAACTGTGTCGCATCGGTGAGAGTCGTGTTAACTCTGTATTGTGAGCTGAGTGTAATGACACGTGCTTGTTTTTGTGTGATGCAAGGTCACACTGATGCTGCTGGACCAGAACAACAGGGAGCACATCATCGATGCCTTCCGGCCCGACATCTCCTCCTCCTCCTTCCAGAGGCCGGTCAGTGACATGAACATTGCCAGCGGCTGCCCCCTCTTCTGTCCCCTCCCCAAACTGGACTCCAAAAACACCTACATTCGTGACGACACCATCTTTATCAAGGCCATCGTTGACCTCACTGGCCTCTGACTTGTGAGGAACTGGCTTTGAACTTTGACCCCATGTCAGTGTTGCTTCGTGAAAAGTGTCTTTCATCCAGAGTTCGCTGTGTTTGTAGCTGTTCTGTTGATACCAAACCACGTGTTGCCTTTTGTTTGAGACAGGAGGAACTGAAAGAAGAAAAGTTCTAGTGTCACTTGTCGGAGCTTGAGGAATTTGCATTATTTTATTTGTTTTTTTTTCCTTTTAAAAAGTGGAGGAACCTACACAGCATCGCAGCATTTGTGTGGTCTGTGCTCTGATTTGGTCTCTCTGTCGCTGCTGGCGGGACTCAGCAAAGGTGGTGAAAAAGTCTCAGTTCAGCTTCAGTTCCGGACTCGCGCTCACTGCTGATCATTCCCATCGTTGAATTCAGTGAATTCTTATCAAGTGTTGTTGTGAGAGTGTGCATGGACCTGTGTTTGTGCAACACCATTCATTTGCTGTCTTGTTGTTTTTTTACGGCCTGAGAAAGCTGTGTCCATGTGGAAATATGAGTGGCGTTACCATACTTTGGGCACACTGACTGCTCATGCTTAGTAGCTCACAGGGCTGAGATCTAGCTGAGTTATGCTACAGGTTATCCTCTGCTGAGGATTCACTATGATGAACCCGTGTCCAAATGTGGTCCTTCTGAAAGGCAGAGTCTGGAGCTCAGGCCAAGTGCAGGCAGGCAGTGGACTCCAACACTACCTCAACCGACTCCTCATTTTGGTCTTGGGAAATAATAATGAACAAGATAAACTTCAGTTTTATCCGTATTTATTTCACTTTATGTTACATTTAAACAGCCAAAAGGAGTAAAGTGATGTGCTGCAATGATCCACAGCTCATTAGAACATTAAGATCTGAGTAGATACATTTTCCCATTCAACTTTTTAAAAATGTAATGGCTGCTACTTTGAAAATAACAAAGTGGGTTTAGCTAGTTTTAACTGATGGCAGGCCTGAGCCTTCGCTGACACTGACGTTGGTGGTGAACAATAGAAAGGCACATTTTTCTCCATGAAAAATGTGGCGTCATGAGACTCGCCGCTCTATTTCCACGTGGATTCGGCTGCACTTGTCTCTTTCCTTCACACATGAAGTGCCTCTGACTCCTTCGGAAGCCAGCTGTGAATGTGCTTTCCTGTGGTGAATTGTTGTGATTCAACATGAGCAGTTTAATGGATGCCTCGGGCCGGTGTCTTCATGTGATGCAGGCTGTCATGGCTGTGTTGGACATTTAACGCTGGACAGAATGGAGGAAAGGAGACGACCCACCTCACTAGCCCGGCTCTCGGCAGTCGGGCGGTGGGCTTCTCATCACTGTTCTCAAGTCTCATTTTGCTTCCCGTTGTAACTGTTGCACCTGACTCGTGAGATACTTGACATATCAACAAACAAGCTGCTACTACATGTGCCCTGCCCATCGTTTCTCTTGGCTCCTTGATGTCCGCAGGGAAAAGGGCTTCACATTTGAAATGGGACTCATGCCACATTCCGGCACCTGCGTTGGTGTCCGCCCCGCTGCCTCCTCTGAACCGGACTAGCTCAGTGAGAGCCTCATGAATGTGCGGACAGGGAGCTCTCATCCGTAGCAACCTCTTCCTCCATCACACTGTGGACATGACGTCTTGTTTCAACTCTGTCTGTGTTGCCTTTCTGTTTTATTAAAGGTCATTTATTATTACCTCTACTCCAAGAATTGTGTTGCGTCATTTACCCCCAATAGTTCATCTTCACATCACTTAATGTGACCTCTATTTTGTCCTGAAATGAACTGTGTGTGACTGTACGCTCGTGACTGTGGACAGAATCTTCTCAGTATTTGCAATGAGAGCCTACACGACACTTAGTTTTGAGAGCCTGTTTGAGTCCCAGCCTCACTGGAAACAAGTCCGACACCTTCATGCTTGAAGCTGGTGAAGCTCCGCCTTATTCTGCACTGTACTTTTTGCTAGTGGGTAGATGGCTATTTATATATATATATATATATATATAAGTATATTAGTAGTCAGCATGAAAACAAAAACCACGAAAGTGATCTCTGGTGTTAGTACTTTGCCGTCGAGGAAGATTTTTATCGAAGGTCCCACCAAGGGTCAAACCTAAACACAGGACCTCTCCCAGGTCACTTTTTGGTTTGGTTTCCCTCTGGGGACATATGACCCCTCCCAAATATAAATCTATCTCTTCAACATCCCATCCGTCTGACAGGGTCTTGTTTAGCTCTCGTCAGCAGAGGGCGCTCTCGTGTCGTTTGAAACAGCTTTCTTCTCTGGTTCAGTGACTGGACTCCAGCTCTCCTCCAGCTCCACCTCTCTCACTCATCCACCCGTCCATTTATTCCCACTGCAGGTCCGGTGTCATCTGCTCCATCACATGCCCATTAATAACATGTCTGTCACGTCCTCCACCTCGTCCACCTCTCACCGATCCCCATGTTCTGTCCTTGCAAACTCTTTCAATAAAACCTGTGAGCGCCACCTAGTGACCTTAGCGAACCTCAGCCCGTCACATTTTGAATCAATGTCCACCGTCGACCACTGACATGACTCAACCCCCCACCCCCACTAAACGTTTGCCCAGAAAAAAAAACACGCATATGTTTAAGCCACAAGGTTCAGAGAGCGAGAACAGAGGCGGTTAGTCCGGAAATTACTGTATGAGAATCCAGTCACAGGACGTGGAAGAGTCCCGTTCACCATGAGGCCAGCGAGAAGGCCTCGCTGTTCCCAGCTCCTGATCTGATCATATATACTACACATAATATACTTTGGTGATACATTAAAAATGACATTTATTTTTATCACAAATATTCTTCTTCTTCTTCTTCTTCTTCTTATTGTCATGTTATGTTAGGCCTTGCTGGCCCTGATGACCTCTCAAATGTTTGGACTTGAACAAATCTCACATCATTTCTAAACAAAGAGCGCCATCTAGTGGCCTCTGAACATGAGGACACTGTTTCATGACGCCTCATCTACCCATCACCACCGCATACGTGGGGACATGATTCCATATTTACATCCAACCACTGAGCCACTGAAAGCAAATAAAACCCTCACTAATACGACATGTCAAGTGACACCCCATTTTATGCAACCTAAAGTGTGTGTATATGTCGATATGGTGCTGTCCTGAAGCCACGTCAAGATACTCTGTAAAAATCTCCTCTTCTCTGGAGAAGACTGCTGCTCATTTAAAGAAACCCGAGCGGGTTTCTTCTGCCTTCAGGTGGGTTTTTATGACCCAATGGAAAGAGTTGATGGTCTTGAGAGAATGCAGCGTGAGGCCTCAGAAGCTCTACCTGCTGTGTGTTCCATCATTACGGTCATGACTGAAACACCTACGAGGCAGCGCCCGGCACAAACCGCCCCCATCTGCTCTCACTTTGAACTGCTGGGCTTCCTGGCCAAAAGCACGTTGATGATTCAGGACCATTCAGGAACATGAGTCTCACGTCAGCATAACAGTCCGTGACGTATCATTCGGAAACATTAATGAACGATGGGAAAGTATCCCAGTAGCACAGAGTCCCACTAAACCCAGAGGAGCCTCTTTCATGTGGCGCTTTAACAGTGTAACCTACATTCTGTGGGCCTGAGCTCATTTCCAGGCTTCACAGCTTGTTCTGCCATGATGTCGTTCATGATTCCTGATGGAGCAGAGAGAGCAGCGGTGGTGCCATGGCAACGCTGAGAAGTTGGAGCAAGTTCCCAGGAGCATCTGATCGCACAGGACTTTATTTATTGAGGTTTAACTCCAGTCCAAGAAAGTAGCAGCCAGACGCAGCCGAGAGGCTTCACTTCTGGTGGTGGCACTGATGTGGACCCGTGAGTCACGGACCACCGCTGGTTCCAAACCAACCAACCAACCCAAATCACCATCACATTAAAACTTTGCCAAGGCAGTCACTTTTTACTTCGACTGCGGAGCTACACTGGAGTTTCTAGTAAACATAAAACATGACGCGTATCATTGAGAAATGCATAAGTCAACAATCCAAACACTAAAAACTGCTTATTCTTCCTGAGTCTCAGTCAATATTTTAGCTGTGGAACACTAGTCAACTGGAATAAGTAAAAAAAAAGGTCTTTCTCGAATGAAAGGAATGACTAAAATGTTGTGACTGAAACTTCCAGTTTTGGTTTGACTCAAACTAGACTAAATTGTTGTGAGTTTTAGTCGTCTAAAATACGGCTAACAAAAATGATATGAAAAGATTGAACAATGCAAAGACTAAAGTGAAAAATGAACACTAGTGTTGGGGTGGTGTTTTGAGGGTTGAAGGCTTCCTTTTTTATTCCTCCATCATTGTGGTTAAACTCTTACTATTTGTATTTGAAGTGGTTCTGCGGAACCCTGCAGTGTTTGCTTGGACTCTGTCTGGTTGTGATGGGTCGACGACACAGTGCTGCAGGGTTGATGAAACAGTGTTCTAATGTTCAGAGGCCACTAGATGGCACTTAGAAACAATGTGAGGTTTATTTGAATCAGTTGTTCGAGTCCAAACATTTTACAACAGGCAGCGCCATCAGGTGGCCTATGAAAATCAGGACACTGTGTCGTGAAGCCTCACCTACCCTTCAATACTGTGTCATGAAGCCTCACCTACCCTTCAATACTGTGTCATGAAGCCTCATCTACCCTTCACTACTGAGTCATGAAGCCTCACCTACCCTTCAATACTGTCATGAAGCCTCACCTACCCTTCAATACTGAGTCATGAAGCCTCACCTACCCTTCAATACTGTGTCATGAAGCCTCATCTACCCTTCACTACTGAGTCATGAAGCCTCATCCACCCTTCACTACTGAGTCATGAAGCCTCACCCACCCTTCAATACTGAGTCATGAAGCCTCACCTACCCTTCAATACTGTGTCATGAAGCCTCATCCACCCTTCACTACTGCCTGGGGTGAAAGTCTGCTTGGCTCAAAAACCCTTGTGTGTTACTACAGGCAAACCGAGCTCAGGCTCGTGACTGGAGTCTGCCAGGAAGGGGGGTCTCGTCCCTGACATCTACAGCAAATGCCCAGGAACATTTGAGAGACCCTTAATGCCTAAAGGGCCTCTCAAAGCTCCTGAAGACAGTGGCACCAGCAGGCTTCCGATCTCTCGAGCCCCTTCCTGACTCGTGAGCAGCCACAGTGCTCAGTAGTTTGTCCAGGTCCGTGAAAGGCCACCAATGAAAGATCACCACCACAGACCGACCACAAACAGGATCCCGGGCACTTACAACATCAGTGGGGTTTTATCGATTCCAGGGGTGAAGAGGTCCAGCAGAGAAGGGAAAACTTGGTTTTGATCTCTTTTATCTGCTCTTGGAAAACTCTCCATCGTGGGTGTTATCGCTTGGAAAAAGCCCGGCACTGAACTCTGCATGACTGACTGAGGTGAGTGTGTGGGAAGATTTATGACTGATGGGTGGAAGCAGATGTTGGAATGTGCGGTCAAGGTCACGTCAGAGTTCATTTCCACGGGCAGCAGAGCTGTCAGAAAATACCCCATCAGTTGGAACTCCCTCAATATTCCACCCTGCCATGATGCCGACATCTGACCGGCCGCTGCGGCAAATGGACATGTTCGGAAGGATGTTTTAGTGACTGGACGCAGGAGCTCACCTGAGCCTGGACAGAGAGTTCCGTCCCCCTGACCTGGATCCATGAGGTGTCGCCAACCCAGCGCCCTCCATCCAAGTCAAAGTGACTCGCGCTGGAAGTTGTGTCTCCTCTTATGGAGGCTTCTCAATGAATGTTCCGTCAATAATAGTGGCTTTAATTCCACAGATGGACAGGCTGGGAAAGAATAACAGAAGCGGACCAAGTATCAGCCGGAGGAGCCATCCATCTCCCAGCGTGTCGCCACATATGGACCAGCTCTGGTCTGCGTCACAGGTCGGCACTTCCTGGTGAAGTCATGCTCCTCCTGGCTGGTCTGCTGAGGGCCATGTTGTGATAGCGAGGAGCTGAGTGTCAGTGAGGAGAGCTCTGTCTCTGTGGAGCCGGGATGATGAAGCAGCTGTCTGAAGACGCCGAGCGGGGGACATTTTTCATCTCTAATGAGGAGTGGGCTGGTCAGTTCCTCACGCTTCTGCAAGTGGAGATTCAGATTTCTGTCAGATGTAACGGTCAAGAGCACGACGACTGTGTTGTAAGAAGTGTTCCACTGCTGCTTCTGCAGCATGAAAACGTGTCCAACTAAACACAAACATTGTTTCCTACATTTTGGCAATGTGACGCAGAGAAGCAGAGCTTTTGAGGAGAGCCTCAGAATACATTGTGTGTCTTGGTTTAACCTGAACCTATCGTCCTTCCTTCCTTCCATCTGGCATCTTCGTGCATGTAAAGTGGTGGAGGACAATAATCGTAGAAGTTACACGTTGGTTGTGTTGGTGTGTGGTTGTGTTGTGTTTCCTTGATAACACACTGATCCACTACAGGGCCACAGTGGGCGCCGGGTTCTCTTGCAACTGATGAGGAGGAGACCCAATGAGGACACAGTCAGACTGGTGCTGCTTGTTTCAGCTGACACCTGATCGGTTCGCCAAAGGCTCATTTGTGGATCAGTTTGAATCTTGGTATCGACCTCCAGTTGTCTGGGTCTTGTCTCAGTCTCAACAGTCTCGATAATGTCTTGGTCTCAGTTGGTGTGGTCCAGACTACAACATCTCCACTTCCATGTCTTGGCCTGGTCTGCCTCTTTAAGTTTAGAGCCTCTTTAAGTTTTGCTTTAAAACAAGACCCAAGTGCATCATCAACCCGTCCACT
Organism: Synchiropus splendidus; assembly: GCF_027744825.2. Lineage (NCBI taxonomy): Eukaryota > Metazoa > Chordata > Actinopteri > Syngnathiformes > Callionymidae > Synchiropus > Synchiropus splendidus. Next base: position 26,464,443 of record NC_071340.1, on the reverse strand, counting down.
AATACGGTTCCTCTTGTGTTATCACACATTTCTGTCATGGAGAAGAATCTTCTCGATCAGTTGACTCATTTTTGACACGCATCCTTGACAAGATCAGCAAATCATAATCGTGACCAGCAAAGATCACCACTGGTTGATAGTTGTTATGGGTAGACGAGGTTTCATGACACAGTCCTGAAGGGTAGATGAGGTTTCATGAAACAGTGTCCTGGTTTTCAGAGGCCACCAGAATGTTTGGACTGGAACAACTCAGCGAAACTTCACATTATTTCTAAACCAAGAGCTCCATCTAGTGGCCTCTGAAAATGGGGACACTGTTTCATCAACCCTGCAATACTGTTTCATGATGCCTCACCTAACCATCACTAGTGGACAGGATTCTGGAGCTTGACACTGAAGCAGGAGAAGAGGCTTCCTCTCATGCTTCTCCTCAGCACCACCATCAGCCGGTTCTCCCCCTCCTGACACGTCTGCTCCTCTCATCTAAAGGCCATCAGCCAGTTTTCAGCCGATCATTCACCTGGAGCCGCGGGTCTGCCATCACCCAGCGAGGTTTGCTGGGAGATTGCAGCTGACCCCTCTCACCCTGGTCGCCACCTCTTTGAACTGCCCCCTTATTAAATGAGGCCACGGCCCATCAACTCCACCCCCAGATACTGTGTCTGCTCCGGACCTGCGGAGGAAGCGCTTATTTCATTTCCCTCCGCAGAACTTTATTATCCAGCTGCTACCTTTTTCATCACCATATTCTCCAGGATTCTCATTCTGTCTTATGAACGGTGGTAATTGAATTTAAAGAGCGGTGGATGTGAGAGGTGAGCGCGAGAGCCGGTGTCAGCAGGCCGCGGTGATACCATCTACACTTGAGCACGTTCCTCTAATAAAGCCGTCTGGAAGTGGACGCGGCAGACGCAGGATCCTTCCAGCGGAACATGAATGGAGCGCCTGAGAAGGATCCGCTCCACGTGGAAAAAGGACCTATTTTTCACAAAGAGCTATTCACCTCGGTGGATTTGACTGTAGATTGAAACTCCGACACATGGAAATGGTTTTTACGGGCTGACCTGAAAGCAGCGCGGGGCTCCGTGGGGTATGAAGAGAGTCATTGTGGAGTGGAAGGACAGCAGAAATGAATCAGGCTGCTGCTCCAGTTTGACTCATTTACACTGCACCTCCATTTACCTTTGATGGTTCCGCATTCTCTCTTGTAGTCACATGAGCTTAAAGTCATTATTGTGGGAGGAAAACTGAGGCTACTTCCTCTTTAATGAGCATTGTTCATGACTCAGCAATTATGTCTGACTGGGTTCCTGTCCGTGACTGCTGAGGAAATAGACATGACTCCAGGTGTCTTTACAAGTTGCTTAGCCGTCTCTACCTCCGGAGAGCCTTCTGGTTCTCCCCGCTCGCTCCACAGTGGAAATTAAACTACCGTACTTTTTCCTCGCGGTCTGAGCCCTGCGCCTCATACAGCAGCCCGGCTAACATATGGATATTTACAGGCTAAAATCAGATGAAATCAGAGTGCTCAAAATGTTCTGTTTCCGCCCGCGTGTCCACAGTTCTGTCAACAGAGTCGATCTCCTGGAGGTCTGGAATCAAGAAGCAGTCGCCGAGACCAACAGTGGTGTCGGAACTTTGGGCACGCCGGCGAAAACAGCGTATTTTGAGGGCTTTAATGTGAATAAAAGATGTGAGACGCTGCCTCCAGACATGTTCGAGTCTGACGTGAACAGAAGCGAGTTATGCATGAACAAGATCTATGTTCCTTCTTAAATTTAGTGGACGCGGATAATAATCCAGTGCGCTCTATAGTCCGGGAATTACGGTACATACATGAGGAGATCTGTAGGACTGAGAAGCCAATATTGTCACGAGAAAACTTGAAAACTAAAATCCCTACGCTGCCTTGAACTGGGCGCCACACGGGACGTCCCGAACAGCCGGAGCTCCTGAAGGAGACCTGCTAAATGGATAGAAAGGTCTGACACAAGCGTTGTCAGTAACTCGCAGAGGCTGTGTGAATCTGCAGTGGCATGAAAACACTCGTAGCTAGTCCATGAACGTAAAGCCTTCCCCAAGTCTGGCTGAGGAACAGTACGGCAGGAGATCATGAACTTTGTGAGTCGAACAGAGGAGAAAACTCAGGGTTTGGAGAACCTGGTTTGATCATCAGTGTAGGAGAAAAAAACACGTCTATTCATTTCTCCAACCGCATCTTTAAAACAACAAAATCATCTTCCTGGAAATTCCTGGCTCTGAACCCAGAATAGGTTCCGACGTGACTAAGTGGCTCTGCAGTTCTCTAATGGTCAAATTAGCTTAGCATTCGATTCTGCAACTGTTGCCTGTGGATTATTCCTTCTCACCATCTGGTCCAACTTAAGAAAACAAATGTCACAAACAAGGCTTCATGAAACCGAGCGGCTTTTGAAATCACTCAGCTCAGCAGTCTGTGGTGCATCTGCCTGCCGTCTGGGCCCGACGAATGAAGCTCTGCTTGTAGTTGGAGCGCTGCTTTACTGGCTTCATGGTGTTCATCCGTCCTGACGGAGGGTTTTCTGAAGGGGAGAGGAGGGGCTCCCTATAGAGGCTGGTGCATCAATGGCCAGCGGTGCATGTACAGAGGACATGTTCCACTTTGCAAGGCTGAATTCTCACCTTGCACTGTTGTGCAAAACCTCATTTATAAATGGATAGTTAGCCACCTGTGGTCATCAGGGCACAGCTAGTGATGGGGTATCGTGAAACAGATGTTCAGAGCCCACCAGGTGGCGCTGTCTGCTGGAAAATGTTTGGACTTGAACAACTCATTCAATGAAGCATCATTTCTAAACCAACAGCTCCACCTAGTGGCCTCTGACAATGAGGACACTGTTTCATGAAGCCTCACCTACCCATCACTTTCCAAACCCAGTGTTGCCTCCAGCGGCCCTCACTACAAGGTTGCATTAATAAATATGAACAGTAAATTTGAAATTCTGTCCAAAGTGAAATTAAAGTAAGTTTTCTTCATTGTTGCTGTCAATTTATTTTGTTTATCCCAGCACTCCAGGGTCACGCCCATTCCAGGTACACAGGGAGAACATAAGTAGAGTTTTTAAACAGATTGTATTTTTTACAAATGAGTTACAACATGATTTACAGTGGATGGATGTTCAAGTAGTTTACAGCAGCTTCCAAAAAGAACACCAACTAGCATTGTTTCTGCTCAACACGTAGCAGCTGACATGAGAAAACTCTTATTTGGAAACGCTGCGGTTTTGCCTGCCGAGAATCATTTCCAGCCGATGGGAACAACACCGGTGTGTAGTGAAGAAGTGTTTTCAGATCTACAGCGTAGCGCCCTTGCTTGCAGATATCATTTAAAAATATGATTTAGCAGAGTCAAAGCACAGTGGAGCTGCTGTGGTCCGTGGTTTGACACCCTCGCCTGTCCTCACACAGTCAGCTGGTATTCCGCTTCTGTGATATTTTGTTCTGTAATCCATTCAACCTTGTCAGAGGAGACTCAAGAGTGTGAGACTTGACGTCCTCAAGTGTCCAACATCTCCTCACAGATTCAGCCTGGGATCCTCCTTAGATCCAACTCCCACTGGTATCTGCCTCTTGTCCCAGCTGTCTGGAGACAACGTGTTGCTACCAGGTCTCAGTGCGGCGCACGGGACCGCCATGCTCACTCTCCCTGTCCCATCTCTGGGCTGACGGTCGGAGTTTCTGCCCTGCATGGCTGTCGACCACAGGCCCTCTTTCCCAGTGGTCTAACTTTGGTCCTTCTTCCTACTCTCTTGCTTCAGGAACCAAGCACTGACAAACCGGTGGGTTTGCACAAACCTGGGGGTCCTTCTTCAACTTCCACAAACCTCGGGTCTGTATGGTGTCACCCACTGCTCGATACGTGTCGTGATGATCTGGTGAGTAGTGATGGGTAGATGACGTTTCATGACACAGTAGTGATGGGTAGACGACGTTTCATGACACAGTAGTGATGGGTAGATGAGGATTCATGAAACAGTAGTGATGGGTAGATGAGGCTTCATGAAACAGTGTCCTGATTTTCACGGACCACCGGGTGTCGCTGTCTGCTGTAAAATATGAAACCTCACATCATTTCTAAACCAAGAGCTCCATCAAGTGGCTTCTGAAAATGAGGACACTGTTTCATCAACCCTGCAATACTGTTTCATGATGCCTCATCTACACATGAAGATGAAGATTGTCCAGAAAGGCAGAAAGTGACGCTGCTTCTACTTGTGGTGACAGTGAGTCTGTTCACTGTGTCGGTCCACAAGCAGCATTTACTGAAGCTGATACTGTTGTGGAGGCGTGGTCAAAACACTGCTTGTTGGGAATGTCATGAATCAATAATTTAAATGTGAAAATAGCAAATAACCCTCTCGTAAGGTAGAAAAACTTCCAAGCAATGAAATTCACTATGGCCGCTGTTTGGTGATGTCATCATAACGTAGAAACTAGATGTTTTTCGAGTTTACTTCCATCCCAAACTTGTGGTCACCCTGAAGAGTTTTGTCTTTGACAGTTCTCCTTCATCGCTGAGTGTTTTCAACCTACAGCCTTTTGAAATAGTGACATCAAAGTTTCATTGAACACAGAAATAAATGAGACAAACATGCAAACTTGCCTCCAGAACTAGAACCTTTTCACAGGCTCATATTTTCTTCATGGTTTAGATCGCGCCTGATGACAATAGTCACCGTGGTGTGAGGAACTAAAGTAGCGACGGTTTCATTCGGAGCTGTCTGAAGGTGAAAAGCACCGGGGAGCATGCGGCGGTGAAGCAGGATAGCGGTTCAGCCGAGGTTAACTCAGCGTGTGCTGATCCTCACTGGAATATAGGAGGTGATCCGAATGATCCTGAAGATAGACTTTTGTTATAATAGTGAATCAGGTTTTAGCTCCATGGAACATCTGAAGCCGCTGTGATTCCCCAAATCCGCCAGTGAAGCCCTCAAGTTGTAGATTTAGGAAGGAATCCAGGACACAATGGAGTTAGATACATTTGAGAAGCCGCCCAGCTGAATGGTGGTTCTGTTGTGTGTTCCAGTGAAGGTACAGTCAGTGATACAGTCTGTGGTCTGAAACCCGCCGCTGTCCTCGCGCAGCCGTCTCTCCGCTGCTGCTGCTGGCTCTTGTTTCATAACAGCTCCACTCAGACGCTCGCCTCAATGATCTGGGCTTTATTTTAGTGTGTGGAAGCAGAACCCCGGCAGCTCCGGCTCTGCTGTCAGCAGCTCCTGTTTTTCTTCGAGGATTGACAGCGTGCAGTAGCGGGGTGAAGCCTTTCCTCCCATGAGTGACATTTCTCCAGCAGAAACAGAGCTGCGTTTGCTTCACATTATCACTCGTTGACCCTTCATTTTAGCAGCCCCTCCTCCGTCGGACCGGCGTGCAGATGTTGCCGTCGTGTGAAAACTGATACCTGTAGAATAGGATGTCGCGGGATGTAAATCATGTCCTGCATGGGGATTTCATTAGGAGCGGCTCCTCCAACTGTGGGGCCTCTCGGTGGCTGCTGTGTAACTCCCAGCAGATGTTCACCTATTTAAACAAATATATGGACAGCGGTGCGTGTCTACATGAGGCAGGAATATAGGTCACAACGCCGCCCTCCACCTCGCTACTGCAGTGATGAAGGTCTCACAGCAGGACTTCAGAGTTTTACCTGGTATAAGAATTTCTTATAAGAGTTTAAGGCCCGTCTATGCGCCCTTTCAAACGTTCACCCATCACATGCAAATCACATTCATCAAATTTACTAAAGGACATTTTGTTTATTTTGTTTTAATTTAGTAATTCATCAGATTTACTAAAAAATATACACTTGATGCAAATTTAATAAAATTCTGAATAAAATAAATATAACAAAACCATGTCTAAATATCATAAAATAAAAATAATATATCTTATTTAAACTCTAAAGAAGATATAAGCGAATGAAAATATCCCCATGACATTTTCCAAACTGCTTCAACAGGTGCTTTCATGAACAGTTTTTACTGTTATCATTTTTTTTTCTTCTCAAGAACTTCTCCATAGTTGGTAACTATCACAGATCTGCAGCTGTCAAGTCAATGCAGTGGCTCACTACTGCCACCATACGTGGCCCATGGATTCAGACTGAGCGTCTCACTGCCCTCTAGGAGGCGCTCACCCTAACCCAAGCATGGGCCCTGCCCTATGGTTAAGAATCGTGTCCCTGTCTGCCATGACATCACATAATAATCGATCAAAGACCAGTGTGAACACCGATGTAAACAGCAGGTCAAATATGAATCAAGGCTGATGAACATTAGCAGAGGAAAAAATAAAAAATAAAAACAAATGGCAGTCGATGCACTTATGGAGTGACTTGGCAGGATGGCTGACTTGCTCTGGCAACCCCGGACTGGACACGTGGAGAGACAAAAGACGAAGACAGATCCTTCATTGCAGGTCTTCAGGCATCTGGTTCCTTCACACTGCTGAGTAAAAATGTCAGCGACGTAGCGGCCGTGCTTCTTTATTGCTGACAGCGATGGTCTGCGGGACGGAGGTCCTCCTCCTGCTTTGATGCTCCCGCAGGCTCGTGTGGTGCAGCACCTGGACTCGCCCTGTGGTTACCCAGGGTTACATCGTAATAACTGTCATTATTTCATCTGGATTAGTTTTGAAAGGTAGGTGTTAGTCTGGAATGAACATTTGTTACATCACAGAGCCTCTAGTTAGTGATGCCTCAACCCATTGGTAGGAACCTCTGGAGGGTGGAAGCAATGGCTTCTTTTGTAGAAGAGAAACAGCAACAACTGCTGAAAAAAACATCAGGCCCAGGATCTGCAACCTGTGGAGACTCGACCTACATGTAGGTGAACTCACAATGTGAACAAAATGGCTGTTAAACTACATCCATATTTTGTCTTGCAAAAACTACTTTAACTACATTTGGGTCTTGTTTTGCAGATAACTCAAGTTAACTCAAGCCTCAAGAGACATACATTTCTCCTTATTGAAAAAAGCAGATGAGATGATGTGTCATGAAATTTTATGTTCCATAAATCACATTGTGGAGGTTTACAAGTTTCCAAGTCAAGTCTCCAAGTCAAGTCAAGTGACAGTCTGGTCGAGTCTTGTCTAGTCTCGCCTTGCCCCATCAAATGAAGACTCCACGTCAAGTCTAGTGACAGTCAGGTCGAGTCATTGTCTAGTCTTGCCCTGTAAAGTCTTCAAGTAAGTTAAGTAACTGTCGAGTCTTGTCTGGTTGCTGTCAAGTTAAGTCATTGTCTTGCCAAGTTAAGCCAAGTGTTGTCACGTCTCGTCGAGTCATCGTCTTGCCGAATCATCAGTCTGGGCGGTGGGCAACAGGTGGTTATTTAAGATGATATCTTTGTAGTTTCCATCCAATGTGAACACAGTAAAGAGCGCCGCAGAATGTGTACTGAGCCTTGCTTGCTGGCCAACTGTTGTTCTCCTGATGTACAGATATGGTTCTTGTTTTTTGTGGCTTCATTTCTGGCATTTTTGCATGAATGTATCCCTGTCACACACTGGCCCAGGTACCTTTATGAGCTGCTGTTCCAGCCTTCTTTTTCTGTTAAAATGCAGCAGCGAGGCCTTCATGCAACGGGGGCCCCTCCTCGGGCTTGTAACTGTTATTGTAAAAGTTTAGGAGCTTCAGCGAGCGGAATTTGGCCCCGCAAACCATGTGAGACCAACATATCAATCAGGGTGTTTGCCACACTTCACAGTTCTGTTGGGACAATTAATGGGTCGTTAACGTAGACGGCGCCCATTTATAAGGTGAGACCTGGTAAGAAGCAGCCAGCGATCCCGGGAGGAGAGAAGGGGAGGGGCAGCGAGGGGCCCGGCTGGAGACGCTCCAGTCCTAAAATGTTAAAAATAAGATCAGATGTGAGTCGAGTCATCGGAAAACCAGAGCTGATTATTCTGCTAGTTAGCTTCATGTTAAATTAGATGGAGTCATGCCACATTTTACGTGTGAGGACAGACATTTTAGACTCACACGCTCAGTCATTTATCATATTATTCACTCGGTCAGTAGGTGCCTCTGTGCACACTGTCCTGTTTCTGTATTCTGTGCTTTTATTTTGTGTGTTATTCTGCTTCCTGACCTCCCCTGTCACACCACCTCCAGCTTCACAGCAACACACCTGGCACCAATCCTCCATTCAAGCCATGTGGATTTCAACACCTTGGTGCCAGACTGCGTTGCCAGATGGTTACTTCACATCACCGGTAAAGATCTTTCTCTCGTGTATTTGTTGCCTTGTGATTGATAGTTTTGGATTCTGCGTGCGTGTTTCTTATGCGCTGCCTTTAGTTTTCTTTGAAGTCACTCATCCTCAGTATCTACATCCTTTTTTGACACATACATTGACAATTATTTAACCTGCTAATGATCCACTCTTCACTCCTCCAAAGTGAGCTGCGTGTGAGCTGGCATGGTGTTCACACAGGGAGATGCCCAAACCATCACCATATCATTCTTATTGCACAACTGCTTTGTTATTGCACAGGCCTTGCACAGTGTAATTTCTCTCAGTGAATACAGAAACAAAGAGTCTTGTATAAGTGAAACGCTCAGAGCAGTGCGTCTGTTTGCTTTACCACGCGAGCTCAGACCGCCGCGGCCTGTGGTCAGCGAAGATGGTGACATGGCACATTACTCTTCAGGAACATGGTTTGGGTTTGGAGGCTGAGCGTCGAGGTCAGCGCCACGTCCGGAGGAGAAAGACCTTCTGTTCTACCTTCGTTCTTCAAAACCAACAACCACTTCTGCGGGTTCACTCCTGGGTCCCGTGACTCACCGAGGCGTCGTGTGTGGACGTCACAGATCTGAGTCCAACTTTGTTCCCAGAGAACCAAAGCTGTTAGCCGTGTACTTGAACTGTAGATGAAGTGACCCCCTTCTCCTCCCCCCCAGCACTTGAAGCGCTGGTGCTTTCGTGGGTTAGAGGGCAACACACAACAGAGACCATGATGGATGAGTGTATGGTCATTGTTAAAATACCAAAGTTATGAAGTTGCCAACTTGGAAATAAACCTGAGAAATATGAGCGACCACTTGGTTTGAGTGGCTAATTATTTAGTTGTTCAACTTATAATAGTTTGCCCACTTCCATCTCTGCAGCCAGTAAACAAACACTGCATCTAGCACTAAACTACGGCAGATAATTCAGAAACAACAGGAACACAAAACGTTCATCTGAGATGTGAAGTCATAACCAAACTCAGAGGAGTCTGAGTTACTCTGACACCTCTGAATTAAACCCATTATAAACCAGTTCCACTCTGCTTTGTGACATTTCCAACAAACACTGGTTTTATTTTCATAACAATGTATTAAACGTTTTCGCTTGTGCATCCTTTCACCCCGTGGCCTCATATATTGACTTTTGCGTCCTGTATTGATGAAAAAGGCAGCCTTCAGTGTTGCATGTTGATGTATTGGCAGCGCGACACGTGAAATAAGATGGACATTGGGCTTAGGGTCCACCATCGGATGGTGCTCCATTCATGTGTCTATTGCTATTTAAAGCCCATCGAACAGCCATGCATTTTAGTCATGGAGCCACGTAAGGGTTATAAATGGCAACTGACATCCAGTGCAATTCATTTTTTTGTGTGTTCACAAAGTGAAAACACAATGTTTCATCTTCCTAATTCTGTCTGTGGTGACGTGATGTTGGTGAGAGGCGTCACCATCGGACTTGTTTTCTGTGTTGCACACTTGTTGTACAGCTCACCACTCTGTTTCCACTAATTCCCAAACTTTTCAGACTCTGCATGACATCACCGCTGAAGCGATACCCTGAAGTTTCCACCTCCGCTCATGATTTCTGGTGAGAAGTTCCGGTTCTGAATTTGGGGAAAAAAAAGCGACCCAACTCCTTCTATTTCACTTCCTGCGCTCCCTCTGGTGGGCGCCGTGCATCTGCCGGGGGAAGGTCGGGGGAGCAGATCAAATGGCTCGGAGGGCGACTCCCGATTTTTGCTTGGCCCTTTAACACGAAGGTATTTGAGCCAGAGTCCCGCGGGACACAAGTCAATCCTCTCTGAAGATTGATACGTCTGCTTTTCCACTCCTCAGCGCCTGCTTCCAGGGACGTTTAGTGAAACTCTTTTGTGCTTGCGCGCGGCTGCTGTTTGATTCATCTCTTCACTCAAACTGCGTTCTCACCAGCCTGAATGAAGGCAACATATGGCAGTTATTACAGATCAGCATCTCCCATTGGCGGCGGTAATTGAGGGGGTCTGATGGTATTCAGCAGCCGCCATTAGCGGTGAATCAAGTTGAACAACACTTCAGCTCCGGCGCTGGGACCAGTTTCCAGCCTCCCTTTACACTGGCGCACAAAAGCTGATGGATTCATTAGGCGTGCGAGTCTTTTCATCTCTTTAATTGCTACCATTAATCAGAATTAAATCGGCTCTGCTCGCTCTGATGAGCGGGACCCAGAGGCAGCCGGTTGCCTCAGTCTCCACACACCTCCGCGAGCTCTCACTCCTCCTGGCCTGTAATTGTCCCCGCTGGAGCCAGAAGAAGAGGCTAATGGAGGGATCCCTGTTGGACCGTGGCTGCAGCGGATGAAGTCACGGCTTTTCTTTGGGCTCCTGAGGTCAAGCCCCAGGGGAGAGAGAGTTATGGTTGTGGGTGTCTTGTCTGAGGGTCGGCAGTGCTGCCCCCCTCCTCCCCACCACATCTGTGATAAAGTTTTCCAGCCGAGTGAGATACATTTCCAGACAGTTTCTGGTGTCTTGAAAAGCCATAACACGGTGCAGCGGCCTGGAAGGAGTTGTAAGTGTTTATCCTAAAATGACTGAATAATGTGTGTCACAGCGGGGTCACTGTTCCACCAGGGAATTTCTTCAAAAGCGTCTTTTGACTTATGCACTCCAGGATCCTGTCCAAACTCATTTTCAACGACCGAAGGCTTTCTTTTTTCACACAAGAAGAAAAGCCTTCCTCAGTCAGGAAGCTAGAAAACCCTGATGTCATCGATGGACTGGTAAATGAGCAGTAATGTCTGGACAAAAAAGAATAAGTAAATAAACCATGATAGAAGCACCCGGACATGAGGCATGAACAGCCCTGGAACCTAATGCTGTCTTGCACCGATCTGAACCCAAGGTATGGCTGAGCTTTCTTCAGTGTCCACTGGTGCACCGCCTGTGTGGTCTGATCCCACACTCCTGGACAAAATAGAAACACAGTAAACACCTCTCAAGTCTGGTGAAGCCATTCAAGCACTGCACAACAGGACGGGTGTGAGGTTACATGAGGCAACTGCACTCCCACCAGCAGGTGTGGAGCTCCAAACTGTGGAAGTGATGTGAGTGCAGTCTGAAGAATCGCCCGGCAAAATGGTTCCATTTCCGACATGCGGTAAAAAAGTTTTCATCAAGTCCAGAACCTTTGGAATAAACATGTTCACAAACAACAACAGACGAGCCCAAACATAACAGAAGCACCAATCAGTAGCGTGTCTAGTGATGAGGCTTCATGAAACAGTGCTCTCATTTTCAGAGCCCACTACATGGCACTCTCTGCCTTAAAATGTTTGGCCATGTCAATGAAGCCTCATATCATTTTTAAACCTAGTGGGCTCTGAAAATGAGGGCCCTGCTTCGTGAAGCCTCATGAGCCCAGGACGAAGCATGGCGCACCAAACACATGTTGAGATGAAACAGAATTCATCACCAAAGACAATAAACTGACCAGAGAATAGTTGACTATCATGATATCAGTGGTTCATGACAAGGAATGACGTAGAGCTGCGTCCTCAACTGGCAAGGTGCTGGGAAGGTACAGTCCCAACAACTATTTCCACTGAACCCTCTTGAACAGGCTCTCCTCATTATTATTATTATTATTATCATTATTATTGGCACATTAGCACAATTTCTGTTCATGTTGCTGAACTGCTGTCTGGTAATGAGTTTTCAGTCCACCTTAAATTAGTGTTTGATTGAATTTTCAGCCTTGAACTTCATGTCTTCACCCCATGAATGACCCCGGGTGTTCGGCTTGTGAGATAAAAAAACATTACATTCCGTTGTATAGACAACCCAGACAGCCCTGAACGCATCATCTCATCTGCATGCCGCCGTAGGTCAGCGCTTCACCTGAGAGAAAGGAATGACGAAAAGCAACGCTTATTTCAGTCTGATCAGCTCAAGGTGGTAGCACAAGGAGCTTGATCTACAGAGGCCTGGAGTGGACAAAAAGTCAGAAAGGATAAATATTTAGGGAAATAAAGAGCGAAAGTCATTTCAGTTAAAAATGTAGGAAACAGATGCTTTTATAGTCGCATCTGCTCTGTACATTTTAAAGTCAAGCCCATTATAAGGATCGCGTGCCCCCACGATTCCTCAAAACCAACTGACACCCTTGCTAAGAAGTTATATATTTGGAATTGACTCAGAGGTTTTTGTACTGTTCAATGAACAATACAAAAACACAACACGAACAGTCGGACTGGTTGTGAGTGTGGCACCATGGTCACAAAAGCAGGGGGAAAAGCCACCCACCCACTGCTGGGTTGTACAATATTTCAAAATCTGAAGAGAATATCTCAGCTTGGCACTTATCCATGAGTTGTGGAGGGTGTCGAGCGTGTCATTAATAATATGGATTCAGTGAAGTCATGAAGCCGACCGAATCCCAGGACGCTTCATTAACTGCAGGTTGTGTCTCTGCGTTCCCAGAATCAACACAGGATATGAGTTTTATCGATCCATTTAACCCTCTCCGCCTGCAGGAAATCTGAAGACACTCATTGCCCCTCGTGCTTGATGGAGTGCCATAAACATCCCAAATATCATGAACGCACCGGTCAACTCCGCCGGAGAATGGGCTTATAACTTTATTGTTATTGTTTTTTACAGTGCTGGCGGAAAGAGAGAGTTTGCCGCACTAATGGAGTGATCACTCGGCGGGAAAAAAAGCACAGCACAGATGGACCAAGGTGACCGCGCTGACAGATGACAGGAAAAGATGAGAGATGAAGTCCGCAGCAGGAAAATCAATCAATCAATATGGCCGCCATGCAGATCTGAGGCTTCCCCCGCGGCGGGGACAGAGAAGCTCTGTTCGCTCTTGAGAACACTTTGTATATTTTAGAAACCCAGGATTAATGGCTCCAACACAACTCTGCTAGAACCATTTGAAAATGCACTGAACCCAGTGACTTGCATATTTCGACCACATTAAAATACTCCAGACGATCTTTCTCGTTTCCCTCATCTTACACTCGATGGTCTCTGAACAAGAGAGCGCCATCCAATGGTTTACCTAGCACCGTCTTCCTTTTACCTGGCGCACCGCTGTTTCATGAAACAGTGCCCTCATTTTCAGAAGCCACTAGACGGCACTTTCTGTCTTCAAATGTTTGGCTCAGCCAGTGCTTCTTAATCCGGAGGGTGTAAAGGTTTCGCTCCCCCAACTCTCGCCGCCTCTGTGAATACGATCATTTGCTGATAAAATTATGACAAGTACACCTCTGCATTACATTGTATCCTTGTTAACAGACAAGAAGAATAAAAAATAACTTTATTAGCATTATTTTTGTCTGTAACAGAAGAGACTTAAAGTGCATCCATTTGCCTGAAACAAAAAAAAAATCATGTGTAGAGTACAAAAGTATGTTCCCCAAGGTCACATGCACTTCGCTATTTGAGACGGACTGAGTGAAGGCAAGTGCGCCACCTACTGAGCGCTGGAAATGAGGCCACCGTTTCATGAAGCCTCATCAGCCCATCACTAGCGCGTCAATATAAGATGCAAAAGTCCACTTTTCCAAGGTCAGTATATTACGAGTTCTGCGATGAATTCTGAACAAACTGAATGGTCACAACAATGATCAACTGTCTTCTGTTCTTCCTGCTACACTGTGGTTCAGCAGCTGATGGTTCAGAAAAGGTCAGAAAGTGTGTTGTGATAGTGATAAATTGGCTCTGAAATGATGTGTAAAACCATCTTCAGCTTGAGCATGTACATGAGTACAATACCTTCCACAGAAGATCCAGGTTGACCTGGAGTTACTTTACTTCTTTTTCCTGCAGGATGTGATCCAGACAGAGTGAACGCGGCGTCAGAAACTTTGAGCTCCAAACTAAACATACCGCAGCCCAAATGCCATGAAGACTCTCTGGAGAAGTGTTCTTTGGATCCAAGCAAGTGCAGGCTGGAAGCGGTCAAGAGGGGGCCTTTACCACGTTTGAACCATCATGACCCCTGAAGGCTGACAGCCCACACACGGCCAGCCGTCCTCAGGGATCGCGGGGTGCACCTGTGAATACTGTTGAATACCAGCTGCGTGCCAATGAGGCAGAAACGGAGTCTCTTGTTTGACGGCAGAGCGTTTACTTCCACAGAGAGGTCAAAGGGCCACATACCCATCTGCTGGTGTCTCCAAATTTCTTTGTCTTTTACCTGAAATTCCGTCATATTTCCGTCATGCAGACACAAGTCCTTATGCATTTGTAACAGTGTTCATGAGCCTTCTTTGAGGCTCCTTTGTCACGGGCATCAGTTGTGACGTCAGCAGGCCAGGGGGAAGCCCAGGGTCGGCAGAGATCTGAGCCAACGCTCCGATGCTATTGTTGTCAGCAGAGGGCCGGGGAGGGCGGAGGGGGAGGAAACCCAGCTGTCCGTCTCACAGAGCCACCATTGTCTCGCTGCTCTCGACACCCCTCGTCTGGCATGAACAGGATTACCAGGGTCGCTCGGTTTCATCGCTTCCGGCCGTGAACTCCGTGGCTTCCTCCTGTCTGGCGGGAAGACGCGCTGACTGGACACTTTTTGGCCTTCGCCCTCACACCGACTGCTACGTTCCAGAGGATTGCTTCAAGAACTCCACTTCATTACTGCTGGAAGAGCCTCTAATGACGTGCCGGACTGTTTCTGCTCGGCTCCGGCCCAACCTGAACGGAAACAGCTCCTTAATGGTTTTCAATGCAACTGGGAGGATTATGTCTTTAACTGCGGCAATAAAAATAACTCCAATATTTGACAGAGGACCTCTTTATTACTGGTCTTTTCGAACCATTCCAATAGTTTTTCAAGTTCCACTTGTAAAAATGGAACTATGATCGGGCCGTACCGAGGATGGTAAATGATTTTACATGGCTGACAATAGTAAATAAGATGTTTTGGATTTACTACAAATTAATGTAATCTAATTAAGATTTTTCTTTTTGGAAAAAAAAAACACACCGCCACCATCCCATCCTCTTCCGAACTTGTGTTTTCGGTACAGTATGTGTCCTCGTCACTATATTACGTGTGATCACTCAAGACTTCTGACTTGAAGGACAAGTTTTGCCACATTTTTGATGTCCAGTTTTGGGGTGAAAAAGAAATCTTATTTGGATTTAGAGAATCCAGATCTTTGTACCAAGGGTGCATCAAAATGAAAATTCATGGCCCAAACCAAAAACGCAGCCAAAAACACCTATTGAACTATTATGCTTGTTTCATAAAACGGTGTCATAATTTTCTGACGCCACTAGATGGCACTGTCTGCTATTTAATATTTCGCTTTGAAATGAACAAATCATTAAATTTTCATGAAGCCTCATCAACCCATCTCTACTGCACATGTCCATAGAACTCATGTATCATTTATCTGTATCCGTTGCTTTAGCCCTGCATCAAAATGAATCGATACAGCAGCCATGATGTAGCAAAACCTCGATCGACCGACTCTAAAAATAGCGTACTTTTCATTGGTTTCACTCCGTCAGTTAAGAGCCCTCTGCCGTGTGGCGCTCATGATCCTCGCCGCAGCCAAGAAGCGCTGTTGCGCTGAGGCTGTCCACCATGGAACAAGGGCGACGTGCGACCAGAGGTTCCGAGCTTCAGGTGGACGCAGCAGTCAAGCCAAGCTCCCTCTGTATTGAGCCGACAGGCTCCTCGGACCTGAGAGACGCTCCGTTACAGTGTTGTGTTGTGGTGTCCTTGAGACGATCCGTCGAGGGAGCCAGCTCAGGATGGACGAGATCCCGTCTTTGTTTATAGCAACAGCAGAAACGTCAGATGCAGTGGTACCAGTGAAACAACAGCCCACGGAGTGAGTGTTGCTGCCGCAAGTCTGGTGGGTCCATTATCCTGCAGCTGTAAATCTCTGTCCTTGCTGAACTCCCGACGGCCGACCCTGCTACTGAGCACACGCACGCCTGCATCCATGTCTGCTAAAAGCGTAAGGATTCCTGGAAGTCTACAAGGAAGATTTAGGAGCGCTAAGGCAGCAGATGTGGACTGAACTCCAACACTTCCCAAAAAGACTGAATCGCTGTTCAGTGTTTCACATTGGGACACAAGCACAGGTCCGTTTGTTTTCCATATGATGCTCATTTAGGGGGTCGGTTCTTTTTCATGCAGTTGTAGTTTTGTCTGGGTTTTTTCTCTCATCCCAGACAGCAGTTGATATCTCCAGCCTCAGAGGCTTCGTGTTGAGATGACGAGTGGGAGCTGGAGCTCGTGGCTGCTGACACACTTTGACACGCTTGAGTGGAGAGTCCAGCTTAGGTTCCGTGTGTGTCCGAGGGCGACTCGCTGCTGTGCGCTTCTGCTCAGAGCCGAGGCTTTTGTGATAGAGGTACAGAGGACCGTGACTTGGATAAGCCTCAACACGTTTATATAGCTGTTCCAAGTCTGCAGACTGGATGGATGTGTATTTTATCATGTTTTTTTTTTTTTATTTAAGTTGCACATTCTTATATATTACCATTTTTTATTTTTTATCATGAATCAGTGCCATCAATGACACCAAGGGCTATTATTATTTTAATTTTTATTTTAGTTTTTATTTTCGAATGGATGCTATCATGACTCACTTGATTTTGAAAATGTTTTTATTTAACATTTAATTTTTCTTTCATAAATTGAGTTGCAATGCAAACTATTTTTATTCTTATTTGATTATTTTATTTCAGATATTGAGTTGCAGTCTACATTGTTTTTATTTCCATTTATGAGTGCACGTTATCCATTACACCAAAGACTAACTTATTTTTAATGCAATATTTTCCATAGACTGCGCTTTTAAAAAAATAAGTTACTTATGTTTTTTGTGATTATTTTGAATTAATTCTTCTTGTGGCTGGGCTTTTGAGCTGGACTGAGCTAACAACAAACAAAAACACAAACACAAAGGTAGTTTCAGATCCAGTCCTTTACAAGCTCCATAATGGAGACCCGTACTCAAGTATGATCAGTGACCCAGATTAAACCTGAGGAACAGCCTTCACACGGCAGAAAACTCTACTCAGATATTTCCCTGACCAGGCACTGAACCCACAACTGGCTGTGAACTCGCCAAATCCTGTCAACGAGACCACCGGGACAGAGTTTATTAATAGTCTGTTTACTGTGTCACAAACAGCCTCAGAAACAGACACACACTTGTGCGCACACACACACACACACACATTAAAAGCTTCACTCACATTGCTTTTCCTTCACATCTTTGACTGTGGCTTCCTCCTCATTTAACTCCATCACTCTGCTGCTGCCTGAGCCCGGCATCACCGGCGGGACACCTCTCACCCCACGACACCTTTAAACAATACTTTTCCATCGGCCTGAGATTTTATTTTCAAGTTCAAAGCTGATAAACAATGTTCCTTGAACGCGTCACTCTTCCTCTCCATCTTCACAAGGGCTCGACTTCACATCTCACCATCGTATATTTCAGACAATCGACCCAACCTGGCTGATGGATTTGCAGGAAACAGTTCCCCTCATCCCGACTGAGCTCCAGCGTGTATTAACAGTGTAATAACTTATTGGCAGCGGACGGCGTGGAGCAGTGCAGGGCAGAGCGGCATGAGCTGCTGGCGGAGGGTCGCAGTAATCTGCCCTCTTGTAATGTAAGTCACAGACCCATAACTAATGGGATTCAAGCTATCAGAGGATTATGATGATCTGGCTGCCTTTGTAGACCCACACACACACACATTCTTTATCAATTTGACACACACTTTGTCAGCAGCACTTGATAATGGAATCATTCCACCCCCGTAAAGATTGACTACGAGGAGAAGCGGCGTGATATGATTGATGCTGGGAGAAGTGTGAGGCGGGGTGGAGTTTTTGGTGGAGTTAGTGTTGGGCTACTTGGCCGTGTGCAGTGACTTTCAAGGTTTTCCTCTGAGGAGCCGCGGCTCTGAAGACTGACAGGTAGTTTGGAGAGAGCTATGGCTCCCACTCTCAGCTTTGTATTCAGTGTTCTGCCACGACCAGAGTCAGAGGGAGGTGAGATGAAAATGAAAAAGTGATTGAAACTAGCCACAACAAGGACTCAGCAAGTTTAGATTGGAGCCTTTATAGCAGCGGTGGCAACCAGTCTGAGGCTCAGAGTCCCATTGTTTTGTTATGCTCAGAATCGGAATCAGAATCAGAATCAGAATCAGAATCAGAATCAAATTTATGGCCATGGTCAGTGGGGATCCCACCAACTAGTTTTGGAATAAAGTGCTGACAGATAAAATAAAATAAAATAAAATAAAATAAAATAAAATAAAATAAAATAAAATAAAATAAAATAAAATAAATAATTTTTCAAATCCCTCCATTTGACCCTGATCCTCCTGGAAATATCAAGGGGTGTAGATAGAAATGTGGGCCCCATTGACTTGACTCCTCTATGTTTGGACGTGGCTCCTGCCACCAATAACGTGGCCCTGCTCTGTGTGTGTGTGAGCCACGCTGCAGACTGGAGCGTCTCATCTTCTTGGACTTCACCACCATCAACAGTGAACCACAGGTGAAACACATGCCAGACCTTTAGTTGAGGGAAGGACAGAGTCAAGCGTAGAACTGAGTCATGTCAGTGGTGTTGATGGTGGATCTGATGAGGCTTCAGGTCTGAGGACCAACACTCACATCGCCATTGAACCTGCTCCAAGGTGGATAAAGAGTCTGAATTTATGAACCACTTCACATTCTCCCCTCTCAATGATGTGTATCGTCACCTTGGGAAATGCTCTGAGAGTAACTTCAAAATAGCATGTGTCTCTTTGTTTACAAGGTATTTACATGTATGTGCCGATTCCTCAAGCAGGAGGATGATGCTCTCTGGAACACACTAAACCCATCACCCATCATTCCTTCTGGTCTTCTCCTTTAACAGATGCCTGCAAGACCATGAGGTCTTTACCAAGCAGAGCTGTCTCCCGATAAGGTGCCGTCTTCTCTCAATTGTTTCCAGGATCTCCAGTCTGAAAGGGCAGCCTGTTTGCACTGAAGCTTTGGGACAAACAGAAACCAGCTCTCCTCAATAGAGCAGCGGCTTCAGTTGGAAAGTCAACATGGTGGATCGCAGAGGTGAACAGCCCGCAGCAGGTGAGAGGTCCACGTGGTGTGGACCAGCAAACGTGACCCTCAGACAAAGCCAGAACCACACACGGAACAGAGAGGAGCCGCCATCAGTTTCAGATGGCAGCATGGGGGGCGACACACAGAAGAGCAGCCATCCACGGCAGCTACAATAAAAGCTGGTGCAACACTGTTAATGGGTCTGGGTGAGGCAGTAATGGCAAAAAGAAAATAGAAAATTAATGGAAAACTCCATCTGCCATTATAGTGATGGCGAGAGCTATAAGCCTTTTATGTTTATTTTATAGGGCCGCACACGGGGACAAGTGGAGCTCCCTTGGGGAGAGTGCAGAGCAAGGCGTCTCATAACAACACGTAAGACATTTACTAGATGAAAAAGTGATGGCAGTCTTATAGATGAGACGAGCCTTTAAGTTAACACACAAAAACATGCTTCAAGAGCAGTGCAGAGACGCTTCTTCTCACGTCGTCCACGGCGACCCAAGGAAAGACCAACCCCTAACTAGATAACAAGCTCAGGACCAGAGAGAGAGAGATGGTATTACCCCGATTTTAAAGAGCATTTTTTTGCTTTCTTAATCTCTTGTGGACGTAGTCCTGGCTGTTAAAGTGCTTGGCCCACACCAACCCTCCAGACTCAAGCAGTCGGCTCACAATCGTTGTCAGAGTGAGAACATACACAGGCGCCTCCTTCAGATATTACGGTGGTGTCGATGGAGCCGACCATCTGAGTTGATATTTCAGAACCTTTTGTTCACTGAACGCTCATCTTTTCAGTGACACAGCAGCCTTCAGC
Organism: Synchiropus splendidus; assembly: GCF_027744825.2. NCBI lineage: Eukaryota > Metazoa > Chordata > Actinopteri > Syngnathiformes > Callionymidae > Synchiropus > Synchiropus splendidus. The sequence continues at coordinate 26,444,290 of NC_071340.1, read as the reverse complement.
ATTGCATGTCGACACACTGGCGTTTCAGTGAGGCGAGTGTGAGGAGCATCGTATGAGGCAGGTCGGACGCTGTCTTGCACTGGATGTCAGTTGCTATTGACAACCCCTTATGGGGCTCTCCTCCATACAATGACAGTTAGGGGTTTTTAAAATAGCATTTAATACGTTGATACATGTAGAATGAAAGGAGCGCATGGCTCACCTAACCCCAACCTGCCCGCGGTGTCAGGACATGCAGCGTTAGGTGCTACAAGTGAATAACTCCGTGGTGAGAATCGTTTGACAGGAGGACACCAGCGCTGCGAGGCCACCGTCACCAAAACTGGACCGTCCAACACCAAAACTACGAGTGGGGTCGTCCTTGAAGGCAGCATGTGCTATGGACACCTTCAGAAATAAACCAATAAAGTATAGTGTGTTGTGTGGTCATTGACAATGGAAGCATTAAATGTTTTTTTATTGCAAATATGTTTTGAAATGAAATTCATAATTCAGACAATGAGTTCATTTCTCTCATAATATAGACTATCGATTTCCTTTTTATTGCTAATAACTCAAACTATACTCAAACTATTAGATTTATTTTATTCAGAATTGTATTCAGTTTTACAGTTTACATCAAGTGCACTTTTTTTTCTTGAGTAAATTGATGAACATGACCTGCACCTGCTTCTGCTGCTGGTTGGACTTTTCCATGACAAATAACTTTGCAATGGCCACATGGTTTCATGTCATTTCACAAGGTTTTGGTTTGTAAGTAGATTAAATATGGTTATTGATCACAAATGAACTCAAGAGTCGTGAAATCAGATTTATTACTTGAATTGGACCGGGGTCCATTTGTTGTGGGAAAGGTGGGCCTCAAGATCAAAAAGGTTCAGAAGCCCTGACTTAAACTATTCATGGCAATGACTCGATGAAAGAACTTGTAGAGAACAATGTAGAGTCTTCAGTCAAGCTCTGTATGTTTTTGGATCATGGGAGGAAACTTGAGTCTTTGAAGTAGACCTGGTCAGGCCAGGGAGGAGGAGCTCCTCAGGCCAACCACGACCCTCGAGATTCATTCGTTCATTCATCATATTCATCTTGATTTCTGTGTTTTGGCCAGAGGAAAGTTCTCGACACGAAAGCCAGACTTGTAGTGCCAGGCCTCACAGGTATTTCCTGGTGAAGTGAAAAAAGAAAATTGAGTCTGGCTGAAGTTTACAAGTGACGACACCAGGACAAACCCGTGGCTCACAGTGTCTTCTAGAGGCTGGTGGTTTTCCCGGTTCACCCAGGAGCCCTGCGACTTGTCCTGCTCCCAGATGTGCAGCACTTGTAACTCTCCCTGGTCACATGACGGAGGAGCCCCAGTCACCTCATTTTCTCTTAATTTGGAACAAGTGAGGTCACAGATTAGTTCCAGCCACACGTGTTATCTGCAGAGGGAGGACAGGTGAGTCATCTCCCGGGGCAGCTGGAGGATTTCATGCTCCTAACCGGGCCCATCTTCCCAGTTAGAAGCCTGCGCCTCATGTCTGTTCTGCTGGAGTGGCTCTGCGTTGGTAAGAGGCGCTGCTCTTTGTAGCTGCACATTTCACGATGTTTCATGACGGTGTTTTTCTGAGGAGAGAACAAGAGAAACAAGTCTCTCTGAAGGTCACAGAGGTCCTCGGCACTGAGGCCGGCTCCCTTTCCATGCAGTGCTTTTCTGGCCTGACATGGAGTGCAGCGTCTGCTGCCTTGACTCCTGATGACCCATCGGTGGTGTTTGTTCAAACCAGCAACATCATTGAATGGTGCTTGTCTTCTCCACACTTCATGTGAAATCTCTTCTCGGGTGGATTCCCCCGTCGGTAGCTGAGCGTACTTATGGTATGCTATGTTAACAACTGACGGAGCGACGTCCAAAGCAAGTCACGGAGTCCTCTAATGTCCCACAGGCAGTGAATCAAGTCCAGGGTCCAGCTCCGATGATCAGCCTCTTAAGAGTTGAAACCAGTCACCTCTTTGGGGTCTTCAGGAGGCCACTTTCTCAGAGATTCATGCGCTCACTCAGTGGGTGACGTCTTCCACTAGCACTCCTTCACTGGTGGGGGAGTGGATGAGGAAACCATCTGGCTAGGAGAGTCTACGTGGGCTGCAGGGCAAAAGTGACATGAAGAAGAAGAACGGTCTTCAGAGTTAACTCACAGCATCAATGTGAGCTTCTCAAACGTTTATACGAGTCCAGGATTTTGAAGACACGAAGACGTCCTCTTTCCTGCATGTTATACAACACGTATTGTGTGCTGAAGTTTTTGTGAAAGACCTAGAAATCAATTCATTATAGATTCCTCGCACCCTTGACCAGAAGCGGCCATGAAGTATTGTTGGAGTCAGGACCACGACTAAGAGATCGGCGCAGGTCGAGACCATGACCCAGGTCGAGACAAAACCGAATCCAGAAGCCAGAGTCAGCCAGTCATATAGACCCACATTTATTTCTTATTGCAAAACAAACTCAAGTGCACTCAAACGCCATCAATGGAGCAAATGAGTATCGTAATTTACGGACTATAGAGGGCGGCGGAATATTAGCAGCGCCCACTAAATTTAAGAAGGAAAATAGATCTTGTCCATAGATAAGCGCAGGGTCAGTGGTGCTGTCTGCGCTGTGGACAGGTGAGTAGTGCACTGGCTTAAAGACACTTTTCTAAAGTAGTTTTGAAAACGGGGTCCAGCATGGAGAGTGAGGAAATAGCGCGGAAACAAGCCGAAACAAGCTCTCCAGCCGGGGTCAAGTCAGCGGCCAAAACCCGACTCGCTTATGTTCACGTCTGACTTTTGGGCCGAACAAACTTTGTCTGGAGACAGTGTCTCACATCTTTCATTCACATTAAAGGCCTCAAAATGCGTTGTTTTTGCCCGCGTGCCCACTGTTCTGACACCACTGCTGGTCTCAGCGGCTGCTTCTGGATTCCAGACCTCCAGGAGATCCATTCTGTTGACGGAGCTGTGGACACGTCGGTGAAAACAGCGCATTTTCAGTGCTTTAAGGATAAATAAAAAGCCTCTGATTTCATCTGCCTATAAAAATCTATATATTAGCTCAGGCCGCGGGAAAAAAGTATTGTCTTATTGTCTGGAAATTACGGTAGTTTGTTGTTGTCGTTGTCTGGTCTTGGTCTCCATATGCTCACATCACAAAATGTGAGATTTTCACTTGAAAGTGTAGCCACCGGGGGGAGACAAGCTCGGGGAGGTTGGGTCAGTGTCAGAACTTTTCAGTGCTGGTCAAACCTCGATCAGAGAGGCGATCAACACATTTTAATGTCTGTCTTTTATGTTCATTTGATCTGAACTTTTGCCCCCTATTTTGTCTCTGACATGTTTTACTTTTATATGGTATAAAACCTGATCAAAGGCACGTGAATAGTAAACAGCACCTAATGGGCCAGGGAAGTGTGAAAACCGTGAGACTGGATCAAAGGAGAAAAGTGGGGTCAGAAATTCAGAGAAAAGATTTCAAATCTCGCTTTAAAAAATAACCATAAATGCTGGCAAATAAACCCAAACTTCTGAGGCAGTGGCAGCGGATGCTGCTCCCCCAGGAGAGACGTCTGGAGGTCGCCCCCTGCTTCTGTAAGCAACATGTAAGAAACATGTAATGACCTCATGTTGGAGATGTTCCACTCTTAAATCCGAAGTACAGTTTCGGACCAGCTGAGAGTGACTCAGACGGGGAACCAGGATGTGAGTGGGATGACCTGTTGACAGATGGAAACAAGTCTTTGTTTTTAGAGTGTGACCTCATATTTCAGCAGTGCAGCTTTGGAGCGCAGGCGATTGATGCTGTTTTTGTGGTCCCTTTGATTGGGAGCTGACTCACTCGCGAGTAAACTGATCTCATCAGAGCTGCACCACACAATAGAGGTTACAGTTACAACTTCCTCCTGACACAGAACCAGAGGAGTTGCTCAACAAATCCTTCAAGCAAAGGCATGTTAGGTCCAGCTAAAACCGCTCACTGTGACCTGTTTTTGAGTTCAACGTCGATTCTGTGCTTCGACTCAAATGAGATGTTTCTGCTGACTCGTCAAAACACATCTGAATTCACCTTGTCATAGTGATGTCGGTGTGGAATATGTTTTTAATCGCCCTGTTTTTGCTGAAATTTCCTTGTAAATGAAAATTACACGTCAAAAGTCTCACCGCTCAACCTTGTTGATGGTCGTCATTCATTTATAAAGATGGACTATTTACCAAGACAAAAATCACCAAGTGATGAAGCTGTTTAAATATAAGCTGAGACTTACCTTCAAAGTTTTAAGAACTTTACACATGTTGAATCATTCAACATCATTGATTCTTATTCTTATTCTTATTCTCCAATGTGTTTATTATTATTATCAAAGTAATAATAATAATGACCATGTCTGTCTAAACGTGTTTAAAATGCTATTCAAAGATAAGACATAATAATAATAATATAATACTAACAACAAGAACAAGAACAAGAACAACAACATAATACTAACAATAGTAATAATAATAATAATAATAATAATGGTCTTATTAATATGCATTTTTTTAAAAAGATACTGAAACAATAGACAAAAGTAACGCAGTCAAAAGAGCTGTGTATATTAGTACATTAACGAGTACATCTAGAAAAAGATTTACCTCAGAGTCACGATGTAGCGCTGTGCTGCGTTCAGGAACCGGTTCATGCGTGAGATTCATATTTACAAGGAAAACATTACGAATGAGAGCAACAATTCTTCAGACCACATGATTAGAGAGACACCATGTCGAACCCCTGGTCAGCCAAGTGGAGGACCTGCTGCATGTGCTGGGATTCCACTGAGAGGATGTTATTTTTTTGTGCTTTCTGTAGTGATGTTCGACTTCATGCATCCCTCTCACGTGCACCGAGGTCAGAGGCAGCTGCAGTAGTCACTGCAGTGCACCCACAAACGCACAGCTGAGGCTGTCCGGCTGATGTGTTGGAAATACGGGGCCGTACTGGAGAGGAATTTGGGTTGATCATGATGTGGCTGCTGGCGTGTTGACCCACCGAACGCAGATGTGTGCTGAAGAAAATCCTGTGTATTTTTCATCCAGCGTACCCACTTTGAAGTAGAAACTACAACCCCTGAGGGAACGGAGCTACACGCCGCGTCCCAGTGACCCAAATATGGCTACAACTGCATTGCACTATATTTAGAGCTCGTGCCTGCCATGATCGTGACGGTTAAAATGCTGACCGCTGATGTTTGGTTCCTTGACTAGTACATTACGCAATGTTGCGTACAGCACCCCTGAAGGGTCGGTTAACGTAAACTCACACAGCAGCTCAACAACTTTGCTTTTCCTGGCGTGTAAACGATTCAATTCACGTCCCATTTTACTCCCACATCATCGCAACATCAGCAAAGACGGTGTCAATTGAGACTGTCAAACTTCAACACGATGGAGAAGGAAAAGTGCGGTCTAGCTGTAACACACCTGTCCAGGACTAGATTTAGATGGACCAGGTTTGAGTGGAGTTCTACGTTGACCAGGTCTACATGGAGCTACATGGAACAGATCATGGTGTACCATGGACTGGGAATGACGGAGTTCTGAGCACAACTGTTCGCACACTGTGGACAAGCGTACAGTACAGGCGCTCTGAGCAGCTAGTTGTTCAGGTTCAGTACCACATTGTTGATTGGATTTTGGGCGAGTTTGAGCGCCACCAGGCCGGCCGGTGAGAGCTTGCGGGACCTTGAGCTTGCCAGTGCCTCGGTGATGCCGATGAAGAAGGACCCTCTTGTGTGTTGCTCCTCAGGCACAAATGAGGGTTTATTTACTCGTGACGTCTTCTGGAACATGATATGCGACGGAAAAAAGTGAGGCTCAGCCGCATACAGCTATTTATACATCACCATACATCACGCACCTCAACAGTGTATGTTAATAAAAGCGTACATCACACTTCCAAATCATTTTCCAAGCACCCGACGGAATATCGCGATGCCGTTCCCAAAATAGTTTCCTCTGCGCTTCGGTACACGCGAGCTAAACTGTCAGGTTTGACACCCACGGACGCCGCTGTTGTGACGACTGCTTGTAAACAGACCGACGCTCCTGTTTAATGGTGTCACGTGACTGCTGGCTTGTGGGCTGAGCACAGTTTGAAGACATGTATGCTAAAGAAGCCGATGTGTTCTTCAGCCGATCCAGCTTTGAAGTGCAAACCCTCCTGGAACGGAGCCAGAGACAAGACAGTTCCCTGCGTCCCAGTAACCTAAATATGGTTACGACTGTACGCGCTATATTTAGATGCCGCGCGTGTCTGTCATGATGGAGGCTGTTCAGACAGTAAATTTCGGTGCCTTTTCTTTGAGGAAGTGTTGTTCCGAGAGTGTTAGATAAGAGGCACCGGCTCACAGCGACTGGTGTGGTGTGACAGCCGGCAGATATTTAATATTCAAAGTATAGGTGCCAGTATAGGAGAGCTGAATAATAGCAGTGGGAGGATGGCTGCGCATTATTCATCGCTGAGAGATAAATCTCACCCCAGGTGTTGAAACCGTGTCTGGATTCCTCCTGGACCGGACAAAAGGTTGACGCGGGAATCTTCACCAGCACGTCCTGTAAATGAATTTGGCTCATTAGCTTTGACGGCGTGTCGTGTATCTTTGACTGGGACTCAGTCAGCACCGTCAGCGGGTGTCACTCAAAGACGTCTTTTTTTTCCCGATCGTTCAATTCATGTTCAACTCCCATCCGCCTCAAACAAAAGAACATTTGACCCTCTTTCAGTCTGATGAGTTTTTGAGTCGACCGTCTGAGGCCACTTGCTCGGCGTTCACAGCACCCGGTCGGACGCCAAAGTGGAGTTTCTCCACCATAAACTCTCATCTGCAAGGCAATAGAGATAATTGATATTCAGGGCAGTTTTATCCTGCAATATTTATCTGTTCTCAAGGCTCCGTTGCTGCAGGAGAGTTTGCGTCCTCGCTTTCTGACACTGAAAATCTTGGATATAGATTCTAACTTACACAAAGTTTCTTTGTGGCTGCTGGATCCACTTTCTTGTCTACAAGGTGCACAAGGTTTCTAACAGGTGGGAGGCCAGTGCTCCTGGGGATTTCATCCTCGAACTTGAAACTCCACTCTGAAGGCTGCTGTCACTTCTCAGCTGTGTTTGTCGCCCAGCAACTTGATTCTTCACTGACCTCATTGTTCCTCTTCTCCTTTTTACTGGTCCCTCTTTCTCCAACATTCTTCCTCCAACATGTCCCACGCTGCTCCTCTCCCTCAGGATATCTCCGCTCGCGCCCCTCTTATTGACCTCATCTCATCTAGCTCTATTATTGGTGGTGAAGAATAATGTCTACATCACGATTAATGAACTGATCATGGGTCGATCATTCAATTGTATTTTGAAATAAATGCAGTGTATTCAGCAGAGAACAGGGGGAGCTGCTCCCTCTGTTGACATGGAGCGGGTGGACACTTGTATTCACCTGCCTTTCAGCGCCGACTGTTCGACGCTGGCGATTTACACCAGGCTGATGATTCTCACACCGTCATCATATTCAGTCAATTGTCCCCCAAACGTCTTTATAACCCTTGTCTTTTTAGGTCTTATGTGTTTTGTTGTGAAGAACATGCAAACAAGACGCGCTTTGATTGGTCTGCTTTCGTCGCAAGGGAAACTTTGGAATAGTCGATGACGGTCCAAAAAAATAAACGTTGCAAATTTGCTCTGTGAAATGATATTGATGATGAGCAAGCTTGCTTTGAAAAGGTTTAAAAAAAAAAATATTTGCTCGAAAATATGCGTCTAATGTGCAAGGACCTATAGGAGTGAGATCATGTCGTCTCCAGAAGACAGAACTTTTCCAAGCCTGTACGTCTGTAAGGCCAGTTCAAAGCCACGACAGCTTCACGCTGGACTCACCACCAGGTCTTTCTATCGCACTATATACAGCTATGAACCCACAGACCTGCGGCCTGTATGGCAGACAGACCATCTGTCTGATGGTCAGGTTTGCTGGAGTAAATGATGACTTCACTGTGGCTTCAGTCACTTTGATCAACTTGATCGGGTCGACTCGACTCCTGTTTCCAACAAACAAACCAAACAGGAGTCACATGTGTCACATGTGAAGAGTGTGATGTCCTAACAACAATATTTGAAGTGTGGTTTCGAGTGCATGGCCTGATCCATCTGGAAGGTTTGGGCTTTAAAGGTTTTCTCTGTCATCTTGTTGTTCCTGTTTGGGAGGAACCTGTGGTCACATGATTAGATCAGAGTCAAATAAACTCGGATTGTTTCCACGTTGGTCTCATGCACACAAACATTTCATTCAGCCAGCGCCTCTTCAGAGGGAAATCTTCAAAGTTGCTGTTAACCTGAGCTGCTCTGGCTGTAAACGCTTTTACAGTTGTTTAGTTTCTTTGAACTTTTACGAATTGTTGCAACCTTCGTTCAAGAACAGCGAGATGTGTGGCACGTACAGGTGTCGCACACATAGATGAGGCCATGAAGCCTCATCTACCCTTTACCACTGTGTCATGAAGCCTCTTCTGCCCTTCATTACTGTGTCACGAAGCCTCATCTACCCTTTACCACTGTATCATGAAGCCTCTTCTGCCCTTCATTACTGTGTCACGAAGCCTCATCTACCCTTTACCACTGTGTCATGAAGCCTCTTCTGCCCTTCATTACTGTGTCACGAAGCCTCATCTACCCTTTACCACTGTATCATGAAGCCTCTTCTGCCCTTCATTACTGTGTCACGAAGCCTCATCTACCCTTTACTACTGAGTCATGAAGCCTCATCTACCCTTCAGTACTGTGTCATGAAGCCTCGTCTACCCTTCAATACTGTGTCATGAAGCCTCATCTACCCATCAATCCTGTTCCATGAAGCCTCATCTAGCCATCACTAGTTTTGTGTATTCCACTAGAGGGCAGTTCAGATCGCTCAATAATCGTAACTTGATCATTTGTCCCACAACATAGCTGCAACATGCCTCCGCCTCATTCTTGCTTCTGTCTTGTGATGATCACAAGTGTATTGCCCAACGTCCCTTGTGTGTAGCAGGTGCAGACAAGTGTCCCATGACAGGGGCGGCAAGGAACAACCAGGGGACACAAAAGCCCACTTTTCTCTGAGCAATCATCTGAGTACGGAACAAAGACGAGGAAAGATGCAGCGTGTGTTGGCTGGAGTGATACCTGACCTTGCAGATTCAGGGAAGAACAACAGCACAGGTGTGAAACATGAGCGATGGGATCCACTTACCAGCGCGGCGGCAGTTGAGCCCTCCAACGTCCAGATTACAGCTGTAATGACCGGCAAGATGAATGAGGTGGCTGAGTCATCCACCATGATGAAGGAAGGACGCGGCTGGAGGGTTAAATATGATCCGCACGTCCAAGGAGGGCCAAACGCAACAAAGCACTTCCACAACAAAAGTCCAGACGGACAACAATGTGGGGCAGACTCAGTTGCCACTGTCCTTCTTTTTTTAATATATGAATGAAAAGGCTGTTTTTCCCGACCTTGATGATGAATGAAAGTCACTAGGATCCGAGAAATCAAAGTAGAAGCCGCTCATTTCCTGCATCCGTTCTTCTGCATCCTTTGTTCCTCAGCAGTTAGAATCATTGCCTCTCAGGTCCCCCAAGCCACCACAGCCGTGAACACACATTTCTCTTTGGACAGGAGAGTTCCGAACTGTAATAAAGTCACTAAACGTTTACGGCTTGAATACAGGAAAGATGATATCAATAATCTGAGCAGTGGCTTGCCTTTACTCCACGTCCTTTCTTTCTAATCTGGAGATCAAAAACTAGCCCTACTTTTCTGAAGCTACTCTATAGCTACATGTCTGCTCTCAGGTCCTTTGGTTCCAGATTCCAGTATCCGTTCCTGGTATATTCAAGTGCATGAAGGTTGTCCAGAACATCTTGCTTCCATGCAATTCATGTAAATGAATTGTACATTTCTTCCATGTAAATGCAATATATATCTGAATATCGGTGCGAACATCACCAATGTGTCGCCATTGCAATATCAACCATGGGCTGGTGAGGCTTCATGAAACAGCAGCCTCATTTACAGGTATTGCACTCGCTGCTCTGAAATCTTTGACTCTGAACAACCATTTCACTGAAAGCTCACATCATTTTTAAACCAACTGTGCCACCGACTGAATTCTGAAATTGAGGACACTGTTTCATGAAGCCTCATTGGCCGATCGCTACCTGTCGCAGGGCAGACTCACACCTACAGGCTAGTCAGAGTCACCAACTCGGGAGGAAAGCGGAGTGCCCAGGAGTAACACACAAACTCCAAAAGGAAAGGACACTGATTCAAGCTCAAGCAGGAATCAAACCTGCGACCTTCAAGCTGTTGGGCTGCAGTACAAACCACTGCCGAAATGTGCTGCCCAAACATTACAATAGTAATAGCAAATAACTAAACTATTTGTCTTTTATTGAATGAGGGGAGAATTCCATGTGATGAACGTTAAATAAACTGAGGGGATAAACCCTATTATTGGAATTATCTGCCCAGATTGAAGACATAATCTGGATTGAGCAGACATTAGGAGTCCAGTGAGTGGGAGCCGATGAGAATTGGGGCATCCACCATCCTGTGACAGCAGTTTCTGAGGTGCGATTATTCAGCCACAAAGCAGCGCATCATTGCAGGGCGACGCACGGCACAGAGCTTCTCCAGATTACTCCGCAGTGGGAACCACAGATGCTGGAGGATGGCGTGCGGCAGTAATCGCAAAAGAAACCGCAGATACTCGCCGTGTTTGCAAAGACATTGGGGGACATCTGTCATTGAGATGAGGAGGAATGTAGGTCACGGTTCCTCGTGTCTTCGCTGAGCCGGGCCTGATTAAACACCCAGCTATGCCATAAGAAGTTGGCCTCAGTGCCACCGAGTTGCACAACATCCCACCGTCGCTTCCCTCAATCACTGGATCTGTCGGCACGGAGAATCCCGGCCGGGTGTCCCGGTCCAGCAAGGACGGCCGGGACTGGATTACCCAACTGTCAGTCAATCATGCGGGCGTTGATGCGAGCCCACCATGAAACATCCCAAACAGATGGCCAGCCAGCGCCACTCGCGTGCACCCCCCGCCCACACGGACCTCTTGGTAAGAGTCTCTAAGCTTCTTAGAGGTTTTTTTTTTCATGCTTATCACTAATTTAGGTTTTTCCATCAAAGCGATCGCAGCATTTGTCGTCAGAAATACTTTTTTTTTTTTTTTTTTGATCCGTCATTTGGGCTGGTGCAACAGATGAGCAAGTTAATGAAAGCGTAGCCCTGCAGCTTAAGACAAAAGCATTGCCAAGGGGCTGAGCCATTGGTGTATTTTGGGGCAGGGCAGCAACCCCCGACCCCGGGCCAGGCAGGCAGTCCGCGGAGGAGGAGGCTGAGCCAGAGCAGGTGTCTGTGCAGACATCTGCTTCAGTTCACTGGGGAACAGGAGAAGGGCGCTGCTCCGGCGACACCGTCCCACCGATGCCCACTTCAGCAAGGTACAGCCTTTCTTCTCCTTCCTTCTCAGCAAGTGCTCTTGGAGTTGACAGATCTCACGTCAGTTTGGGAACGGCTTCCGACCCCATTTCTTGCTCGAGATTGACACTTTTCATTGCTTAAAAAAACGGGTTTTCATGTTGGCGCTTTAAGAGGACTCAACCCAGATCTGTGACATTAAAGGACGAGCCATGCAATATTGATGCTGCCATGTTTACTCATCAACCCACTTTCCTCCTGAATCTAATCCTGCTGACAAGACAAAACCCAGAAGGCTGTAGCTGCGGGAGCCTCATCGATCCGACTCGCCGCTCCATTGACCCGAGCGCATCTTTAAACACACTTTGTAGTGTCATGAAAGAGCATGTGCGGATGCGCTCGCTGACCCTTTGTTGAACGCAGATGATTTTCCCGCCGACAGCTTTCTCTGATCAGACGTGAGCCATGAGGGGGTGATGGAAGCTGATAGAGATTCTCCACGTGTGTCTGATGGAATCTAATTGAGCTCATATTGTTCATGTGGAAGAATATTTGGGCGACTGATGTGTGATTCCGCTCACGTTGCCAATAAGCACCTGTAAATATCAGGTGTCAGGAGGTGAAGTGGATTGGTGTTTGGCGACTGATTCATGTTTGTCGACAGATTCAGGCGCGTGAATGTGTGTCGCGGCTTTCAGTCGGGAGATTTGAGGTGAGCGTTGATGTGTCTGGAAGGAGGTTTTGGGGGAGTTTGGTGGAAGAAAGCCTCTGTAGCAGGCGATCCTTGTGTTTCTCCTCAGTTGAAGAGCCATTCTTTCCATGGTGCCCACACAAATGCCATTTTGACTGATAATATACCACAAAAACCATGGCTTATATTGCATGCTACTCCAGTCTGCCACTAACACAAATAAAAAAAACCTCTGTAATTTAAACATCTAAAAGTACAATCCTCCATCATTTTAAGCATTAATAAAGCAGCCCTGGACCAGGTGACTTGTATTTGGACGGTTGGAAGGTGTTTGTTTTCCCTAATTCCTCTGCCTTTTTCTATTTTTCAAAGATAAATTATAAATGAAAATGACATTTTCTGACACACAATATTTATATTTGTGCTAGTTTTGCTACTCCATGTTTTCAAATCCAAAAAATATTGAATTAAAGACGTCATTTTCAGGCCAAATTGTGTGGGGAAAATGACAGCTGCACACACATTACAGTAAGGACTGATATTCCACAACCCCGTCTCACATCCAACAGGTGACATGTTGCTTTGTTTACATTGGAAATGTCCCTGAGTAGCAAGATGACGACTAACTAGACCTCTACTGAGCTCAGCAACAAGTCACTGTAGTTACATAAATCAACTTTCCTCTCATAAAGAGCTGCTGTTTATGTTTAGGCTTAATCTGAACAAAGGTTTTCGTGTCATTTGGCCAAGAGTTTCTATTGTTGTTACATCACCCTGCCATCTTCAAATCGGTTTTGCTGAGAAATGAGGAGCTTCAGGCGAGTTAGGGGGTGTTACCGAGGTCTGGATTTGTCTGTGGGATTCTGCGCTTCTTTTTCCAACAAACATAGTATTGTCTTGTTTTTGTTTTTGTTTTTTTTTGTGAAGCAGGCGCATCCCGCTGTTCAACAAAATATTTTGGTGCATCATCCTCAAAGTCGCAGCTGTGATTTAAGATTTTTAAGAGTTAATAAAGTCACATTTCAGAATATTTATTTAAAAATTTGTGTTAATCTTGTGCATGATGTGCACTCCCAAGGCTGGTGATTTGGTGGCATGAAGGAAATTTGGTGCCACTCAACCTTGCTTTATGTTGCTCCTCCCACTGGTTTGGCAGCGACTGCTGCTTTTTTTTTCATTTAATAAAAAAAAAAAAATCATAATTGATGCTGGACTTGAACCCACCGCCCTCTGGCTGTCTATTTCAGGACAGTCAAACTGTTGTGGGTTAGCTCTCACGACGAGGGAGCATTCCAGGTTGAAGTGTTTCTGAAATTGCACTGCAGATGGGGTTGGGGCAGTCCTTGTCAAAAAGCGGGGCGGCCCCCTCTCAGGGGGGCGTGGAGCGATGCCAGGGGGCAAATACAGACAGATCATTCTATATTGTAACTTGCTCTATCTTACTTTCTTTTTTCTTTTCTTTAACGTGAACAAGGACACAATGGTTTATAATTTTGCAGACAAATGATGCTATTTACAGAGGCGGTGGAGAGTTTTCTTCTTCCTGTGGTGGTTCGGGGCGCCACAGAAAATAGTTGAAACTCACTGAGTTAGGGTGAAGATGGCCCTGGGCTTAACAGGATCCTTCTCACTTCCTTCATACATTATTGCCAGTTTGTTTTTCTAAGAAGCTGTTTTCCGAATCAAAGCTACGGTTTTCACTCGTCGCGCCACTAAATGTTGGTTTATAAGAAATCATTATTTTGTCTTCCAGTGGGTGAAGCCAGGAAACTCATTGCATCTTTGAAGTTTCAAAACTCACCACAACAAGTGATGTGCAGGAGGGTTTCGCCAGCATTACGACTGCAGTGGAAGCGGCTGCCGCTTGCCACCTTGTTTATATTCCGACTAATGGGGTCTGATCCTCGAGGCCAGTGGGCTTATTTGAGGAGACGGGGCTCCCTCCAGCCTCAAGTGAGTGCTGATCTGGCATCAGTCTGTCTGGGGACAGGATTAGGGGGTGAGCGTGGAGGTGAGGATGCAGAGCCAGATCAGCGGACCCTGACTGAGCTTCACATGCAAACAAGAGCGTCAGCGCTGCAGCACGAGCCGCGGCCCCGTCCCCGGCCGCTCCACACGGACCCTGGCCCCAGCCCGTCCGACACTTCCGTCCTCTGGGTGGATGCTGTTTTATTAAGGCGAGCCTCTCCTGATCCGTTTCATCTGGTTCACGACACGGGGATTTTTTTTCAAGCCTGTTTTTGTGTTTACTGATGTAAAGATCAATTTGTTGTTTGAAAACCCAAAGATTAGCTCTGATCCTGATGGAATACGCAGCGTGGACACAGTTCATCCTATTTGTCGTCAGATTTCAGCGTCTCCCTTCATTAAGTTGCCCTGAAAGTGCGCACCATCAGCAAATTAACGAATTAGCTCCAGCGATTTGGGTTGTTTTCAAATGACGTAAAACCTTCTTTCGTTTGTCTTTTTTATGGAACGGCTGATTAATGAGTCATTCGACTTCTGAAGAGTGAAGTCATGAATCTGTGTTTCCATGATCTGCCACAATTATTAACAAACACTAAAGAGAACAAAGGGTAATAATGGTAAATAGGGAGCATTTTAAAATATGCTTTGGAAATGTGTTTAAAATTAATAAATAAGTACAAAAAACAGAAGAAAATCTGCTTAAAAAACTATTTTAACTTATTTTTAAAAAAAGTTAAAATTAATTAATTTATTTATTTTTCATGTATTTTTAAAAATATTTAACTGAAATTTTCTCACTGGTGCTGGTAAGACATTACTATGGCCGCTTGTGGTGGGTAGATGAGGTGTCATGAAACAGTACTGCAGGGTGGATGATACGGTGTCCTCATTTTCAGAGGCCACTAGATGGCACTTTCGGTTTAGAAATGGTGCGAAACTCCAAAGGTTTTACAGCAGACAGCGCCATCCAGTGGCCTCTAAAAATAAGGACACTGTTTCATGAAGCCTCATCAGGTCATCAGTCAGTTTGGTGCTTTAAAATGACCTCACTCTTCAGGTGTGGATTACTTAAGTTACTCAACTGGCCAATGAGCAGCCTGCAAACAATATCGGCATCTAAGTCCAAGCTGGCAGTGGGTCCTTCTCAGGTCACAGCATATATGAGTGAACCCTGGTCACTGGAGGAAGTGGACATGAGGAGTCGTGACCAGGTTTAAGTTCCTCAACAATGTGAGGACAGTAGAAGGAGCCGTAGTGTGTTGACTGCGTTGACTGTGTTGAAGGTTTTCAAGTGAACTCTGCCTTTGAGAGGATGGACAGTTGCAAGTCTGTCATCTCCAGTTCTGTCAAAGTACAGCAGCAATGGTTCGTCTGCACCACGATGAACGACCTGATGCAGGGCGTGTGCTCATAAAGTGTCATAAAGAAAACACACGGATGGATTTTGGGGTCAAACAGTTCAGAGTGAGAGGAACAAGGGCATGGATGAAAGGGGGAAGGTTACGTGGGGTGGGAGGCAGTGAGGGGGGGGGGGGGGTTACAAACGCTGCTAGCGTGGTGTTTGAAGTTGAAGGAGGCTGGCGAACACACAGGCATCCACACAGGCGAAACCACAGAGTCCTCCAGCCAGCAGATATGCAGGAGATTTAGTTCCCTTTTGAATCTGTAATGAGTTTAACAGGCATGATGAGCTGCTGGTAGATTTCTGGCGGAGCAGCTGTGATCCTCGCAGCTCATAGCGGATTATCTGCCACCAAAGATAACGCGCAGAACAAAGCTGAGGAGATGGCTGCGGGCGGAGGAAGCACCGTGGCGCGAGGCCCTCGCAGCTATTTGATTGGCCAGTTCCCCCCGCACCTTACCTTTCTTAGGGGGGGAGGAGGGGGCCTTGGGGGAGTTTGTGTTTACTCAATGCGTTTGGGGAGAAGAAGACAACTTTGGAGCTGAGCTTTTCATTTCCTCATCTTTGATGGGGTTCGATCTTCAGGGAGATTCAGGCTGTATCTTCAAGACGAACGACTTCTCATATGGAATTCATGATTCCGGGGACACTGATGGAAATGTTGGGTTCACCAAGTAGCTTCCATGGTCCACAATGGGAAGGACTCAGTGAGTCAAACTCCAACCCTCGCTTTAAATTAGCTGGAACAAACAGGCTTTTCACACCCACCCACTGTCGATGCATCGGAAAACCTCAGCGTTACAGTGCCTTTTGCCGACACTTTTCAAGCTTCCAACTATTAAAAATAAGCCACCTTTCCAGGTGGACTCAAGTCCGGGTCAAGTTTTTGGACCCAAACAGACTTTGGTTCCAGACAGAGTCCGTTTGTGTGACAGCCCTCCAATAGAGGAGCATCTTGCTGTGGAGGCCTCAGCTTGTTATTCTGCGTCTCCTGACCTTGCTCTTGTCTTGACCCTCCATCGAGCTGCCAAAGACTTTTGAATGGATCTTCCAGGTATCGCTGGAAATTTTGAAGTGATTGGACTTTGGTAGTCTCCTGTGGCTCCATGTGGATTTAGGAAGTTCTGAAGGATGTGCTCCTCAGCACTGTTGCTGATATGCAACATTTGGGTCACAATTCACAATTCCTCTCCACATTATGAGTTTATTAAATATCCTTGTTTTATTGGGCTGTGTCTTCGGTCAAATGTCAGTGAAAATATGGTGTGATAAAGTGGCAGGTCTCCACGGTGGACCATGTGTTCGGCTGATGTCTTCGACGTGTCGTGAGAAAAAGGAGTGGTGCTGCGCTGTGATTATTGATCAGCTGCTGAGAAACGTGATGCAATCGATGGTGACGTTCGGAGTTCAGCGCATTACTTTCTGCGTTCCAGCGCACAATACGAGGCCAGTGTGTGAACCAATCGACCGGCAGGCTCCGTCCCACAGGGAAACACCTGCCCCAGTCTATTTGGAGGTTGCAGTCCTTGTTAAGCAGACTAGTTAAAATCCGATACCCAGTCACTGTTTGTCTCCAGTCCGGCCTTCAAGCCCACTTCCTCCTTGATTTTCTGCGGCGTCTCTCAACAGGACGCAGAATTTCTTTCAGTCTCCTGCTGGACTTTGGCTCACGCTCCAGTTAGAGGAGCCATCTTGTCATGAGCAGCCTCCGAGTAAAGGATGAAATAACTCCTCTGATACCTAAAGCTCTAAATAGAGCTTGCCTCCAAAGACTGAATGGGTCGGAGCTCAGCCCGGGCTTGTGTGACACACAGCAGCTAATCACATCTAATGTAAACCATCCAACTCCCCGGCGGCTTCACACAAGCGGCCGCTTGTTTCCCCAGCTCACGTCCACTGGCTGTCGACTCAGGAGCAGAAATAAAAGACGCGTGAAAAATCAAGCAGGAACGTCCCCGGACATGAAGCCAGGACATTTATTCAAGATCCCATCGCACTCGTGAGCACACCTGATCTGACTAGACTCTCCTCAGAGGCGGCTGTGCAGGTCGATATGAGGGCGACTGGACGGGTCACAGTCCATTACAGCGCATGAAGATCCACTGGCACACTCCTCAATCAGGACCAGAGTTTGCAGCTTCAACGCGCAGTTCAGCGTCCTGGAACTTTCCACATGCCTCACATCACTTAACGCCTCAAATAGTGAAGGGTAGATGACGTTTAATGACACAGTAATGAATTGTAGATGAGGCTTCATGATACAGTAATGAATTGTAGATGAGGCTTCATGATACAGTATTGAAGGGTAGATGAGGTTTCATGAAACAGTATTGAAGGGTAGATGAGGCTTCATGAAACAGTGTCCTGATGTCCAGATGGTGCTGTCTGCAGTAAAACATTTGGACTAACTCTATGAAACCTCATGTCATTTCTCAACCAAAAGCGCCATCTAGTGGCCTCTGAATATGAGGTCACTGTTTCATCAACCCTGCAGTACTGTTTCATGATGCCTCAGAAGTGAGTTGGACAGCAGGTAAAACTGGACTGTTGAGAAATATAATAAATAGATGAATAAATAACAACTTAACATGAACCATAACAATCCTTATGGAGTTACACTGAAGTTTTGACTGACACTTGAATTCCCTTCATTCTCAATCCTATTCTTTTTTATTTTATTTTATTATTTTCATTTTTCGTTCTGCTCCTTTTGCTCCTGCTGTGGGTGTTGCAATCGCTGCTTTGATTACAGATGGGCAACGTGGGGAATGAAATTACTGCTGAAATTAAATCACACTCATGCTTCTATTTGTTGGCTGGTTATTGAAATGTATTATTACTTGTAAACATAACAGTAATAACAACATGCTTTCTTGTTTGTTGGTGTCCTCCTGATAGGAACCCATTCACCGCTCAAAGACTAGTCCCCGATATAAAGAAACAAGTAAAAATAAAAGTGTAGCTGATGCTCTTCATCAATAAAGCTGTGACCCGATTTTACTTCTGCTCCCCCTCAGTGACACCACAAGTACTATGGAATAGCACAAATGTGGACAGATCAGTGGAGTTCAGGTAGAGTACAGCGAGTAAAAAAGCTGGAGCTAAGTGATGTTTCCTCAAAAGTCAAACACTGATGAAAGACAAATGCAGGAAGCTGAACAAAGCAGACATTCTTGCCTTAATAGCAAACACGTTGTTTATTTTCTCCATCGTTCTGCGGCTCTTTTTTCCCTCAGCATAATGCATTTTATTGTGCTTCCTCTTTGAAAAGCGTTTACATATGTTCGGCATATTTATTTGGAAGACCAGGGGGGTAGTCATCTGACTGGGTCTGTTAAAGACCTCCTATCCTCAATCCCCCTCTTCCCAAGCAAGAGGGGCACTCAGCCAGGCGTTTCCGTGCCAGGACAGAGCTGCCAAGGCGCCGAGTCTTTCTCATTCACGGGAACAAACGCTGGTATTATTCAGTCAGCCTTGTCTCCACAACTGACTATCACTGTGCTGAGCTGTTTGCTACAGGCTTACAAATATTCCCCGTTTGCTGTCGACAAGAATGCACTTGACTCGGCGCTGAAAGCGCCGTGATATTGTCGGGCGCTGAGATGGCCAGTGATGCTCTTTGCAGCAAAATAATTGCGGCTCTCCAGCCGGCTTTCTCCCTGAGTGGCAGTCACCTCCTGTCCACCTACCTAATGGCCAGGAGAAGACCAGCGAAAGGTCAAGCTGCCTGCTCTAGTGCCTGCTTTATGGGAGGAAAATAGCTGTCAAGGTTTATCAAGACTTTATCAAAAGCAGAAACAGAGAGGGAAAGTTGGTCATTTCAAATGTCACCACCTCTCACCATCTCATGCTCTTGCCTGATGCTCAGTGGCGCGTATAGTTTTTTGTCATGTCGGAGTCGGTTCCGTCTCAAGGCTGCTGTTGCAACAGTTTTATTTACATTTGGAACTTTTTCAAAAATCTAAACAAAAGTGGGTTTTAGGATCCGATCATCTTATCTTTGCTCATTCCAAATACAAAGAAAGGTTTCGTGAGAGGCACCAGGGTTATTGACACCCCCTGATCCCAGACCGAGTCAAGATCCCGACCAGAACACACTGAGGCAAGACTAAGTCGCAAGCCCATTTCCCACCGTCAACACTTGGTTCTGAGCGCCCTCCACCATCAGGTGCCACTGACGACAAAGTGAGGAGTGATTGACGTCCCTAAAGGTTGGGAGAACATGACTTTGTGTTTCACTTAAGTCACGTATAAAGACCACCGTAAGCAGTGTTGGCTGCCGTGGCATGTTTTGTTTCCTGTATATCGAGTGTTGGACAGAGTTTAGGAAATGGCAGGTCCAGCATTTCTGCAGCCTCTTCCATCAACGCCGATCATCTCACTTGGTTTGGTGAACCCATGGAGGAGAGATGGGCAGAGCCGAAGAGTCAAAAGAGGGACGGGACTAAGCTTGAGACTTTCTCTAGTCATTTTTTTCAGAATGACTTGACGCCACAGAATTGAAGAGCTGACAATTTTTTCCATTTTAGAAAGAGGTAAAATGTCCAGGTACGAACAAGCACACTGGGAATACTGGAACCAGGCAAATCCAAATTCCAGCTCGGCTGAGCCTCAGATGAGTCCGAGTCGATACCGAGACAAGACCAAGACGTAGCGGTCTGAAGTGCTAGCAAGCACCGTGCCACTTGAGAAATGGACCTCTCCAAATGCTAAAGAAAAAACAAACATGTTTCCACAAGCAATGTTTCAAACAATATTCCTTGACAAAGCTTGAGGGAAATAAAACAAGAAAGAGACTATTCATTTGAAAAGATAAACCAAGGGTAGTTGAATATTACAATAATAAAACCTCTCTAATTCAAGGGCCTGATGTGGCCCCCGAAGCAGACAATGCCGCAGCGACCCAAGTGAAAAGGCTCCGTCTCCATGATCACCTTCCTCTGATTCGACTGAAGCAGAGAGGCCTGGGAAAGGTGAGAGATGGGGAGGTTATGAAAAGGAAACGGGATGAATCGGCCGGCGAGGAGCACGAGGAGGCATCTTTCAGCCGCGGCGGCGGCGGACCTCTAACTCTTATAAATGCTCTTCCGATAATGGCCGCAGGTACGTGGAGACGGGAGCTGCAAACAGACCATTCATTTGTTTGGTTATTTCTCTCAGGACATTGAGGTGATCTATCTGAGTTGAGGATGACATGTCATCAGCGAGTCAGTGAAGAGCCTCTCCATCAGTCCACGGCTGGCTGCTCCCAGCTCTTCCACAGCAGATCCCACTCTCACCCTCACCCTCTCGCTCCAGTCCCACTTCAGCCTGAATACAGGCTCTATTTTCTCCGCGCCTCTCCAGCAGCATAAATATTCCTGCTGTGTTTTAAACACAAAAACAGCAAAGCACTTTCTCGCCAAAACACTGTGCCGGCGTTCAGAAAATGAGATTTTGAAAAGGATCCCGCCCAGCGTCGTTGCCACACAAGTCAGGGAACAGTGGAGGAACAAATCAATTTTTGATCTAAACAACATCAAAGTGGAATGAATTTTGAAATGATTTCTTGGCTGATGGTTCCAGGTGACAGCCAGCTATTGATCCAGTGAGAGCAAAGAGGTACTGACTTTTGAGGAGTTCCCTGACCAACCTGGGGTCTCGTGGTCTCCACCTCCCTAATGTGACCTCTGCTTAACTTCTGAATCTGTCACTCCACGGTGGGATAACTTGTTAGCATCAGCATAGAGCACGGGTGGGGAACTCAAGGTTACATACGGTGACCGTTGAGAGGTGCAGTCAAATCTAAAGAAAGGACGGCAAGGGTAGATCAAAATAAAAATGTAAAACAAAGGTGATTTCACTTTAAAAAATGCACAGAAAATGATGGTTTGTTGTGTTTTATTTAATTTAAAGATTCTCAATGTCTCACACATTTCAAAATTTACTTTCAATTCTGACGTATTTTAAGGGACAAGAAAAACTCCTAAAATAGTCAACAGAAAAGACAAACAATTAAAAAATAACTTGGGTTTCTGTTGCATTATAATGAACAAAACATGATGCGCAAGACAGAGTGTTAGAAACGTTCCGATGTCATCAGTTTTATCGTTTTACTCCAGGAGGGCCAGATAAATGCAACCAAAGGGCCGCATTTGGCCCCCGGGCCACTCTTTGCCCAGGTCTGGCATAGAGGATATATTTTTTTCCCTCCGCTGCTGCGATCAGTCCCAAAAACTTCTGCGTTAAAAAAAACAATTGTGAGGTTTCCCATGGCCGTCACCCTTTCCCCAGCCTCCCCCCAACCCTAACCATCCAAAACGAAGGTCTTAACCAGGGCTCTGAACCTAAAACCTTACTATCATGACCTTGTTGTTTTGAAGTCTTCATCCTCAAATTCGTGGGGTCCGGTCAAATTGTCCCCACGAAGGCATAAGGCCCCCACAAGGATAGTGTTTTGTCAAGAACTGGTCCCCACAAGGAAGGATTAAACAAGTAAACTCACACACATGCACATACAGGTTATTCACATTATCTTTGTGGGGACCTCTCCTGGGCGTCACCCTTTCCCCAGCCTCTCCCCCTGAACCGAACCATCCTAAACACGCGGCTCACCTGAACCCAGTTATTCTGAAGTCTTCAACGGTGTTGGGCTTCTTCATTTTATTAGTGATGCAAGTGGGATGAACAACATGGACCAGTCATAATGGATGGATAACAAGTGAATAAGAGGCAATAATGAGGAAGGCAGTGCGCAGAGAATGGACACGTTTGTTGTGGGACATGAATCAAAACAATGAAACGAATCCTAATATTGTCAGGGAGGGCGTTTCTCTCATGTAAACTAGGGCAACCCCAGACACACCGGGACATCTGCTCTCTTTGGGCTAAGCTGCTCAGTGAAACTGCTGTAATGTGGTTGGGGTCCCAGTTTGGCGACTGGTGTTGTTGTGACAGGTCGCCACGAGTGGTTACGTAATCCTCACATACACCTAATCGTCCAGTCAGCGCTGTGGTAAACCCACTCACCTTGCATTGTGATCCAACAATAACACGGCGGAAAGCTCCGACAAATCCCAAAATTTGTGTAGTGGAGTTCCGCCACCATCTGTTGGGGACCGCGTGTGAGAGACGCTGTCAACTGGGATTATGTCTCGTCCTCTTTCACTTATTTAGAGATGGGTGCAGCTATGATTTAATAATCCCAGATCAGAACTTTGGGCGCAGCGTTTCTTAAACACACGAAACACCCAGCTGTTTGTGATTCCAGAGAGGACCGGTGGCTCAGCAGCCGTCGTGCTTTTAGAAAGAAAAGTCACCACACTGGCTCAAGCGACGGAGAAAACACACACAAGAAAGCACGACACACTGCACCACATCCTTCTGCCCCATCGAACTGTTTTGGGTCAGATGATGCCTTCCTCTCCTTTTGATGCTTTCTCTGTTTTATTCAATGATGTTTTATTTCAGTTGTGTGTATACTAGATATTAGAGTTTCCGGGCCTCTTCTGTAGATGTGTCATCTTCATGTTTTTCTCAGTAATTCCTGTTGATACATGCTTCGGGGTTGGCTCTTCTTTATTATTCTTTAAATAATTTCTTTGTATCAGGTTATGTAAAATCTGTTTTTTTTTTGTGTTCTCTAATTTACTGGAGTTTTTTAATTAATTAATGAGTTATTGCTATTATTTTTTAAATATATTTTTTGTTATTATTAAAAATCATTATTATTATTATTATTTTTTAACCATTTCGTTACCAGTTTAGGGCAGTTGGTGTTCCCCTCTTCAAATGTTTATGTATTTTCTGGCTTAGGTCTTTAAGATATTATTTATTTTTTAAAATTATTTTAATAGATCAGTTATTTCGATATATTATTTGCATCAGGTTCTGTCTTTTCCACTTCAGGGCTTTTAGAGTGGATGTTTTTCTTTGAACTGTTTTTAGTTTTAGGTCTCCGGTGCCTTCAGCCTTAGTTGAGTTTTGAAATAACATTATTTATTATTATTATAATTATTATAGTTGTTGTTGTTGTCGTTGTTATTATTAACAGCAGTAATAGTAGTAGTAGTAATAGTATTGTTTCCTGTTTAGGGCTTTTGGTGTTGTGTCATTTTCCGATTTATGTGTTGTTTGGGTTTTTTTTCTTTGGTATATAATTATTTATTTAGTTTTTGTTGTTGATGATTTTAGTTAGTTGATGAATTACTTAATTAAGATTTTGTGTCTTCCATTTTACGGCTTCGATACTGGGCATTTTTCCTTCATCTGTTCTTGGTGTTTGCGTTTTGGTGTTTTCAGCTTCATCGTTACATCTTTTATTTTCTTTGCGTGAATGTGGTCGCACTGTAGCGCCATAGAGAAAGCAGCTACTAGAGCGTGTGACTGTCCAGCTGATAATAAATTGCGATGATGATGTTCTAGTCCAGCGGTTGGTGATCCAAATCCAATGATCCGTTTTATGACGGACCCGTAACAATGGCCGTGAACTCCAGGTCATGACCAAATAAAACCAGCTGAAACTTCTGAATTGTGTCCTTCAGAGGAAGAAGACTCTGGAGGCTTGTTGTGCATAAAGAAGACGTAGGTCAGGTGGTCATAATGTTGTGATTTTGCCAGAAAACTCACCCAGACGTGCGCCATATTCAGGACTTGTGGAGACCGTCTTCTCTTTGACTCGCCAGATTGTGTCTGTGAACTCTTCCGTGAGATTACAGATGCAGCAAAACCTGTCACTCTCCCTTCAAGAGCTAAACTTCGCGATGCAGGGATGAAAAGGACGAAATGAATTTCTCCCTATTCTGATGAAAAACATGACTAGCTGCAGCATATGCTTCAGATGCTGCGCACAGAAGTGAATATTAACAGAGCAGTGTTTTGTCTCTGTGGGGTTCACAGAAGTTCACTGGAGTTTACACTTTCAACAGTTTCTGTGGCCCAGTGGGGTGAGTTCACGCGGCGCAGCCCTAAAGCCCATCACAGGCAGAGTTGGCAAAGTGAAACCCTGAAAAATATTTGGATTCCACACACATCCCTGCTGGTATTACAGTTTTCGCTGCAGTCCTGTGGATGTGAAGGCCTCTTCAGTCTCGCTGGGAGATCCAGTAGCTGACACACAAACCTGTGATCTGAAATTCTCCTCAAATCTCCGGGTAAAAGAGCAGACGCAAAAGCGGGTGGCTGTGAGTGAGCAGGACGGAGTGGGACGTCTTGACAGCTTCTTCACCGAACAAACCCAGATTTGGCTGAGGTTTAACGTGCTCCCCAATGTCCCCTGCTCCAGGGACCACAGATCTGCATCTTTAGATATGAGGCTGCCTCACGCTGGAAATGGGACGCCTGCTTTACCCTCCATCCACAGTCTCAGTCAGTCTCAGTCACAGTCTGACTGTGAGTTCAAAAGAAGATCTGCCGAATTAAGCCTTCCCTGTGGCCAGCTCGCTGCTGCCCTGTTCTTCTGCAGGGCAGGAGGCGACACCCTCTGAAAACCATCCTAGTTTAAAGCCTGTCGCCTATGAACAAAGAGCGCCACGGGAAGACCTTTATCTTGGCCCCAGCCTCAATGCAAGAGAATACCCCACTGTCCACCATCCACCCATCCATCAGTCCATTCGTCAGCCGTCTGTCCATCCACCATGCATCCATCCATCCATCATCCACCTACCCACCTGTTCATCCATCCACCCAACCATCAGTCTATTCATCATCCATCCGTCCGTCCATCCATACATCCATCCATCTCTCCATCCATTCACCCATCCAACCATCGGTCCGTCCACCCATCCATCCATTTGTTCATCCATCCATCATCAACCTACCCACCTGTCCATCAATCCATCCATCTGTCCTTCCATCAATCCATCCATCTGTCCATTGATCCATGCACCAAACCCACCTGTCCATCCATCCATCCACCCATCCATCCATCCATCCATCCATCCACCCATCCATCCATCCATCCACCCATCCATCCATCCATCCATCCAGCCACCCACCCACCCACCCCTCCATCCATCCATCCACCCATCCATCCATCCATCCACCCACCCACCCACCCCTCCATCCATCCATCCATCCATCCACCCACCCATCCATCCATACACCCATCCACCCATCCACCCATCCACCCATCCATCCATCCATAATCTAAGCAACATGCTCCCTATGTTGGTGCCGACTCACACATTAATACACATTCTCGATTCACATGCACTTGATTGGCAAGGGCCTGATTTCCCATCGTCTCCTCGCACGATGAAACGTGTATAATTTTCACACAATTGAACCATTTGAATCAGCGCTGGACTCACAGGAGCCGAACTTCCTCTGCAGCTCTTAGTGGCAATTACCCAGCAGGCACTCAGCTCCCGTGCTGAAGCCACCTCCGTAATTGTACACTGCTCGTACAGAGGAAAGAGCTGCGGAGCGACTGAAGGAATGTGAGTGTAGGGCAGGCGTGTCATCAAGAGCCGGAGTTACAAGAGTGAGGAGGGAAAGTGACCGATCATGCCGTCAGGAGCAGCGTCTATATACACACATATATATGTGTCACACGTGCATGTTGATGCCATGACAGAATCCAGCTGCTGTTCCGGAGAGTGACCCTGAGCAGGAGGCTCAGAAACCTTCGGACACTTTCCCTCCCAGGCTGCAGTGCCAGTGTTTCAGAGCCGTTCTGTTCCACGTCGCACCAAAGTGAACCGTCCCTGGGTTAAGGCAACAGTTTATTCGTAGGGTCAAAGTGCCCAGAATTACCCACAGCAGGAATTATTCTCAGATGCCGTGTTACGAGCCGATCCACACAGGATTAACTAGGTCTGTGTTTCAGTAGAGTCCTCCAAGATGAACCCCTGGCTCCATAGATTAGCATAACTCTGGTAACAGGACACAGAACAGCGGTGGAAGCTGTCTCGGTCCGTATGTGCTGCTGCATCTGATGCAGACGTTATCAGCCCATCGATTGGCCGCTTCTCAGTGGTGCATATTGGGGGGAGCGGTGCCAGAGCCGGAAAAAAGGGCACCTATCCCCAAAAATGTTTTTGATGCTGTTGCTTGGTTGGTTTGACACTGAAATAATCAACTTTAATGTGGCTATTGTGACAAAAACATGTCACAATTTCAGATCTGTTTTACGTGCGATGTGCGTGTAGGTTTTAGAGATGTGAGGCATTTTATCGTGAGCCAGTTCGAAATACCAAACAAAATACCAAGGCTGCTTTGTGCGTGTTTTAACAACCAATCGAAATCCAAAAATAAAAGAATGGGCTCCAGAAGGGGCACTTTTGTTATGCAGGGCTGGTGCTCAAGCACCACTAGAGGTCCATCTGAGCACGTCCCTGAAATGTGGCTGAGGGGATCGCACAAACACACTTGTCTGACGATGAGGGTCGGGGGAGTGGGAGGGGCATGAGGGAGGCTGGGGAGCGTTGCGGTGCAGGTCCGCGAAAGATTCTCGCAAGGAATCGGTCAGAAAGTACCTTTTTTTCACTCACAAATGGAGAGAACCATGGGCTTCATGCTGAGAAAAAGAACTAGTGCCTGGGCACCACGAGGGGTCCATCTGTGCACGTCCCTGCATGTCAGAATGGTGAGGCTTCATGAAACTGTGTCATCATTTTCAAAGCCCACTTTCTTTGAAATGTTTGACTTTGAACAGCTATTTCAATGAAGCCCATCATCATTTTCAACACCTACTGACTTCTGAAACCAAGGACACTGTTTCATGAAGCCCCATCTCTGGTGCAGCGATAGGAGAGGTGTATAAGCAATGAGTTTGGGTTAAGGTTGGGATGACTGAACGCTCTGTCCCAACAAGGAGGGCACTTTCACTTTCATGAATTATGGGCAAAACAAACTGGAAATAATCTGAACAATTGTCGTGTTGAGACAGTCACGTGGCCACGGCAGGTCTGAGAGGACGCTCGGGTACTTTTCATCTTCATTCCCTCAAAGGTCACTTTCATTACCGCGGGTCAGTTAATGACCGGCCGCTCCTCCAGGCACCGCGGCACCTTCTGCTTCCTGTTGTGACCTGCTGCGTTCGACTCAAGAGACAAAGTGAATGGGATTAAAGACCAATGGGCAAATGTCTCTCCCTCCACTCTCCTCTTCTGTTATGTGGATATTTTACAGTAGTGTGGTCATCAGTCCCTCGTAATGTCTGTACAGTGAGATGAGATTCTCACTGGATTCCAGCTTCACGCTTGAATGCTCATGGTTGAGGCATAGTTTTTGGGAAAACACATAAACCAAACAAAAAAAAAAAAGAAAAAAGAATTTCTTATTCTTAAAAATACCTGTATTTCAAACCCGTATATGTGGAATTATATCGTCTCCCTGCTCTTCTCTGAAAGTCAGTTTTCCCCTCCAATTTTATCATCGGAATTCACAGCAGAAAAACTACAGCCAGACAATGATTTAAAAAAATGGTATCCATGTTTGATGTCAGAGAATGACACCAACCTGTGTTTGTATAAAACAACAAGTGAAGGTACATGTACTAGTCCGTGCACTGATGTGCCAATGTATTTGTACGGTATAAAACAGAAGCAAAGAGAACCATAACAGTTCAAGCCGAGCTCATCCACAGCACTTTTGACTTTAGAGGCTCAGCTCATACCAGTCGTGCTGACTTGTCAGTGGAAATGACAGATTTTCATCCCACCCCCAGAAAGATAAATATTTCAATGTTCTAAATGTAATTTGTTCTGTGGCACCTGTTGCAATGTTAATGCTGGTGGTGCACGACTCCGACTGTGAACTTCTAAGAATACGTTTCACTGTGACCTGCAACTGAGGATGTTCATCCACACAACAGTGTGTATTGTGCTGTGAAAGGCATCAGGTTCTTCCCAGCAAAGGCCTGCATTTGTCTTCTTCACCATCAGCAGGAAGCTCTGGGGTAAATCCGGATGTTGGTCAGACGTTGACAAGGCTTCATAAGTGAGCACAGCGGGGCCCTCTCTGAGCTCCCTCCGTGGTTTGTCTGTCTCTGACAGGTTGGGTGAATAAATAGAGCAGACCCGACACCTCGGGAGGTTCTCTGCCCTCTGGAGTCTCAACAAGCTATTTTATCATAAAGAAACACTTAGCCGTCTCCATTTCCTTCCATCTCATGCGCCGCAGAGGACGGAACATTAGCATGTTCGTGTCGCCAGAGACACACACCGACTCCTCGGATTGGAACGATACATTAACCAAACAAAATGACATTTCTGATGACAGTAAATGGACACATTAGTTATTATGAATAACAAACAATGACCCCTCAAGCTGCTGCCAGTGTCTAATTATTGTATTGACACCATCAGAGTCACTGTTAAGTTAAAACTTGAACTCTTTTCCGGAAACACTTTTTATTCACTTAATTTTCTGTTGGCAGTTTCTGCTTCAGTCCTGCATTTGTGTTTACACAGTACTTCATGTGTTTATTTACACGTTGTGTGCATTAATGTTCCTCTCTCTAGACATAAAGAACCGTTCATTTCCTGTGTGTTTAGTATCCAGTGATGCCATGTACTTACTAGAGACGGGCCGATGAGGCTTCATGAAACCGCGTCCTCATTTTCCCTCTGGATGGCACTCTCCGCTCAAAAATATTGAAAGTTGATTCACCATTTCAATGAAACTGGTCATCATTTTTCAACTGACAGCGCCACCTACCGACCTCTGAAAATAGGGGCACTGTTTCATGAAGCCTCATAAGCTCAACACTAGTGGTTAGTGACTTAATGCTTCACAGATTTGTGAGGGAAACAAGGGTGAAAACTCAGCAGTTCCTGCAACTTTCTCAATGTATATTAAAGTGAGGTGCTTGCTGAGGGTGGCTCTCATGAAAAAGGTCAAGGTGAAGCCATAAGAGTGGAGGGATTGTCAGCCAGACTTCAGTCAGTTCCCCAAAACTGCATACGCCCACAGAAACACTGCGACTGAGCTCATGTAAAACAGACAAACAAACAAAGAACACAGGGACACAGTTGCAGAGCAGACCATTAGACCTGACAAGTGTTGCCGACTGAAGGAAGCTCATGAACATGTAGGAGAAGAAGCAGCATATTCTGTCATGTCATGCATCCACGCGGGTTCGGTCACTCTGCACTGGGGAGGTGGGTGTGAGTGGGCTCTCATCATCAGCCTTCAGCTGAGTCCAAGACAGGGGCCCTTTGGTGCATCTTTTAATAGCCCCGTTGTATTTCCACAGGTGAGGTTCCTGCAGCAACACTGATGAATACCAGCGGCATATCACCTGGCACAAACTGAAGGTAGGAGTCGTATGATGGCGTCTGATATGGATGTTATCGCTTAAATGGATGCTTTTGACTGTAAAGTGGACCAGTGGGCTCCTCCTGTGCCTCCTGGTTGGTACAGCAGGCGGAGATCACTCCAATCCACGAGCCATTGAGCAGGGCGGTCGGGTTTAGACCAGTGATTCTCAACCATAGGCCCGGGGCCCAGGGTTGGGCCGCGTGCGCCTCCAATAGGGCCGCTAGAAGTGTTTTTGCTCGACACCTCCGGGCCGTGAGACGCTCAGTTTTAATACACTTGCCACATATGGTGGGTGGGTGTAGTGTGTCAGTTGCAAATCTGTGATAGTTACCAACTATGGAGAAGTTGATGTTGCACGCAGCAGTAAGTGCCGTTCACCTGTTGGAGCAGTTTTTAACATTTAGGGTGATACTTTCATTTCCATTTTACTTTTCTTCATTTGAGTATATTTATGAAAAAGCAAATATTTTATATTTAGATGTTTTTTTTTTATTCATTTTTTTTCCAATTTTCTCAACAGTTTGCATCAAGTGTATTTTTACTTCTATTTTCTTTAGTAAATTTGATGGACGTGACTTGCACCTGGTTCTGAAGCTGGTTGGACTTTTCCATGACAAATATCTTTGCGCTGATCACACGGTTTCATGTCATTTCACAAGGTTTTGGTTTGTTCACATGTCTGGTTATTGAACACAAATGAAATCAGAAATCACAGTAATGAATCAGTTCCTTGAATGGGCCCTGGGCCCATCTGTTCTGGAAAAGATGGGCCCCGAGATCGAAAAGGGTCAGAACCCCTGGTGTAGATTAATGGGGTGGTAGATGGAAAAGGCATTTGACTTCACATTATACGTACTAATTGAGCATATATTTTCTATTGTTGGACTCTGAACCATCTGAAACCGTCTCCAGTTGATTCAGGTCAGCGCTGGCAGAGCGCCACCTCTGTCCTCGGCTTCCACTGCGAGCGCTACCAGTCTGGATTGCAACACAAACAGCTCTTGGTTTACATGAGCACTGCTTTGATCAGGAGCAGGAGTGTAGCAAAGCAAACATTTGCTGTTATAAAGGACAGCAATTAAGCAGAATACGACTTCATCACCAGGGCTAATTTCCATCTGACTCGTGGTGGAGTGGGCTAATAGCTCGTCCTTGAAGCTGAGTGAGGACGTATAATGGATGCGGCGAGTGCTGCGCATCACTCAGGCTTCTCTGCGTCGGCAGAATGAGACGTGACCAGAGCTGCCTCTTGAGGTCACACTCTGGACTCTATTGTCTGCTGGTCCTTCTGCTCTTTGCTGACCTGCCAGGCCTCACCTTTCACCTCCATCCATCACTGCTGCCTACGTCTTGATGGACAGCTGTTTTCTCCTGAGGATTCCCTTCTCTCTCGCTCTGGTTTTTGACTTGTTTACAGAAGAAAACCCACTTGCCATCCAGCATGACGAGTGGTGAGAAGAACATGAGCAGCAGCTCAGTAATCTAAGGACGTCAGACTTGGCTGCAGAATAAAGTCTCAACTAAATTTAAATGTCAGTTATTTTATTCATCCGAAAACATCCCACTCATGCTTAGATGGAGGAAGTTCAAGAAAATTCAGCATCCAAGGAATATTATTTCCCTGCAAAACAACAGATATTCTTGGGTGGTTGTCAGAAGAAGAGAGTGTCTCTGTTTGTCATGCTGCTGCAGGTGTGACTGAAGATAGCTTCATCTCAGCATGTGAATGTTTTATATTGAAATAGATGGACCTGAGAGTGGAGCATCACAGGCTGAGTGAAATGATTTGTCTGGGAAAATAGAGGCAACGTACACTGCTGACTGACACGAGCTTGACTGGTCACAGACCTTATAATAAATGAGAAAAAAATAAGAAGAAACGCTTTCACAGTGAAAAGACGAATGTTCCAAACCCACCATCCCCGGCTCTGCTGCAGGGTAATAAAGAGCCATAAAAGTTAACACCCCTTACTTCAGCATTCATCAGGAAAGTTCTTCTTTTTAGTGTATGTTTGCTATCAGTTGCTTCATTTGTTCGGGTGCTTCATGGGATGGGCCTCAGAGGCGACTACACAGGCAGAAACACGCCTGTGTGACTTGGAAAGGAGGCCTTCCATGGTTGGCACGTCACTTTAAAGCTTGTTTGTGTTGATGCATGGAACACGTTCATGGCAACCATTGTTACGTGTGGTGAAGATGCAAATAACCCACAGCCAAGTGATGCATCAGTGCAGTAATCTTCTGGCGTTGTCTGTGTGAGGCAGGGTCTCCCTCATGATCTTATCAGATAGTCAATCAAACGGAACCATTGGCTTTCCTAAACCGTCATGGTGTGGGACTGAATCCTATCCTGCAAAAGGACAGCCTTCAGATAGCGACATTTATGTCCTGAAGCTTGGAGGGGAATGGAGGGGATGGCCTTGTGGAACACTTGTGGAACCAGCTTGTGTCATAAGACGACCACATTTGTTGGTTTTAGATGACAACTTTACCTCCACATTATCAACTGTTAGCATGGTTGCTATCCATTTATCCATCTTCACGTGTCAACCTAGACACGTGTCTGACTTAGACAGCAAACATGCTCAGAAGCCGTCTGTCTTTCTTGCTTTAAAAAAATTAAAATAAAATAAAATAAAGGCCCTGTTCCCTGCGACTTAAACTAATCCTTGGAGGAAAAGTTTTCCCACCAAAAGCCATTTATGATGGGTCAGTGATATGACCTCGGTCACGCAGATAATATACCTATTTATTGATTTTATGGCGACTGTAGGTTGAAGATAGGAAAACAGTGGTGTTGGGAAGAGAGGTGAGCGCATGTGAGTCAGTGTGTCTGAGCGAGAAATCCAGCCCATCCTGAAAATATGGGATTTTAATGGAATTTGTGATAAGCTGACATTTAGAGAAATCTCGACTCCATCACCTTCGAATAAAAAGGTCTTATCTCAAGCCCGTATAAAGGTCTGCGTCAACACCTTGACTCAGTCAGTGCGTATATTTGTGTGCGCTTGAACATCTCACAGTGCTTTACGGTTCACAGAGAACATGTTCCTCACCGTGGACATCAAGTGAAAGCTTTAAATGTTATTTTAAAAGCCACAGCTCTGAGACTATTTCGGTAAATCTAATGCCATTTTGGAAACTTGCCGTAGGCATATCGACTACCGTTGACAACAGAGCGATGCATTTCGTGATCACAGGAGGCGCAGCAAAATGGAACCCAACTTCTGCGTTGAGTGTTAGCGTTGTTTGGCAGACAACACTGACAGGTCGTGTACCAGGTGGAACTTGGTGAGCAATGGATCGCGCCACTTACGAGGTCCCCCTGGCTGACTGATCGAGATTCTACATAGGGTTTCAATGTTCATTACCACTGCAGGTCTCGGGCCAAACAGGTTACCCCTTATTGAGGTCCAACGCTTTGGCCCTACAAGTCCGGACCCATTGACCCGCACCAACCATGTGGTCACTGAGAATTTCGCCAGTAGCGTGTGGGAAGCTGAGTCTCAGCTGTTACCCCCTGGAGAACGTATCACACCACCCGTTCCGGCTCTAGGTGAGCCTCAATACTTCTCCAGACCTCCCTTCCCTTTTGGCTGCCATTACCCCAACTAAGCTCATTTGTCCCCCCAATAGACCCATGGTCTGCCTTTTGTTCGGGTCCCAACCTCCCATTCACGTCCCCCAGGAGAGCAGACAAAAGAGGAAAAGACATGGGTTCTCGCGCAGCCCAGACAGCGTCCATAAAGAGATGCGAGGTTGAATAGAGCCACAATGTGACAACGAGATGTGCACAGCCGTTGTAAACACACTTGTAGGTTCAGAAATGCTGTGCAGCATCTCGTTTCAAAGTCGTAAAGGATGGCATTCATCTCCAAGGATGCGACTGGATGTGTCTGCTCGCAGTAGCTAGCAGCAGCCAAAACAGAAGGTACTTCTTTCCGGATCAAACGTTCACCTCAAATGGACAACAGAATGTGGCCCGACCAATCGGGCTGCCCAACACCTGCAGCACTCCTGACCAGGACTGGACCAATAGGGCAGGTGGACTTGGGAGCCTGGACTGAGAATTGTGTTTTGCATCCCCTCCCTTGTTGTTTGGGCACAGAGGTGGAGTAGGGGGTTGTGAATCTGCAAGCAAGAAGAGCTCAAGGCCATGCGTGGAATGGTGGAGGTCCTCTGCATGGAGTTGTCCTTTTAGCTGCATTGGTTTCCCTCAGGCAAGATTTTTTTCCTCCTGGCCTTAAAACATGATCCCGAATGGGAACAAGCCTAGGAAAGAAAATGTTGAACTGGTGACGGTGTTAGTTAGGAGAATGAGAAACCAAGATGGTGGAGTGCTGGAGGTCCAGAGAGGCTCTTGATCTCAAGACAGAACACTTGGTCAAGCAACGGGAGACAAACAGCTAGAATTACCGCAGTATTTAATACTAGAATCACTATGGAGCGGAGAGGGGCAAAGTGATGCTCGGGGACCACATGTGGCCCTCATGTGTAACAGCAGAACTTTAAAGGAAAATTTCAAATCAAAATTTTGTATTTATATGTGTATAGCCTCGTATCTAAGTTACATTTCATCCAAGTACTTTTTTGGGTCTCCATATAGTTTTCATTTTACTTTTTACATTTTTTTTCCCCAGAAGCTCATCCAATGTGTATGCTTTTTATTGACTATCTTTAAAAGAAATGTATATAAAATGAAAAATTTTAACATATTTTAAGCATGGCATAGTAAAAGCTTTGCCCATTCATTCTTGTTCAACAATATTCTAGTCAGAAAATGCAAGTTAAATTTAGTCTTCATCTTCTTCTGTCCTCCTGTCTTAGGGCTTGACGGCCCCTGACACGGTGTACAATGTGGCCCCTTGGGAACTATAACTGCCCACCCTCGGTGCAGAAGATGGTGTCGTCTTCTTTATACTACTTGCACTGGTTTAGTTTAATAGAGGAAAAGCAGCTGCTGCTTAGCTGCAGTTGACCAAGGCGTGTTGAAGCCCTCCGGCCCCCATCACAATTTCCAGGCCGTAGGCTGATGCGGTGGTTGCTGAAAAGTCCTCTGTCTGGACCGCACCCTACTGATCTCTATCTCCGGACCTGAAGTTGGTCTCCCTCATCCAGCCATGCTCACACCCGCTGGCGTGGGTGTTGACCTCCGTACTGCGTTAATGCCGCCAGCATCACTTTAACAAGCAGCGCTAGCATGGAAAGAGCCACCGGATCCCTCAGCTGTCGCACCTGTCCAAGCCCACTGTAATCCCACCTCCGCTTCATTCCTTCTCAGCAGTTTCGTCTTCATCCTTCTGCGCCCTGTGATCTGTTTTCAAAGCTGCGGTGGCTTCAATTCTCGGAGCTAACAAGGCGTCTGATACACGGAGGGAAGTAGATACAAGGAATTTACATTTCTCTCTACAGCAGAGAGCAACTTGCTGCGTGCAGGCTGCATCACTCTGCATCACTTTGTCAGATGGAACAGCTTACGCTTCTGTTCTGGTTTGTGGCAGAAATCGCATCACATTTACCCAGCTAGCAACATCAGAGTCGCTTATGCTTCCTGGACTTACTGCCGACATGTTAATCTACAAAGTAATAGCCTGACATACACAGCATCTGCCTCCACCTGCGTGATGTGGAATATGAGCCGGGGTTCAGCTCGACGACGGCGGGTGGGATCTGCCACACGCTTCTATAGGGGGCTCTGCTTCTCGGCTTAAAATAGAAGAGATAAGGAGCCAGTCTCTGGAGGTGTCTGTTCCCTTACACATTATTAAGAGGGAAGAAATGGTTGCAGGCGGATGTGTGTTCCATGCTCAAGTGTAGAGCTGGAAAAAGAAAGGGCTTGCGCCTTTATCTCCACAATTTCAACCAAATAAATACAACTACTGACAATGGGATGCCGCTGTGAGGACTGTGTGGAATGAATTCTCAGCCGCCCGCTGGACCTGATTTGTATCTGAGCTTGTAGGGAACTCATTACTGACACTACAAGGCGCTATTGTACGAGTTTCATTTGCCTTCTGCAGTGTTTCATCAACACTATTTCCAAGGGCTACAGAGAGAGTTTAGGGTGGCCGCTGCCTGCTTCCACGTGACACTATATTTACAGCCACAAATGAGGCGTCCATCTGCTCTATAGTGAAACTATCCCACCAAGTGGCCAAAGTGACCGGATGATTATGAATTGATAACATTCATGACGATGAATGGCTGAAATAGGTTGATCTCACTACACATAACTGCATGCTCGCCTGCCATCCAAAGGCTCTATCTGAAGTGGAAAGTCCTGGAGGAGCCAGACTCTTCTGTGGGTGGCTGAAGCTCAGCATTCAACACCACTCCTCCCTGGTGTGTGGTGAGAAGAGTGGCAACACAGGGAGTGTCAGGACCTCCTGACCAATAGACTGATGACCAGTTAACACACCTGGTGGTGAGCCTGATGTGGAGCAACCCTACAGGCAGGAGGTGGGACGTACTCTGGACTGATGCCATAGCAACATCATCCTGAGCATCCACGACACAAAGGAGATTGTTGTCGACTTCAGGAAGTCTCTTACACGAAAGACAGCACCATGGAATTATGCAGTTATATTGGGTAGAAATAGAAAGAGTTTGAGTTTATGGAGGGTCAAAAATCTTAAGTTGGGGTGAACAGATGTTTTAAGACAGAGTTTAGGAAGGTTTATTCCGACCCCACATGACAGCATCCTCCCAACATCTCAGCACGTATTTGATTTTGTGGCTATGAATGAGTTGTGGTGGATAACTGGCGCACAAGACCGCAGCACCTTCGGAAAATGATTCAGTATCTGATAAATATTGGACAAATAAAGATGCAGTAACTGATAAAAAATGCTGCTGATGCGTGTCATTGTTGTTTCGTCTTGTTACTTAGAGCGAAGATCTCTGGCTGGAGCTTCAGCTGTCAGTGTGTTTGTTTCCAAAATCTTGTCTGCAATGCAGTCAGATCTCATTATGCTAATGAGGTGGACAGTGCAGCATCATTCTCCGTGATATAAAGAAACTCTGACTCCTTCAGCTCCGTAAGAAAGTGGCAGAGATTTCATTTCAGATGTCGATACAGTGCGACACGAGAACATGTTCCAGTCTCACTCCACGCATGTCTCATTCATAAGAGCACTTAAATCCGGCAGGAAGTGTGTTGACTCTGGAGGGGCTCAGCAGGACCCCTCTCCGGGGACCAAGTAAGCACCCTGCGCTGCCTCTCTCGGGCGACCTTGGCTTGCTGTGACCCGCCCACTTTCATGTCTATTCATCATCTCCCATGACCCCGTCCAATGGTCAAAGGACTTGTTGGGTAGTATGAATAATATACAGCCATAAATCATGGTTCAAATACTCAGAGATTGCTACTGAAAGAGCATAACTTTGGGAATGATTTGACTTATTTTACTACTCACTGCTGTGAGAAACAAACACTCCAACATGCACAGTACTGATTCAGTGACAAAGTGAAAAGCCTAACTAACATACAGTACTCTATCAAGCACTGTATCTTGTTGGACTGTGGGAGGAAACCAGAGTGCCTGGAGTAAACAACAGTACTCTATCAAGCACTGTATGTTTTTGGACTGTGGGAGGAAACCAGAGTGCCTGGAGTAAACACCAGTACTCTATCAAGCACTGCATCTTGTTGGACTGTGGGAGGAAACCAGAGTGCCTGGAGTAAACACCAGTACTCTATCAAGCACTGCATGTTTTTGGACTGTGGGAGGAAACCAGAGTGCCTGGAGTAAACACCAGTACTCTATCAAGCACTGCATCTTGTTGGACTGTGGGAGGAAACCAGAGTGCCTGGAGTAAACAAAGATGTGCTTACGCTGTACAACTATATAACCATTGTTCAGGTAACGTGGGAATCTGTTCCTCTCTGGGCTCCATTCCAAAAGATGCTCAAGGT
Source organism: Synchiropus splendidus (assembly GCF_027744825.2). Taxonomy (NCBI): domain Eukaryota; kingdom Metazoa; phylum Chordata; class Actinopteri; order Syngnathiformes; family Callionymidae; genus Synchiropus; species Synchiropus splendidus. The sequence goes on along the minus strand of NC_071340.1, from coordinate 26,406,566 downwards.
GCGTGTGATGTACCAGAAGCCATGTAAGTGATGTAAATGTGAATGGAAATTTGTGTCAGCGGAAAGGAGGAGATTACATTAACATACATGTCTCAATGCTGACAGGAAGAGAGAGAACAAGAGAACAAGAAGGAGATCTGGATGGTGACTGGAGTTTCCCCCTCAACTGCTTCCTAGAGTTGAAGGCTGTCAGAGGAAACATTCCAACGCCAACAAAAGGCTCTGCTCCAAACTCTGTCATAAACCAGCCTCCTAGAATCAGCTCTTCTTTCCTCCCACCCTGGCATCAGCACTCACGATGGGTTGAGAGACAGCAGGTGTCTAACACAAAGGCCCATAAGAGAATGGGTGTGGGGTCAAAGGTCGGGGTGCGCGGTCAGGATACAAGCTTTTGACACGGTGTTGGTCCCGTTTATTGGCCAATTCTGCGGTCAGATCTGTGTGTGGTCCGGAGTCTGGGCCCTCCCTCACCTGGCTTTACGTTCTGTAAAAACGGCTGAAGAGAATGGATGAATGCAGCGCAGCGGTGACTGGTAGATGCTCCGTCGAGGCTCCAGTCCTTCCTCTCTCCCTCACCTAATGTCAAGGTCAGTTTTTCTCAGGAACGGACTGGAATATATTTGGGCAGAACGTGGGGTAAATGTCACTCCCGGATTTGATTGTGGCTTTCCTCCAGTGCTGGTGAAGACGACTGCAGTCACTGCTGCGACCTGAACAGGGAGCGTTAGCTGTGAGCTCAGGCACAACACGGAGGAGTCGCCAGTCCACCACATGGCTAAGCAAATGGCTCTGTTTCTGATCTAAAGTCACAGCAGGTGGTTGTGTCCTCTAACTCAGTGGTTCTTAACCATAGGGCCGGGGCCCATGGTGGGGCCGCGAGCGCCTCCTAGAGGGCCGAGAGATGCTCAGTTTGAATCCATGAGCCACGTATGGTGGCAGAAGTGAGTCTCTGAATTGACTTGACAGCTGCAATTCTGTGATAGTTACCAACTATGGAGAAGTTCTTGAGAAGAAAAACTGACTGCAACATTTTTTGCCAATAGTTTAATTTACACTTACTTCTTTGGAGTTAAAATAAAATACATGATTTTTATTTTATGATATTTAGACATGGTTTTATTATATTTATTTTATTCAGATTGTCTTCTGTTTTTCCAAATTTCTCAACAGTTTGCATCACGTATAAATATTTTTTTGTTTTTCTTTAGTAAATTTGATGAATTTTACTTTGCACCTTGTTCTGCTGCTGGTTGGACTTTTCCATGGCAAATAAATACCTTCTAGGTTTTGGTTTGTTTCCGTGTCAGTAGATTCAATATGGTTGTAGATCACAAATGCGATCAAGAGTCATGAATCAGGTCTATTGAATGAGGCCTGGGTCCATTTGTTCTGGGAAGAGATCAGACAGGATCAGAAGCCCTGCTGTAAATGACGGCTTCATGGCTTCAGACAGTGAAAAGTGCAGTTGGAAACGCATCCTGGCCTCATCCCTTCCAGAAGCCACCGTTTCTTACCTATTCTTTGCTGTGAAATATTAATGTATTCCTCCCACCAAAGACCAACAGCAGCAGAGGCCAGGCAGAAACCATGCCGTTGCTCTATTTCCGCGCATCTCTGGAAAGCCATTGCGAGGCTGGCGTATTCCCAGAGATATGAATTATGAATTGCAGCTAATAGGCTGTTTCTTCTTTGTTTAACTGATGACCAGTGAGGTCCCCTCCGGACGGCCTCCGCTCCTCGGCTCATCCGTGACGTTACACCCGGTGTGGTCGTCTCCTGAGCGCCGTCCAGAGACGGAAGGGTGCCGTGAAGATGGCTGCCGTCTGGGTCTCGGTCCAAGTGACCCTCCCGGAGGACCCGCGCTGTCCCACCTCACTGCTACATAATGGATGAAGGACAGACATGGAGAGGGTTTGGAGGCGGAGGGACGGGTGCGGGGCCCTTATTACCTTCTGATTCATTTTTAATGAAGTAAACAGGTCTTTCCAGGTCACCTGCACACACACACACACACACACACCGGTGGCAAGTGGCGTCTTCTCAATTCTGCCTCTTATTGCTCCACACTTTGACATCCTTCATGGCTTCAGGCGCTCTGTAGTATAATTAGGTCTCACTGTCATTGACGGAATGTGTCTCACTCGCCTTTCCTTCAAGTCAGACCCTCCAATTATGCCGCGGCCAGAAGACCTTGTTATGTGCGCGGCAGGCACCGCCGTCTCCGTCCATCCTTCATTCCTTCACACTTTGCTTTGAGAGCGACTTTTCCTCATCCACTGTTCCACAAATAAACACAAATGCATCTGATCATGTCGCAACCTGCCGCGTGACGTTCAGTTGCGCTCAAAACTAAGAAGGGTACCCTGGTATTTGTCGTGTGACTGAGACATTATAGGGACTTTTCAGGTTACCGTAATCCATTAAGAATCATGAGAGCACAGGGAGGAAATAGGAGACAGTTTTTCGGTCACAGTTGGAAAACACAAAGGCACTAACTCGACACACTGCACAGCCGGACCCTTCACTCAGGCTTGCGCAAAATTGAGCTGCTTCCCAAATTCCAATTGGATCACATTGCATTTGAGTGGGTTTTGAAAAATGATCACAAACAGGAAGTAGAAGTGAAATTCCATCAGGTGTCTTTTGAGTACTCCAGAATCCGACTTCAGCGTGTATTACACACAGTACTCAAGTGTCAGTAGTAGAACTTTTCCTCATCGCAGTGTCCTAACCTCGAAGGAGCTTTTGACAGTTACAATAGCTGCAACAATGCTACCAGACAAATTACATGTTTTCATTCATGTCATTTGTTCATTTTCCAAGAAAAACACCATTATAACGCACTCAAAATTGATGGAATCTGTGTTAGATCTTGCTGCTCAGAAAACATTTTAAGTGTTTAAATCCATGACTCCCAGCACGACCAGCAGAGAACATCAGGCTGTTGAACACACAGTAAGGAATTCATGACTTCATCCAAAACTGACTAACACTTGGTGGATGAGGGGAGTATTGCTATTTTTTGATTGTGGAAAAAAAAACAAGTATTCATATCAAATTATCCTTTTAAAATGTCTGGAAAAGGACTAAATAAAGAGCTTTTACGTCTAAACCTCTAACATACTCCCACTGTCGTGCGCCCACAAGGCATTTCTCTGGACTGCAATGAATATAATTCTTCCTGCTGGCCAAAGACAAACAAATTAAATTGGAATTTATTTAGATACAATGCACAAAAGCCTGCAGCTGGAATGGAAATACCACATTTTCACTTGAAAGGAAGTTCTTGTGATGGGCTGGCGAGGCATCATGAAACCTGAGTTTGTGCTTCCATTGATGGCGGTTCTGGTCCAAACCTGAGATCAAATCATTTGAGAGAATCTATTCCCTTCTGTTTTGCTGCGCGTGCGACACGTGTAATGATACCATTCTCCAATCTATGTAAAGGACGGATGATCACACTGAAACATTGCTGTGATGTGTTGCAGCTAAAATGACTCTGTCAAACAGACTTCTGGTCCTGGAGCCGCAGAAATTGGATGCCACACACCGGTCTGTCATTAGGGAAATCAATCCTGCTCAGTTCAGCTTCTGTGAAAGTCGCTGTACAGGTACCAGAAAAAAAAAAGAGGGGAGGCGGAGAACTCCCAGAGCAATAGCTGGCGATGCCTGGCGAGGCTGCGAAGGAAGCAGAATGACAGCGAGAGCGTGTGACAGGAAGGTGAGAACAGGAACAGATGGAGAGATGCAGCCACTGTGCGTTTACAGCCGCTTACTTCAGGTGCTATTCATAACCAGGCTTCGCCTCCTACAAATGATATTAGTGCAGAAGCAATATTCTCTCCCCAGAGAGCACGGATGGAAATGAATTTAGGGGCCCTTGAGTCACTAAATTTGTTTTTTTTTTAATCACCCGATAGCAGCGCTACACGTGTGCCACTATGCTGTCTATAGGATTAGAGTGGATCTTCTCTGCCTGACTGGCTGGCAGCTCTCTGCAACAAGATGAGGATCATTTCTCCCACTGAGAAAAGCTCCGCTCAGTCTGCAGCCTCACACCTACCGGTCATATTGGGAAAGTTATGTTGTGACAGAGCACTGCAATCCCGTCTTCTCTTCTGTTCGGTCCAAGCCAGAAATAAAAAAGTGTATTGTGTTTGTGTGTTAAGAGCTGAAACTTAAAGGTCAGCGTGACCTGGTTCGCTGCTCTTGGATACAGTCATCTGTTGATCTGAACCCTCGCAACATTTCATGACACCAAACACACATGTTAGTTTTGGGTAGCACATTCTCACTCCTAAATATTGACTTGAACGCTGGACTTTTGCTTCCTGTGTTGAAGCCGAAGTCAGCCTTCCTTTTGCATCTTGACACGTAGGTGTTTCAATGGAGTAAAAAGTTTCTGCTCTCACCTGATGTCACGATGATGTGATGTCACGATGATGTGATGTCACGATGTGCTGCGTGTGAGACGTTGACTTATTTATATACAGAGGTTGGGTGTGAAAACTGACTGACATCCTCCTGAGGCTGAGATGGTTGGAGAACCACCAGTCATTATATAACACTGCTGAGAGTGTAACTTGCGTATACTCATTAGAAGCTTCAATGATTTATTGTATTATCATGTAGAAGTATTGCTGTACACCAATATTTCCAGATTTTTGTTTATGGCAATGAACTCCAAAACCAAAATGTGGAAGTATTGATAAATTAGCTCTTGTGCAAGAGCAAGCGTTGTATATAACAACTGGAGGACGGAGAATTTCCACCATTTTAATGTCATTTTCATGATTCATTTGAGCTACGTATCAGGTAGTAAGAGCAACACTGCCCCCCATGGTTTCCTGTGGTACTGCTACGGTCCACATCCGTTGTGTAAAACATGCAAAAATCAACGCAGAGCATGGGGAGACGGCTCCGTCCGTATCCGGATCTGTGCGTAACGTTGCGTATTAATGAGCCTTAATTCTCTCCAACACTAAAAACCAGTGCTAGTTATTACCATCATCGTAAACACTGACAATAGCTACAAACACTGCGAAAGCATTGGAGGCACATACTGACAGGGAAGCCATTGTTTCGGTTGCCGTAATATAAACATGGTGATATTTATTCAGGCATTTCAAACATGTTAAGAGGAAGCATTCCACTAAGAAGTGTGCAACCCTGAGCCACTGTTGGATCTTCTCCAGCCCGATGGGACGTGTACCGTGAACGTGACAAAATGAGCCGTAGCTGTCCTTCACATATCACTGTTTGTGCTTCTCCTTCACTGGCCCTTCAAAGTCATTCTTCAGGGATTCCATTCGTTCGTACGCAGCAAACTATGCTTCCGGAGGCGTCGCAGTTGCATCCCCCTTCTGACGCCATTTGTCTGTCCTGACCTGTGTGAGGTGCTAACAGACCTCAAATGTGGGGATAAGCCTGAGAAGTGTTCACAAATATTACAAATAACTTCCTTCCTTTGTTGACGTGGTTTAATGCTGTCACGTTCCCTTCCTTCACAAACAGGTCACGGTGGCTGCCTCCTTCTGTCTGGCTGGTCTCGGTTTAATATTAGAGCAGTGATATTTCTGCTGTCATTGTTTGTCTCGATTACAAGAGCTCGTCCTTCTCAATAAGACTAGAGGCGGCAGCAAAGGAAATGACCCTGATGAGAGAGAAAGAACTGATGTGTTGTCATGGTTACTTTGTAGTTAGGTCACTTCCGCGCTTTGAATAAAACCATGATTTGAATTTTGATTGGAAACCTTCTTTAGGAAGACATGTATGAAGACAGTTTTTTTTGTTTGACATGGCAGGTTTGCGTTTGTATCATCACAACAATAGATTCTCAAGCCTTCTACTGGTCACATGACCCAGGCAAAATAACACTTGAGCATTTTAAGTTAAATAAGAGCCGCCATGCTTTCAGAAAACTCTCTTTAACATATTTAAACGTAGTGGAAACATTGAAACAAACGGAGAACACATAACACATCATGGAGATGGACGTGAACATGATGACGGTCTTCAGCATGTTATTCACGGATGAATCCCACAAGAAACACCACAGTGAGTGAAGTGTGTTGCTCTGGAATTTAAGTCACACACCCGGACGGTCATATGAAGAGATGGACAGCGTGAGGACGGCTGCAGGCTGGAGAGAAGTCAACTTCTCATGGATAAAAACTAAACGTTTTATACTGTCACCAACTCAGTAAATGTCAAAACTTTCCCCTGAGATTCAACGCTTCTCTTATCACCTCCGCCACATTTTCAAAACAATCCTGGCGGAAACCCAGGACAGTGGACACAGAGGGACTTCTTATTACGGAGAAACACAAGAATCGCGTGTGCATTTGAGTGAACATTTACTAGTGGACACTGCAGTGGAGAGGCTGGTGACTGTCATAAAGTACGACCTCATTATTCAAGCTAGGAATCTTTGAAATGATTGTCTACACCAGACGCAAGCAAAGTGTGGCCCAGGGGCCTCAAGTGGCCCTCATGAGACAAACAACAGCCTCATTATTTCCCCTGCTTTTAATCAGCATTTAAATTCCAAGTATAACACATTTGTTTATCGTGTTTCCCCCCATTTTTCTGCCTGTTTTCCTTCTCACTTAGCCAGTGCTATATATGTATATATTGATGGATTAAAATAGATTCAGATGCTTGAACATAATTTTTAACCCTCAAAATAAATAGGTAAATACAGTAAAAATATCAAGTAAAATAATGTCGAACGAAATAAGATTTTAAGTAAATAACATTTCCACTTTTCAGAATCGCATTTATTGCCATGGTCAGTGGGGACCCCACCAACTAGGAAAGTGCTTTTAACAATCATAATAATAATAATAAAGTACACAATTTAGTTCAAATAATAGTCTTTTCCGCTCACTTATTGGCTCGACAGTCACAGTATACCATGCGCCTCCAGAGGAAACAGAGCTGCCCACCCCAGGGATAAAGAGACACCAGAGGAGACGGCCGTGCTGCTGCTGACTGGTGAAGTCAGAGGTGTCGAGGGTGTTTCCTGGATGACGTTTTAGCTCGTGCGGATGATGTTGGAGGTTCCAAACTTTCGGATTTAGTCTGGAATATTTCCTTTCCTTCCTTGACTGATTCCAGACAGCGCTGCTTGTTTCCAAGTTCCTCAACTCTATGCTAATGCAGATCTGCATTCACCCATTCATCTCACTTACCAGTGGCTCGCCTGCTTCAATTTTCAGCTAATGGACAAACCCCCTCCCTTCTCAACCCCTCACCCCCCCATTTTCCTCTCTTACTCTTTCTCTCATTCACACTCTCGCTCTCTCTCTCTCTCTCTCTTCATCCAGCCTTCGGGCGTCCCGTTTCAGCTCTTTTGCTTTCAGTCACAATGCTGTGGAGAGGGTGAATGGGTGGGGGGCATTTAAGAAAGCAGTAGGTGGGAGTGGAGTCTGACCGCAGAGGATCTACTGTTTAAGAGAAAGGGATTTCTCTCTTCCACTCACTCCGGCTCTCCTCCTCCTCCTCCTCTCTCGCTCTCTCTCTCTCTCCTCTCCGGCTCCTCTCACTGGCTGCACATCAGCCGGCTCTCTAGGTAGACTCCAGTAAACACTCTCCAAGAGCCGAGATGCCTGAGCTGTCAGCTCACTGAGACACGCAGACGCTCCATCCTGATCCTGATCCCTCGCTCCTGCCTCTCTTCAGTGACGGCTCTTCAGTGGGAGGTAAGTCACCTTCCTCACCTGCATGGAGCCGGCGGCTTTACCACCCGTGGACGAACCGGCGCAATATGCTGATCATCTTCCTGCAACTTTATATTCCTCCTTTCTTTTTTGTTTCATTGATGCTTTCCTCATTTATGACATGCTGCCAGCCAATTCTCTTCACTGTAACCTTTAGAATACCAGTCCAAAACTCCGCGTTCATACCTTTGAATTCCCATCCAAATTGCTCATGAACTTTTTTTCAGCTGCTAAAAACGCTTGGAATTTTCTCCTTAATTGTTTTCCACTCGGGATCATTGCCATTCATCGGAGCAGCTCCTCTTGTTTTCAGAGAAACTTGGCTCAATTTTGCTTTTTCCTCCCAACACCTGGAGACCAATTATCTCTTTGTGACTTAGTTGTGTGAATATGGGCCTTGAGTGGTGTGTTCTGGCGGGATGGCACAGGAGCGACGGCTCTGAGATCTGTCTGGACGTGCGTCCAGCTGTACACTTTTTCTCTTCTGAGCTTGCCAGCAGCAGACAGTAGTCTGGTGTAACCCAGGAAACGGACAGCTGCTCCGCATTAGATGCCGCTGGTTGCTTCTCCTCCCAGATCTCAGCACGGCTGGCAGCTTTACGTAGCCACCAACACGCGCGTATGTGGAGCTGTCCGCAGGTCGGCTTGTTTGTTTGTCAGTTGAATCCCTGTGGGAGATGAGCTGCCTGCCTGACAGACTAGAGGAAGCTTGATGGATTGCTAAATAAACTTGTCCAGTTTGATACAGAGGATTGACTGGAGGTTGTCATTGATAAATGCTCTGCTGTTTATTTGAATAAGGAATGACGTTGTCCATCGAACTCCTTCCTTGGTTCCAGGTAAATTTTGTTTTAATGGAGAGAAGAGTACTCAAACAGGTAGGGAGGTACATGAGTTTAAGGTACTTAGTTTGTGCTCCCATTAAACTTTAATCGGATCATAACTGGGAACAATAGATGGATGGATGAATGGAGGGAGGGGGAGAGGGAGAGAGGGAGGGATAGATAGATAGATAGATAGATAGATAGATAGATAGATAGATAGATAGATAGACCATAATGTGTGTTATGGACAAGAAATAAGTGAATAATGGAAATGATATTTTCATGTGGATCTCAGATGCCATACAGTGTTGTTTTGGGCTATTATTATCTCGCAGCCGATCCACCATTGTGTCCACTCTGACTGAGCATTATCCTTACCGCCCTCTTGTTCTCGAGGTAGGTGGTGTTTTATGTGCTGCAGCAGCAACACGCCGAGAGGTGAATGAGTGAGAGCTAAGAGCAGCAAACGTGAGAAGAAGCATGAGGTGATGGAGGAGAGCCCCCTGGATACCAGGGTAGCTTCAGCTGGACGGTAGTCGTGAGCGTGAGTGTGTGTGTGATGAAGGTGAAGGAGATCCCCCTGTTTCCGCTCTCAGCCATTCACTTATTCCGGTGAAAATTGAGATTCTCATCACACCCATAATAGGTGGCCACAGCATTCACGCTGGACACATTAATATTTCATGACACTCAGTCTACCATATGAGTTGCCAGCGAGAGTGACATGGTAGATAATGATGAGTGAGAAACAGGCTTTTGTTTGGACAGCTGTTGGCCCCGACGCTCGGCGCCCTACAATGCACCACGAGAGGGTGACTGTCTTTAACCCCACTTAGCTCCTCTGCTGGTGATTTGGAGCAAACAATAATCGTGGCTGTTGGTGGTGTCCCACGATGGACAGCACCCAGGAGACAGGTTTTGAATGCTGTTTTTAATTTAGGCCGCCGGAGATCCCCAGGTGCTGCAGGGCACCTTGTTTCTTCATCTCCGATTTTGCTGTTTTTGCTGCTTTACAGACACCTGTGGTCCAGATGTAGCTGGACACCTGAGTGTGGTAGAAGTCAAGACTCGTGGAGCCAAATATTACTAAGAATAAAAATACTTAGTCATCAGTATTTGGCATGATGGGAGTTGGAAAGTGCACGGTGGATTCAGCTGGAATGAAAAATCACAAGTTCAGATGGCGGCGAGAGGCTCCAGCTCCGACTGATCCTGGCGTCTTGTCCAGTGCTGAAGCTAAATCTCTACATTTGCACATGTATCTGATCCACCGTCACCCCTATATGAGAAGCCCATGAAAAATTCCTCTCCAACGGGAGCATCGTTGTGACCCAGTTTGAGATTCACTGATATAAATATACCAATATCAAATATTAAAGCAAATTTGTTTTGATTCAGGATTAGCATAAACATGACATGTCATTAATCTCTCATCTCCAGGCGCCGAGCTCTTTCATATTTATCTATAAATGTATTATGGATTCTCCCATGCATCTATCCAGGCTGCTTCACACAGACGATGGAAAACGGTGGTGTTTATTGGACTTCCTAAAAGGCAACAGCATCCTCGCTGCCTCTCTGTTCAGTAGCCTTGTCACCTCCCCAGAACACTGTAACATCCTCCGCTTTGGTCTCCCTCCTCAAACCCTCCTGGTGCTGGTTCTCACGTCGCCCTCACTGGCTCCTGATTAAACAACAAATTTCCCACGAACTTCTCCCATACGCTTGTCCACCTCAGTGCGATGGGGACTAGAGCCTTGAGCAGAACTGAATTGATGCTCTTATCATTTCCAATGTTTTGATGTGTCAGATGGCTAACCTTCTTCAGATGGATACTTTTAAGAAATCCCACTGTGAAAAAACAAATGTTTGTTCCCCTCCTTCACAACATCGAAGATGGCCGACCAATACCAAACCTTACTCAGTCATTTCTGTTGCTTCAGTTGAATGAGAATACAAGGTTCCCCTCTTGACGTTGTGCCGTGATCATGCTTCCCAACACCTCCCACTTCAGTCACCAACATTTCCCACTGGAGCCTCGCGATGAGTCATCAGAAAAAGAAGCCCCCCTCCTGCCCCTCAAGCTGATTTACTTAGGTGGAAAGATGTTGTTATTTGTTCTGATGCCGGGAAGTGTCTGAGCTGCAGCGTCCGTGTCTTTGTTGCCGCTTTTGGCCCGGCAATAGATGAACACACAGGCGAGGCGCTTTGCTCTGACACTTCGCCTCCTCCACTGACCCCGCACATTGGAATGCATGAGCCATAATGTTCTCCGAACAAGATAGGGGCCCGTTTTGAGGAGAGGGGACTGGCAATTTCCATTGGGGAAAATGGTCAAATCTGGCTAAGCCAATGAAGAGCCCACCCCAGGGCCCGGGGTCATTAGTCTTATAGAAGCGTCTGAATGTGCGGCACTTCCAATTTGGACATTCAACACGCTTTGGGCTTTTATCAGAGACAAGGACAAACAGATGTCCCGGCACCAGAGCCAACATACGGGCTTCCACTTCTTTTGCCCTGAATGGATCCCGTCAATCTTGGTTGAAGTGTAGGAACCCAAATCCCTACTGCTGCATTGCCCTTCCCTTTTCTTTCACGACTGGTTTGATGATGGGATTGTTCTGGTGTCACCAGTGAACGGGTGAATATGAAGCCTGATTATTCGCTGCTGTGAATATTCCAATGTTGCCAGTTAAACAGGCCTCTTTTTTCTCTGTGACGATGCATCACCTGTTTGTTTTTTTTGTACTAAATAGAACTATTAAATAAAAATACAATGGTAAACATGAGGTTCATGAAAATATTATCTGACTGTTACAATTCAAAGTAAACAATCTTTTTAAATGAACAAAGCAGCGACGCCTTCATGAGGTTTCGTGACACCGTATTGAAGGGTAGATGAGGCTTCATGAAACAGTGTCCTCATTTCCAGAGCCCACCAGATGGCGCCGTTGGCTGTCAAATGTTTGGACTTGAACAAGTAATTCAATGAAACCTCACATCATTTCTAAACCATTACCACCATCTAATGGCTTCTGAAAATTGGGACACATTCATAACCCCTACTGTTCCATAATTCCTCATCCTTTCATCGTGAAATGAATGGATACCTTCGTCACAAAAACTTTTTTTTAATTCACTATGTTAAACTGAAGGTCCTTTAGGAGGCTGGAGACGCTCATGTGCAGTGCTTTTTTAGAAAAATAGTAGTTTATTTTAGTTGTTTTTTACAACCCTTCTCCGTCTGTGCAGCCAACAGCTTTCCTTCGCCTCCAGAACAAGTTTAATGGGAGGGGCAACAGGTCAGCTCAAAAGGGCACGACCAACCCAAACAACAATATATTTGCAAGGATGAAAAATCTCTCTTGTTTCTCGTAAGATGACGTTATTTCACTGGGGTGACAGGTCACAGTGGACCAATGCCACACAAGCGCTGTGTAAAATGCAATTTTAAACAATTATTCCTTATTAAAATATTATTTTTTGCATTTAACCAAGCACATCATAAGCAATATTAAATATAACATTTAATGCCCCCATGCACCGACACTCCTCAAACCTAGTGACGTGGTTTATTTTGGAGTTCAAACCCAAAAAATGAACTTTTTGTGTCTGCCTATTTCGTTTTCCTGTTAAAAAAGTGACTTCACTTGTTTCCTGATTCTGGATTGTCTCATGTGAACATGTGAAGAAGAAGTAAGAAAAGCTATCTTGAGCCACACACATCCATGTTTGTCCAAAGTACATCAAGAAGCTACAGCTTCGACCGCGAGTCTCTGGGCTGAACATCATTCTGAGAGACTAAAATGCTCAATTTTGTGGCTGTTTTCTAGCTTGCCTGAACTCCAGATAAGTTGACATCAACACATCAGCAGCAATCACCAGATAGTTTGGGAAACAAGCCCCAGATCAGCTTGTTCAGTGCCGCAGGGCACTCACCACGCTTGTTCCATTGTGGGCTCAGCCGCCGCCTCGGAGGCAACATCAGTGGCTGTCCAGGTATGAGGCTGATTTTCAAAGTAATGACAGTCCAGCGGGAAGCGGAGGAAGTATGTGGAGCGGAGGGAATTACCAGTGTCTGGAGAGAACAGCAGGAGGGGACGCTGTAAAGCCGCACATGAGGCCGGCGAGCCTCCGCACCACACAGGGGTTAGTCCAATAAACAGTGGCTCACCCGCAGCAGGCATGTTAAAAAGCTCATGAACAATGAGGAGCATCCAAGCTCCCCATCTGGACTGGCTGTCAACAGCAGCGCAAGACGGAGGCGCCGCAGGGGAAGAGCCATAAAGAATATTGATGGGCTTGTTGGCCAGCCGCGACGCAAATCTCTGCGCCGCGCAAACTCAATTGAGACTTGACTGCCGCGCCACTGACCCACGGAGCTCCGGCTCCCGCTTTATTTCCCTTATCTTAGTGTCAAAGTCTTGAATTGGTTCTGCTCGAGGAAATAGTTTTTTTAGGGCACTATCAGTCAGCGGCGGCTCCAAATCACTTTGGTGCTCATCTTCAGCGCTCAGTCTTCACATATCATGTTACTGTTGGTGTCTGTGATCTGCCGTGTGCCGGGCCTTATCAGCTGTGTGCACACACCTCCCACCACTCCCCCACTATCTGTGTCATCAGATCCAACCGGGTCACGGCGCTGAGCTACTAAACACAGTGTTAGCTTGATGAGACCCGTCTTCTTTCATCCATCTTCTTCCCATCTCCTTCCTGCTTAGCAAGTCAAAGCGTTAGGATTATTTTACCACATGAGAGATGATCAATGTGTTTTATTTAGCGCTCGAGTGACTGAATATTTCAAGGGAAAGATCTTCCCCCACTTAGAGCGACAAGTGAGCTTGGCTGATGGCACCAATTTCTGCCGATCTAAACCTCGGCACAGTACGAGCTGGACAGAATTCTCCGGCAGCTGAAATGGGTTTCAACACGGAAGAGACCTGCAAATTAGGTCGACGTCCTCCAATACTTTACGCATCATTTTCCCTTCACTGGTCTTGTTGAACTCGCTCTGCCGTGGACTTGGCGTCGCTCACAATGACTGAACGTTAAAACACATCTTAGGAAACAGAAGCTTCAGATTCACGTGTTAATGTACAGGTGTTATTACGCGGAGCGTGGGAGGTGACATGTTGAGGCGACAAGTCGCAGCTTCAGCTCATTTCAAGCGACACTTCTCAGCTGATGTTTTGTTGCATTAAACAGTGAAGACAAAATTCTTGGGCGACAAGTCCTGCTGCTTGAACCAATCAGAGCATGGCTGTTGTGGTGATGTAGGCGGAGAAGGAAAATCCAACCACAGGAGGAAGTGAGATGAAGAGAAGTTATGAAGAGAAGAGTACTTTTCCAAAGTAGAGAAAGGGCAACCATTCTGCCTCTTTGATCCGTCATCCTATACTGACGCCAAGGGCCTTCTGCGTTGCATGTTACATGTTTTCAATTGAAGCACATGTTCCAGATTCCGCTGCATATCCTGACGCCGTGGGCAGCGAGGCACGTGAAAGAAAGGTGAGCCATGAGGTGGCGCTACTTTCATGGCGCTACATGTGTCGGGCACGATCAGAGCTCACTGGTGAAAGAATCTGCAGACAGAGAACGTGAATGTGGAAGTCACTCTGTCTGTCTGAACGGCTCACCAAGGTCAGTGAGAGCGACAGACGGAGCGCTGTCTGACGATAACGAAAGGCACAAACGTGCTTACGGGAAGTGACCGGCGGGTGCGATTGACTATTGCGCGGCGATCAATGGTGTAGTTGATGCTGCGTCGGAGAGAAATGCTCTTTCAAGTTTTATCACCTTGCTCTATGAAAAGCCATTTTCTGGGCTTTTATGACCGATGTGTCTGTCGCATTTGTGCTGAACCCTCGGTGTTACGTTTCACAGCCATCGTTTAATGGGAGAAGTGATAAGAAAATAAATAGAGCTGTGATTTATTTTCTGTGCTGCAAAGTGAAGGCAGCGTTTGGGGCAATTACTGCTGTAAAACAGTCGGGCTGAGACATTTAGGACGCGGCTAATTGGCGAAAGATGGGCTCTGGACGCCTTTCAACTGTCTGCTGAAAACCACGGGTCCAGAAGATGTGGGGGTCAGAAGGTCAAGGCAGCATGGCTGCAGCAGAGGGAAGTCAAGGTCCCGCTGAACGATCAAATACTAACAAGCAAAAACTCTGGAGTTGGCAAAGTCGGAACATTGTAGAGGGAAAGATGGAGATCAATATGGAATCAGGGCCAAGACATGATGTCATCCCTGGAACTGGAAGAACGCGAGAGCTCAACTACTCCCTAGTTAAACATCGCCAATAACATCCTGTGGAACAAGCAAGATATCACGCTGTGGATTGAGTTAAACGTCGCCAATAACATCCTGTGGAACAAGCAAGACGTCTCACTGTGGATCGAGTTAAACATCGCCAATAACATCCTGTGGAACAAGCAAGATATCACGCTGTGGATTGAGTTAAACATCGCCAATAACATCCTGTGGAACAAGCAAGATGTCTCGCAGTGGATCGAGTTAAACGTCGCCAATAACATCCTGTGGAACAAGCAAGATGTCTCGCTGTGGATCGAGTTAAACATCGCCAATAACATCCTGTGGAACAAGCAAGACGTCTCGCTGTGGATCAAGTTAAACATCGCCAATAACATCCTGTGGAACAAGCAAGATATCACGCCGTGGATCGAGTTAAACATCGCCAATAACATCCTGTGGAACAAGCAAGATGTCACGCTGTGGATCGAGTTAAACGTCGCCAATAACATCCTGTGGAACAAGCAAGATATCACGCTGTGGATCGAGTTAAACATCGCCAATAACATCCTGTGGAACAAGCAAGATGTCTCGCAGTGGATCGAGTTAAACGTCGCCAATAACATCCTGTGGAACAAGCAAGATGTCTCGCTGTGGATCGAGTTAAACATCGCCAATAACATCCTGTGGAACAAGCAAGATGTCACGCCGTGGATCGAGTTATACGTCGCCAATAACATCCTGTGGAACAAGCAAGATGTCACGCCGTGGATCGAGTTAAACATCGCCAATAACATCCTGTGGAACAAGCAAGATATCACGCTGTGGTTCGAGTTAAACGTCGCCAATAACATCCTGTGGAACAAGCAAGATGCCTCGCTGTGGATCTAGTTAAACATCGTCAATAACATCCTGTGGAACAAGCTCGGCTCATCGTCACCTGCCAGTCTGAATCTCACAGGTGATGTGCTTGCCACATTCATCCATCCATCCATCCGTCGTCGCCCTCGACGCTCCCAGGCCAGCGTAGAGATATAATCTCTCCACCTGGTCCTGGGTCGACCCCTCGGTCTCCTCACAACTGGACGTGTCTGGAACACCTCCAAAGGGAGGCGTCCAGAGTGCATCCTGATGAGATACCCGAACCACCTCAGGTGACTCCTCTCAATGTGGAGAAGCAGCGGCTCTACGCCGAGCCTCTCCCGAGTGACAGAACTTCTCACCCTATCTCTAAGGGAGATGCCTGCCACCCTTCGGAGAAAACCCATTTCAGCTGCTTGTATCCGGGACCTTGTTCTCTCGGTCATGACCCAAAGCTCATGACCATAGGTGAGGGTCGGGACGAAGATTGATCGGTATATAGAGAGCTTCGCCTTCTGGCTCAGCTCAAAGGGATTGCAATACCACCCCTGTTGCCCCAATTTGCCGACCAATCTCCAAATCCCTAATCCCCTCACATGAGAACAACACCCCGAGATACTTAAACTTCTCCACTTGAGGCAAGATCTCAGTCCCAACCTGGAGAGAGCAATCCATCCGTTTCCGGTTGAGAAACATGGTCTCGGACTTCGAGGTGCTGATCCTCATCCCAGCTTGCCACATTCATGAGGCTGGCAAATCCGCTGCCGACCCAGGTGGATGGCTTGTCTGTGCTAGTTGAGTATGCAACTCCAGCACTTCCGTCTGTTCCTTGTGGCGACCACATTCCTCTCTCTTCAGATGTCTTCCCACTTTTTGGTGTTTTTGTCTGGGCTCTATGGTGATGTTTCTTTGCAAGCTCAGCGAAAACTAAATCTTTTTACCTTGTTTTATCGTGGGTGCGAGCACTTTCTCTGGATGAAAAATGGATCCTCATGGACTGAGGTCATCGCCCTCAACGGTTTTGGCCTCGATGCTTGATTTGCTGTCTCGAGTGAATGGAGTGATTCATCCTGCAGTGCATCAACCGAGCGTTTTCCCACCAAGCCCACAGCAGAGCATCCCTCTGTGTCCTGACAGGCCAGTGATTATGAGATTTGTTTCTGAAGATCCTGCGACTGCGAATGTTCCAACCTGCAAATCGTAGGATGGCAGGGGAAGTTCCCACCTTCCTCGCTTCTGACTGGCTAGAATGACTCTCCTCCCCCAACCCTAGTAGATGAGGCATCATGAAACCTGGTTTAGAAATGATGTGATTTCCCACTGAAAACCAGGGCACTGTTTCATGAAACCTCATCCACCCTTCAATACTGTGTCATGAAACATCATCCACCCATCACTCTCGAACCCTAACCACTCCCAGTATCTAGGCTAGTGTTTCTCCCGACTCCACTTTCAGAGCAGCAATTGTCAGAGCGAACATAACTGCTGAGTCCTTATCAGCAACAGCTTTGATGCCCCACATGGACGAGGCACTTCCAGCTCATAGCGAGGGGCCCGGAGAGATGTCTCATAGTGATATTGCTCCCTTCCAAGGACACCATTTGAAACTGCTGAAGACACTGCAACGGCACGCTGCTGTCGTTAATCCCCCTCATGACAGGACCCCCTGAGAGCCCCATCCCTCGCAGAGGTTGACTCGAACACCGCAACAATGGAGGGCAACTATCCCTCAGGATCCAGAAAATAGAAAAAAACGCAGATGATCTGCACAGTAATTTCACAATTTTATTCAGTATCCATCCGACTCCTCCCTTTTCTGATGCCTCTGGTGGGATTTATAACTTTAAAGCTCATGGAAAAAAAAAAAAAAACAACTTTTTGAGGTCAACGATGTGCCAGGAGCAGCTCAGAGCGATGGCACTGAGCTCCTTCGACAGAGGAGTCCGAAGGTCTTTGGGTTTAGAAAACTTAGAGGCTTCACTTGTCCGGAAGCAGCCGTATGAAAAAGTTGCTCTGCACTCAGAAATTGCTGATTTACTTGCTTTTATTTTTCTGACATCCAAATAATGTTACACAGTTTTGTAGAGGCAGCCGTGGTTTTAACTGGGTTGGTGCCCCAGAGCCCTCAGTGGGTCTTCAAATATGCCTTATATAGAAACTTCGTCTCCAGAATTTTGTTCTGCCTTCAATTACATTGAGACTGGCGAAAGGTGAGTGGTAAAAGCCTGCGATGGCTGAATAAATTACAATGGAGCCTTTTCAAGTTTCCTCCAGTTCCGCTGTAACCAGTAGTGAGGGACTGATGAGGCGTCATGAAACAGTGTCCTGGTCTTCAGAACTCAGTAGGTGCCGCACTCGGTTTAAATATGATGAAGAGTTTCATTGATGGTGAAGTAAATGAATTTATTGCAGAGCAGACAGCACCACCTTGTGGCCTCTGAAAATGAGGCTGCTGTTTCATGAAGCCTCAGTAGTAACCAGTGGCAAGCTAGTGAAGTCAACAACCTTTCACATTACTGATTTTTTCAAAACATTTTTACGGTACCCCAAATGCTATTAGAACTTGACAATTGTTTTCTTTCAAATGTACAGTTTTTGACCTCCTGCCTTGGTGATAAAAGTTACATTTTGATTCAAAATCTGAATTTAACACTTAAACTTTTAACACTCACTTGAAAGTTGTTCCGCACAAATGGCCCCTCTGTATCTCGCAGAACTGAGGTCCCTAATAAGCCAAGCAGCTTGAAACGTGGCGCTTAAAGTGAAACAGGTTTTTAAAATTTTCGGTATGATTGTGTGTGCCCACGTCCGAGTCCCGTTCTCTGGTCAGTGGTCCCAGAAACGCTGTATCTTCAAGGTGACAAAAGGCCGCGACAATAGCTGTGCATCCAGTCCGTACGCCTGCGACCCAGATTCAGATTCTTCGCCAAAAGAAGACAAGCGGAGTTTTTGTCATGGGTGACCTACAAAACGAGGCGAGCCTGATGAATTCTTCAGAAATGAAAAGAAAGCGCCCTATCAGACCTGTTTAACATACCGTCCTGGGACTCCGGTTGTAGTTGTACTCATTGAATATTTACAGCTTTGACACAGCAGACGGTGGCTGTCGCTTCATTATTCAGTTTGTTTGTTGTCAGGTTATCAGACGGATGCTTGTGTTATCTATTCACAGCCTGAAACACCCGCTGATGTCGAGCAAATCTCTCCTTGCACGGGAGAAAAGGCCGACATGTTGGTCTGCTGTTGAATAACTCACGGCTGCAGACTCTGTCAAAACAAGCTCTCCACGTCGCGCCTTCGCAGATAAGTGCTGCCTGAGCTGCAGTTTTCCCATTTATCTCCAACCTGCCATATGGCGGACTCTCAGCAAAGGTGAACTCCGCCGACGATTACGTTTGTCAGCACGGGGTCCTGGCAGAGCCGCTCACGATGGCACCATCTCCTCTTTAAACCAGCTAAAAATACACATGAATCAGTTGCATTTCATGCTAATGCAAGTCAGTGGTGTCTTCAGATTCCTGGCACGCCGTGCCGGTGCGAGGCATCTATGGGTTCGTGCTGACTGGACCATCCTGCTTCTACTCTTATCTTGATCCTCTCTTCCCCCCTTTGTGTGAATCAAATACGTTCTGTTGATGTATTCAGGGATTAAAGCGCGAGCGGCAGCATTTAAGGACACGCAGGGAAAACGCACCCTCTGTCAAGGACAGAGTTGTTGAAGTCTGAACGCCAGAGAGGAACATGCTCAACTCTGCATTAAGGAGGAGTGTTAAATCTCCGGATAGCGGCGTGCACAGCGCTGGCATCCGTTTATGAGATACGTGCTGTAATGAGATCGTCCTATTACCATTGAGCAGATTTATATTTGTGAGCTGTTTGGGAGCCATCAAGCAAGACGCCCGAATCCACCCGAGCAGCTCCACGGGGGCCATTGTTCAGACGCGGGAGGTAATAATGGCCTCCTCTGCATTTCATTATTCACACAGTGATTCATCTCTTCGTATCTGCGCAAATGATGCGGTAATGTGACTTCAGCGAGCAGACGCACCAGAGTTGTGCTTGAAGAAGAACATGAATGTCAGCCACGCACAGAAGGGAGAGAAAATTGAAATGAAAAAAATAGAAATGAGATCAGATTCATTTTCTAAAGTCCATATTTTGGGATTAGATCCCCACAGCTTCCTCTGTCCCGAGAGGCCGACGCCTTGCATGCCTTTGCCCTTGTGGCACCAAGGATCATGGGCCACAGCAGGCAGCGCTTACTGTCTCTTCAGCTTAAATCATAAACCACATTGAATGACTTCTGGGACAAAACGACTGCCCTGTAGCTCTGATGTTTCCGTCGCTTTGCTAATTCTTGGCAGGGTTTTTTCTAATCAGTGGAGATCTGTGTTTCATTTTCCAGGAGGTTCAAAGCATCAATCTTTCGCTCCTGGACATCCGTGTTATCTCTTGTCCAAGATCTGTTGCCTATTATGAGCAGCAGACTCATGTTGTCAGAGGGATGGACAGAAACGCACAAAGGATTGGGGATGAAGTTGTACTCATTTGTAGACAGCACAGTGATGGCAACCGTCACCCGGAGGAGGGTCTCCCTCACCTCTCCCTCAAGGTCGACCGATATAATGTCACAGAGACATTGGTGGTTGTTCAGCGTGACTTCATTTTGGACACATTGATGGCCACTGTCAGCTCTTGTTGGACCCATCTCAACATAGTATTTGAGATTCTCACTCCTAAGGTGTCACATATCGACTAGTCGGGTCTGGCATTTCAATGAGGGATGGTGATCAGTATCAGCTGGGATCAGTATCAGGTCTGATCCAGGCTGAAACGACCCGATCAGGTATCAGATTTTTTTTTCCCAGAACAGAACCGATCTGATCCTGAAGCTCAAGCTCATCTTCTATTTCACTTTGCCTTACATGCTGTAATGTCTTTTTGGTTTTAGAATGCGTCAAACTGAGTGCAAAGCCTTGTATTTTTGTCTGCTTGCTTAATTATTTTGATGTCTCTGTTGCAATTTTATTACATTAAAAGCTTTGTGTTCAAAATTTTACATTGAACAATTCAATTAACATTATGAAGAACCTTTTTGAGTGACAAGTAGAAGTGTCACAAAACAGTGCAATGATTTGCAGAGGCCACTAGATGGCAGTGTTTTCTGTCTGGACTTGAACAACTAATTCAATGAAACCTCACATCATTTCTAAACCGCCATCTAGTGCCCTCTGCCCTTGTCCCTGGAGGTGGCGCTGTTGTACCAGACAGTGATCGAGGAGGTGAGGATGGACTGGATGATGGCCGTGTAGAAGTCCACCAGCAACTTCGTCGGCAGTCGTAGTTTTCGTAGCTGCCTCAAGAAGAACATTCTCTGCTGGGCCTTCCTGATGGTTGGCTCCCATTTGAGGTCCTCAGTGATGGTGGTTCCTAGGAAGCAGAAGGAGTCCACAATAGGCATGGGTGAAACGGCCAACATGAGAGGAGACAGAGGAGCTGTGACTCTCCTGAAGTCCATGATCATCTCCACTGTGTTCTGAGGTTGTTGTGGCTGCACCAGGACACCAGCCGCTCCACCTTCCTCCTGTAAGCCGACTCCTCTCCATCTGAGATGAGCCCGATGTGGCACGGCAGATATCAAGCATACATCGAGCTGTGTGTGTAGTAAATCACAACTTTACAACTGAAGCTGACAAACTCAATTCAACTGTTCAGGCTGTCTTATAATACAGCTCAGAATAATTCCAGGCTGAGGTCATGAAAGTGCTCGGGTGACTTTTGTCGCGCGGCATCAATGATCAAATTGTCAAACGATCCCCCATTGGCTCATGCATTCATCTAATCCCCGAACAACGACATCATACAGCCCAGCACCCCAGACGGCAACGCACCTAATCACATTTGAAATGGACCCCGAATGGATCTTTTAAGGCGCTCCAGCTCGCCTCCAAGTGAGGTTGAAAACTTCAAGTGTTTTGCGAGCGCTCCTTCACAACGGGGTCATTTAGATCACTCGCACCGAATGTGTGCGTGCCAACAGGTTCCGCCTGGTAAAGTTGGGCTCAGCACGCAGACAAGCAGCTTTGTTGCGCTCTTAGAAGCTAACCATTGAGCAAGACCGAGTGTAGGAGTAACAAAGAAGCTGCAGTCAGACTGTATCGAGTCCATGTCGACAGTGCCAACATCCCAGTGCCAGGGCCATGGGGCGCCGCCGGAGGAAGTCCAACCAGAGGGGATGGCGCTCTGTTTTCTCAGGGTCCAACTCGTCGTCATTCCCAGAGCATCGGAACGGATTAGATGCAAACCAAGTGGAGAGAGGCCTATAAATATATTTCTCTGACTTGTTGCAACTTACTTCTCTTCATCTATTTTGGATTCTGGGGGAGTTTGGCCAGCGCCAGCACAAAGCCTGCTTTGGTCCCTGGGGGTTTGTCTTGTTCAGAGGTCCATGTGGAGAGCAGCCAGCCTTCAAAGTGAGAAAGCCAACCATCCGCCCAGAACTAAAACCTTTGCAGCAACTCAAGGCAATTTTCTGGCTATTTTGTCGATTTAAATCGCTAGTTTGTGCTGTTTGGACACAGCAGTCAGAGGGTATCAGTGTCTGTGGGATGAAAATGTGTGGAGGCAATTTGGACGGATGGAGCGAAAGATGCTTCACCTGTGAGGATCATCAGTTACGCACACAAGCAGCATGTGGAGGAGCCATCATGGAAGCGCTGCCTGCACAGTCGGATGTTGCTGTCATTCACATGTGAAATACACAACCATCTCATCGTCTGCCTGTGTGATTTGGAGCCAGCAGTCTAATGTCTTCCCAATGATCCTAACCATTCTTTGGAAACCATTATTAGTATCGTTGTGTTATTTTTCCCCAGGGTCCATGTGCTTGTCGAGTCATCACAAAATTCATATCATATCGCATGAAGGTGAGGTGGACAGCTTGGAGTTAGCTGGAGGGACGGTTGCATCACGTTCTCACTGCCGTGGCCTAATATATTGACGTTAGCAACGTGGACTTTCGTGTCCTATACTGACGTTGAAGTCAGCCTTTACTCCTTTGAAACACCTTTATGTCGCTGAAGGCTGCCGCTGGCGTCAGTATAGGACGCCCAAGACCACTTTCCTAATGCCGCTATAGCACGCCATGGGAGTGAGGACGTGTTGGGTGAACTTGTGAATTTATGAAATTGAAGTTTTTGATGGCAAGTTTTGTATCTCAAGATGATATTTGAGGGCAGCTTTTCCACCAACAGAGATGCGTCTGGCAGTGAGACGTGATGACAGTTAGCTTCAGCTCCTGTGGCGCCAGTCCGTCCGTGCAAATGTAATGGAGAAGGGATTTATGGCGATGGTAATGTGTTCTGTATGGCCTTCGTGTGAGAGCGTACAGTACATGTCAGCATGAGCTCGCAGAAGTACTCACAGTACACTGGGTGAGTGCTGTGAGCGTGATGGACCCTGTTAGAGTCATGACCTTTACTCCCACTGACCTGTACCCGCCACTCAGGACACGTCTCCTACTCTACAGATATGGCACCCAAATCTGGTGCCAGCTATCCAGCTATGTTTTACTGGCACCAGACCATAGGAACATTGATCGTGCTCCGGTGCTCCACCACAGAAGTTTCAATCCCAAACACCCAGACAGTTACCTTTCTCGTACCCTTTACAGAAGCCAAGGAAGTCACTGGGAGGAAAACCTTTCTGTCAGCGTTTCTGACAAATCCAGCAGAGCAATTACATAAAGTCAGGGCTGCAGCAAGACGGGAAACCTGGGTCGGATCTCTACGCGCCGTGAGAAGACCGCAGCTGGTGACAGTTGTGACAGGTGGAAACGTAGACTTGCTCGTTCACTTGTCTTCTCTCAAAGCTGCGGCGCCTGACGGAAGCTTGATAATGAACTCTCAGAACTCCAGTGTTCACCATGTCATTGTTAATGATCTGTGGGTTGGTTTTCCACTGTGTCTCTGCTCGGCACAATCCAACCTTTCATTCACATCCGCATGGAGAAAACCTCTGGCCCTGAGAACACCATCACTGACTCATGCTCTGCAGATGGCAGCACAGCTGTGGAGCAGGGCCGACCACGCTGCTGGTGCTTCACTCTTGTTTGGGGAGCGGCACTTCATCAAATGTTATCCACCAGTGTGATGCACGTGAGCGTGTGATCGTGGCAACGGTGGGTGTAGAGAATGAGAATGAAGGAAGAAAACAGGTGAACAGAAAAAACTAAAAGAAACTAGGGAACTGAAGGGAGGACAATGTTTGGTCTGTAGGTAGTTTTATATCCAAAGTTTTTGAAACAAATTAATAGCGATTCAACAAATATTCATTGGTGGAAGAGTTTGAGTTGGAAAAAGGCCCAAGTTGAAGTTTGGAAACAAAATGTTTTGAATTTCATTTCCTTTTACGTTGTTTGAATGTCAGTGTTTTTGGAATCTTGTTGTTGGTGACTATACTCTACTATATATGTGACTGCGACGCATTGGTTTTTGTGAGTTTTGCACTCAGTCCCAGCCATAATTGCAGTGGCGATCATAAAAGTAGCGTAGTAGCTCTTTGAGTTTGCAGCCTCTGTTGTGGCCCAGTCTCACTCAGAGCTGTGTAATACCTGCGTTTATCCACAGCAGGAAATGTAGCCTCTGAAATTGTGGAATGGCGAGGTCTCATTTCTGAATAGCCTAACGCTGGCACACTATAGGTCACATGACCAACGCTGGTCTCCTCCGCCCCAACAAAGAACACGGTGGCAGTTGCATCTATTTTTGGTGGCAATAGTCATTTTTGTTTTTTCAGCCAAGCATTTTCACTTTGGTGCATCCTAACAAAGACATTGTCTTCTGCAAATGATCCTCATTCATTGTCAAGTGTGTCAAACTTTGCACAAAATAAAAGGCATTTTCTACATCTTCAACTGTTGGACACATAACCCTTTCCCCAGCCTCTCCGCTGAAACCCAACCATCCAAAACAGACAAACCAGGACTCTGAACCAAACTGAAACCCATTTAAAATGAATTCATTTTAATGAGGTTTTAACCCTCAAACCAGGGCTTCTTAACCTTTCTGATCTTGGGGCCCAACTTTCCCAGAGCAAATGCTCCCAGGTCAAGTAATAGAACTGATTCATGACTCTTGATTTCATTTGTGATCAATAACCATATTTAATCTACTGAAACGACATGAAACCATGTGATCACCGCAAAGATATTTATTTGTCATGGAAAAGTCCAACCAGCTGCAGAACCAGGTGCAGGTCATATTCATCAAATTTACTAAAAAAAAAAAAAAACAAAACAAAAGAAAAAAAAATACACTTGATACAAACTGTTGGGAAAATTGGAAAAACAGAATAAAATTCAGAATAAAATAAATATGATCAAACTGTGTCTGAATATCATAACATAAAAATAATAGATTTTAAGTCCAAAGAAGTCTAAATGAAAGTATCGTGATAAAATGTTATTAATTTTCAATACTACTTCAACAGGTGCTTTCATGAACAGTGTTTCCTGGTGGGGGCGCCATCACTTTCTTCATCATTGTTTCTTCTCAAGAACTTCTCCATAGTTGGTCACTATCACAGATGTGCAGCTGTCAAGTCAGTTCAGTGACTCCCTACTGCCACCATACATGGCTCATGGATTAAAAGTGAGCATCTTGTGAGCCTCATGGCCCAAAGGTGTAAAACAAAAAGAAACTTGGCGGCCCTCTAGAAGGCCCCGGTCCTATGGTTAAGAATCACTGCTCTAAACCTTGTGAGGACAGGCCAAAATGTCCTCACAAGAAGGTGGTTTGTCAATACTTGGTCCTCACAAATATGGCGTAGCATGCTCACAAACACTGCCCCTATTGTTTGGTCTGAGTTATGTCTAATACATATGTTGCCGGGTGTACTTTCCTGTAGACCATGCAACATAAGACCTGAATATATTTGTGGCGTTCGTCCTGCCCCATGCCAGCTGAAGCAAATGCACAGAGGCACTTGATGCACAGCAATGGATCTGACAGAAAAGACTCCAGTCCTTGTCAACATTTTAAACACGATTGCTGGTAACGGCAGGGTGTTTGCTTGGAGTTGCAAACTCAGCGCTGCTTTCCAGTAGACCTTTTAATGTAATCCAATCCCTGGGTGTGTAGTGAAAGAAAAATCAAGTTAAGGGACGCCAGAGAACTCTGTGGGTGTCGGAAAATCTGCGCAGGAATGCTGAGCGGCCACTTTGCAGGTAACAGGGGAGTCTCAGACGGTCGGGCTTTTACGGGCGGCTCACAGATGGTTGAGCCATACACCCGTATTAATCTGTCAGCTCGGGTTGTGATCTTCACAGAAAGAGGAGGGGAACTGCTGCCCTGCAGGTGTTACGGGGTTGTGTGCCGTAACCTTCCCAACACGGACAGTGAAAGCAGCTCCATTATAAGGGTCGTCCCAAAAGGACCAGCCGTGCTTATGTCATGCTGCTATTCAGGT
The DNA here is from genome assembly GCF_027744825.2 of Synchiropus splendidus. NCBI lineage: Eukaryota > Metazoa > Chordata > Actinopteri > Syngnathiformes > Callionymidae > Synchiropus > Synchiropus splendidus. The sequence goes on along the minus strand of NC_071340.1, from coordinate 26,380,443 downwards.
CAGCGCCGCTCAAAGTCATGTTTTTTTTTTAAATGGAAAAGGCAACTTCCAAAAGTGTCAAACCGTCTGCACTCCCTGGTGAGTGTGTGTGTAGGTGTGTGTGTGTGTGTGTGTGCAGTGGCATCTGAGACAAGGACACGACCTAATTCAGAGTGAAGGTAACAGGTGTGTGCAGAATATTTTAGCTGACTGAGGTCCAAAACAAAACCAAAAGTTGCCTGTCATAACTCCGTTGTGAGAGGGTTACACAACTCTATTTTGTGTTAGAATTCTGTCATGATATAAGAGGTCCAAAGAGAGAGGGTTATGAATGTGGCGGCCTTGTCAGCCAGCAGCTGTTTTCTGGATGTACGATGATGTGTGGGAGAGAGCAGCGCCGGAAGAGGTGATGAATTCTGCACCAGACGTGGAGGTGTGCAGGGTTTGACAAACACAGTTGTAGTCACCAGGCGGAGAAGTGCGACTGTGAGGTGAGATGCCGGGGTCAGGTGGTTGGAGCGTGGAGATGGAAATGACCGCGCCAGGTTTTTTCTTCTCTTGATAAGGAACGTAACAAAGTGAGCCGTCGAAGATGAAGATCATGTTTTACCTGGAGCTCCAGGAAGATCTGTAAAGTAAAACAAGTAGCAGCTGAAAAGACACAGCACACGCGTCTGAAACAAGGTGAATCCATTTTCCCTTCTTCTCCACGATGCTCATAAATCATTGGACATGGAGCGACTCGGGAAGAGGCATCGATTGAGCTGTGAATATGAACCGCATTGATTTAACTATCAATAAACTGGACTGGATTTACATTCAGAATGTGCTCAGTTCTTGTTTGGCTTCGATTCAAACTGTCTCAGCTCCTTAGTACAAGATATGTGTCGCCCAGGTGTTGATGTTTCTACCTTCATTCCCATCATAGTAAATGTGTGTGTGTGTGAGCATCACTCCATTTGTCCAATTATGCACCTTTATTTGGAGTTGTTAAGTTAATGTGCGTTTTGTTTGCATTACATTCTTTACAGGCCCTTTACAACAACACATTAAACACACTGGCAAGTACTGTTACTTAGGTATTCTAGATTAGCTGCTTTAAGTTGTGTTTAAGTGCGTGTCACTCACCATGTGGCCCCCAGATCAAAGGCAAAACCTGGTGATGTCCATATGAGGCTTCATGAAACAGTGTCCTGATGTTCAGAGGCCACCAGATGGCGCTGTCTGCTGCAAAATGCTTGGACTTGAACAACTCATTCAATGAAACCTCACATCATTTCTAAACCAAGAGCTCCACCTAGTGGCCTCTGAAAATGAGAACACTGTTTCATCAACCCTGCAACACTGTCTCACCTCATCTACCCAACACTAGAAAAACCAAAGCAAAACACCACCGGTTTTATCATCTCAGTGATGCCTTCAGGGATCTGGAAACTTGGGGTTGGTTGGGCCGTGATCATGGTAGCCGGAGATGTATTTCTTTCTTCATAGAACTGGATGTCACTAGGACCCGGTGAGATTCATTTTCATGCTGAAGTGAAGTGAGAGAGTGATGGAAAAGTCTTGGTTGAGAGATAGAGTCCAGGTAGGCAGGATGTCATGTGACAGCTGGCAGAGTGGTGTGCCAGGTTATGTTTGTCTGAGATTTATTTACTTATATTTTGGTAAATATTATGCTTTTCAGGGGGCAACTTTGTAAATAAACACTTCCTTTCAACAAGAGAATTATGTCTGGTGACCCTAACCACGGACCATCATCATATTTCTGAACCTTTCATCCAAGTCAATAATGCACTTGGAAGATATGTCCAGTTACACAACAATGAAAAGTAGTAGTGTTTTCTTTTTTCCACTGGGATATAACTTCCAACTTCCATTGCATTTATAGCAAAATGTGGTCATATTCTGCAGACATTTTGGGCAAAATTGAAAGAAACTGAACTTTTCAATGTGCTTCTCAGGTTTCAGCAACAGCTCGGCGACTGGACTTGAACCGTGATCAGTGTCCCAGCGTGTCGACATGGGGATGAAAAGCATCCTCCGAGGCTGCTTCACCGCCGCCTTGGTCCTCCAGCTCTGCAGCGCCGGCCTGGTGAAGAAGGTGATCCGTCACCGCAGAGAGGCGCTGATGCCCAAAAAGACACAGGAGAACTTGACCCTGCCCAATCCGGACCAACCCGTTGTGTTCAACCACGTCTACAACATCAACGTCCCCACCACTTCCCTGTGCTCCGTTGACCTTGACTCGCCCGGCGCCACCGAGCTCAAGCATCACGACGGCCCAGTGGACATGCAGAACACGGAGCATATGGAACATACTGTGGATGGAGACAATCAGATCGTGTTCACCCACCGCATCAACATCCCTAAGCAGGCATGCGGCTGTGACAACCATTTGCCGGACATCAAGGACATCCTGAACAGGCTGGAGATGCTGGAGTCTGAGCTGTCCAGTCTGAGAGAGCAGTGTGCGAGCGGGGCCGGGTGCTGCGGAGCTCAGGTTACAGGTGGGTGCCTCCCACAACAGAGGACTTGCCCAAAATTCAATTTAGTTCTTGCAAGTCATTCAGTTCTTGCAAATGGATCTAAGACGCCATCCGAGATGACAAAACATCATTTGGTGTGCAACTGGAAATATGGGCTGAGCTGAGCTGTTCTACTGCAACAGCCCTCACAGTTTTAACACAGGATGCCACCCCAATATTGGAGTGGTTGCAGCAACCTGGAAAACACATGACGCTGTAACATAAATGAAATGTTCTATTTTTTCAACCCTAATTCAACCCTAACCCTGACCACGAGGCTGAACTTGACCCCGCTTCATTTCACCCCACAAATCTTGGGACTGGTCCTTGTGGCTGACCCCTCCTTCTCTTTCTGGAGGGGGATAGTGGGTGCATGGAACTTACCCTCGACTGGCCTGTGCACTTGCAGTCGGCGGAACCGCATTTGAAACAGACCGCTAACTTCCCCCTGTTTGTCTTTCAGGTGAAGTGTCCACAAAACCCTACTGCAATGGCCGTGGTAACTGGAGTGCAGAGACATGCGCTTGTGTATGTGAGCCTGGCTGGAAGGGTCCCAACTGTACGGAGCCAGAATGTCCCAACGATTGCCAAGACCAAGGCCGCTGCATCGACGGGAAATGTGAATGCTTCGAGGGCTTTGGTGGCGACGACTGCGGGGTGGAGCTGTGCCTGCTCGACTGCGGCGACTATGGCCACTGCGTGGAGGGGTCTTGCATGTGTGAGGAGGGTTTCATTGGTGAAGACTGCTCGCAGACAAACTGCCTCAACAACTGCCTGGGCCGCGGGCGCTGCATCGATGACGAGTGTGTTTGCGCCGAGCCTTGGACTGGCTTCGACTGTTCCGAGCTCATCTGTCCGAATGACTGCTACGACCGAGGCCGGTGTATCAATGGTACCTGCTACTGCGACGACGGCTTCACAGGCGAAGACTGCGGTGAGCTGACGTGTCCTGGAAACTGCAACAACCGAGGCATGTGTGTCAACGGCCAATGTGTGTGTCAAACGGGCTACAGCGGGGAGGACTGCTCAAAGCTCACATGCCCAGGCAACTGCAATGAAAGAGGCCACTGCTTCAATGGAAAGTGTATCTGTGATCCGGGATTCGAGGGTGAAGACTGCTCTGTGCTGTCGTGCCCGGAAAACTGCAGCAACAGGGGACAGTGCATCAATGGAGAGTGTGTATGCAATGAAGGATACCAAGGTGAGGACTGTGGTGCGCTCTCCTGCCCCAACAACTGCCATGACCGCGGTCAGTGTGTCGACGGACAGTGCTTGTGCGACAAAGGCTTCGCTGGTGAGGACTGTAGCATCAAGACCTGCCCTAAAGACTGTCTGGGACGAGGGCACTGCATCAACGGCAAGTGCGCCTGTTTTGTGGGCTTCACCGGCAAAGATTGCGGAGAGCTGACCTGCCCGAACAACTGCCAGGATCGTGGCCATTGTGTCAATGGACTATGTGTTTGCCACAAGGGCTTCACTGGAGAGGACTGCAGTGAAAAGACGTGCCCCAAGAATTGCCTTGACAGAGGCTTTTGCAACGATGGGGAATGTGTGTGCTACGAAGGGTTCACGGGACCCGACTGTTCCATACTGACGTGCCCGGCTGACTGTCTAAACCAGGGACGCTGTGAGAATGGAGTGTGTGTCTGTGACGAAGGCTTCACCGGGGAGGACTGCTCTGAAGGTAAGACAGGTGTCTTTCCAGCTATTCGATAAGACAAGAGCTTTGAAAACCAAACCTCGATTCTGGTGCGTTTGATAAGGTTATGGTTAATCCTTGATCAATCAATAAGGATTGTTCCATAAGACCAAAGACCACTTTGGTGGGTTTCTCTTTAAGTTCTCCTTGGAAACAAACACAGGGAGGAAAGATGGTTTGGACAGGTGTAGAGGAGAGACAGGCAACATGTTGGACGAGGAATGAGAAATGCAAGTGCATGTGATAAAGGAGGACAAGAAGAGGACAGGTAAAGAAAGATCAAGATGGATTCAGGAGGTGGAGGCTGACTTGGCATTCCCTGATGGGAATTGGTGAAACACAAAGAAGATACATTCCTGTGTCTTCGTCACTCGTGGCTCGCTCACCTTCCTCTTGACTGTCTGTGTCTTTATTCAATTTTCATTTGTCAATGTCAGAGCAGTCACTGTACCCAATTACTGCACACTACTGTAGTGCCCTTCGCAAAGCTTCCCCTCGAGTGCCCATCTGTTTTCAGCGTCCTCTAGACACTTTCATGGGTTATCTGGATCCCGAAAGGGACAGCCATATATTTGGTCCTGAAGTTCATTTTTAACTAAAGTTGGTAGCACAAGAACATATCTAAATATACATTTATGTATGAAACACTTGACTCCCAACAACTCAACTTATGGACAAATATTATGTCCCAAAGACGATCACCTTTATGTACTAAAATGTACCTGTCCTTCTCAAGTGATGTTACCGCCAGTGATCACATGTTTCAGTGCGTTCGTTACATTAGTATTGTCGTTCTTCCACATTTCCACCAGGGGGAGCAGCCCAGAGTAGAAAGTTTATGACAACAAAAAATTCCAAAACCAACATGGCGACTGTGGAGTCAGCAGTGATCCTGTAGCTCTGGCACAAAAGAGGAAACAGATGCAGCGTTGTAGGAGGAGGTGGTCGGTGAGGAGGTGAAATATATGGCCACTGGAGGACGGAGAGTTTCCATCATTGTTATTGGCTTCTTCCTGTCTCATTTATGGCTATGTATCGGGAAACACTGCCCCCCATGGTTCCCGGTGGTACTGCTCCGTTTGATCCCTATCCGTAAGCTTACAGAGAAATACAGAGAAAGTGGACGCAGAGCACAAACAGAAGGCTCGTTCATAGAAGGAGTTCATATCCGTGCGTAATGTTGAGCATAAATGGGACTTAAAATCAAAGTCAGTAAGGCCATATAAAACTTTAATTAATCATGAACAGACTGCAAAGGTAGGGAAAGGTAAAGCCTAATATTACAATGGAATTTGACTTGATAATGTGGTCGGTTTGGGGAATATGAGGCCTGACACATAAAGACAGTCATTAGTAGAGTGAGGGACCAATGGGATGAATGAACTAAAGAGAAGTTTGGAGGCAGCTGAGACACCTGTCGTGAGAAGAAGACGCCACAGTGCGTCACATTTGTCAGGGGTTTGCATCCTTATCAGCTATGTGAGGTCGTGGTGTTCTGCAAAGGCTGTAACAGTGTGTAATTCTCCCCATGTTTTTGTGAATTGAACGAGTCATTTTTCTGTCCCAGAAGTTGATGGCATTTTTTCATTTGAATAGTGAAAAGATCATTCGTTCCTCCCACTCTTTATCATGAGGTGGCTTTATGACCCCAAGGCTTTTCAAACAAAAGATTCATTTGTACCTTCTTTGTAGTGTCACCACCCAAAGACCTGACTGTGGTGGAAGTCTCACCCGAGACAGTGGACCTCACCTGGGACAATGAGATGCGTGTGACAGAGTACCTGATCACCTACGTTCCGACTGCCGTCGGCGGCCTTGAGCTGGACGTACGTGTTCCTGGAGACCAGAAGATGGCGACGATCCGAGAGCTTGAGCCCGGAGTGGAGTACCTGATCAGTGTCTATGCGGTTCTCAATAACAAGAGAAGCATCCCAGTCAGCGCTCGGATCGCAACACGTAGGCGACACAGACGTGACCTTGAATCAATGACGCCTTGAACAACGTACTCATTCTGTCAATTGATTTGGATTCCAGATCTCCCTGAGCCTGAGGGACTTAAGTTCAAGGCGGTGAGAGAGACTTCTGTAGAGGTGGAGTGGGATCCACTGGACATTCCCTTCGATGGCTGGAACCTCATCTTCAGGAACACAGTGAGTCCTGTGGCCCCTCATGTCGATGTGCATGAGAAGAAGGTCTAACTGCAGACCCTCATGAACAGTCTTTATTTTGACTCAGCCCATTGAAGCCATAGTTTCAGTTGTAGCCCTAAAGACATTTAATAAAAAAGAAGAGCAAGTGCGGAAAATACTTTCACCCAGCAACACCGCAGAAGCTCGACTGCTGCTTTGTTCAACAACCTATTTCTCTAATTGAGTATTTCCTTGGGCCTCTGCTAACGTTGCTCTTTAGATCACCTTAAATCTGTGAAGCAGATCCTTGTCAGAGCTTGAGTTCGGACACCACCCAGGCAGCCATTTTCTCCACCATTGGTTCCACACATGACGTCAGGGTACGTCTTTGTGGTGATGGCTGTGTTTCCCTCTGTTGGCAGAAAGAGGAGGATGGTGAGATTCTTAATTCCCTTGGCCGTCCGGAGACCACCTTTGAGCAGTCGGGCCTGGGACCGGGCCAGGAGTATGAGGTCAAGCTGGAAGTGGTGAAGAACAAGACGCGTGGGCCGCCAGCTTCGAAGAACATCTTCACCAGTGAGTATTCTGGCCAGTTTGAGCTATGCTCACCGCTTTCTCTGCTCCTGACCTGAAAAAGTGTTTCGACCTTTTAGCAGTGTTTAGGAATCAGGCTTATTGGAACCACTTTGTGCCTATGACTCAAGGCTGAGGACGACCGTGACCCTAAGTCACGCACAAACAACACATCCTCACTCCCATTGTGAGGACGTCAACACCAAACCGTGTCATGCCGTGTCCCACGTATAAACAATTAACACATAAATCTGGATATTGTGTTGTAAAATCACTTGTGTTATCCATCAAACATAACTGACCATATTAACCAAAGTTGTATGAAACCAGTCAACATGATCGGAAGAATGGTAAAGACTGTGTTATATGAGGGGGATGCTGGTGAGTTTGGTGGGGACACAAAGGTAATATGGTCGAAAACCTGACTGAAAACTGGCACAAAATACTTGCTTATCTGCTCGCTTCATCTCGGATTGGCATGGATGCTCATCATAAGGATTGTCAGAAGCCAAGTGAGGTTGACTTGGTTGAGGTTTCAGAACGTGACAGAAATATTATCTCCTGTTGTGCAGGAACGCTGCGAGCCGCTCTTCAACATAAACTCCTATTTCTAATTGTCATCACGTATGAGTGGCGATCCACGGCGAACTCCTGATGAACTTCTCCCGCAATTTTTTACCGACTCATTAAACTCCATAGATAAGGAAGCGGCCTCCTCATTAAAGCATATGATAAGAAGTTTCTCCCAGTGGATAAATGGACTCACCCTGCGGCCCACAGGACTGAAACTCAGCGCCACTGAGGGATTAGCCTATTAGCTCTCCTCCTCACGTTGTTGTGATTTAGCAGGCGCAGTGAAAAGAGCTATGGATTTTTGGCGCTGTTGACATTTTATGGGCTGCTGCTGTAGCTGGTGCTGAAAAAGACTCACTCGGCGGTGGGTTGCGGTCCTCTGAATCCATCATCATCAAATGTCGGAGTCTAGCTGCAGGGGAGATTAGCAGCCAGCTCTCTTTGTGTTAACGCATTTCTTTTTCCTCTTGTTGAAATTGCTAAACGTCTATTTTCTTAAAGGGCTGTCTCGACACTCGACCCCTGGGACGCTTTCGTTTCAGTAACCTAGATTCAACAGGCGTATTGAGCTCCTCATTCAACTCTAATTTAATAACCGCCATCGGCTGAAGCTTAATCCGCCACGTGTTGATGGAGTCAAAATGTCTTTAATATGGAGGAATGTTTGCTATGTGTTTTAGGATTCATTAAACATAACTGATCTTTTCCCCCCGCTTATTAAATATGTAAAACCAGTTAATCATTATTTTTGTATTTATGTTTTGGGGTTTTTTCTGGATTATTATTGCCCTACATGTATTCTATCAATGTAATTTGCAATGAGTTTGGTCGGACACAGGTGGCAGTAGCATCACCAAGCCTTGACCGTGCTCGCTGGAGGTGCAGAGTACAGATTGTGCGTGAGGAAAGCAACTGGTGGTTGTGGTCTTCAGTGCTTGGCTCAAGGCGTCTTCAAACTGGTCCTCAAAGTGCCAGGCTGGTGCCGGTTTCTGATGCAAGCAGTTCAGATCCGCAGCTGAACCGGTGTCTCAAGACTGTAGTCAGAAGATTGTCGGTCTGATGCTTCTTGTTTCAGCTGACACCCGGTAAGTTAAACTATATGTGGTTGGACCCCAGCACTGCACTGCAAGCAAGGAACCTAACCCTGGCAGTGTTGTTTCAGTTTGTTTCAGTTTGGTCCCTAATAATTGTTGACTAAAACAATAACCTCCCCTATCCACGAGTGACCTGCTGTGATGCATTATTTTTATTTCCTGTTCCATGCTCTCACTTCCTGGATGGGACTTAGCTTGTTTATTATTGCGCATTAATATGTTTTTGTATCAAATGGACCCTGAGTTGTATCCCATTTTCAATCTTCCAGTCAGAGAAGTGACCCTAAAGACTCCCAAAGTTGACCTACTTTCAATGGAAACGACGGTAGCCTCACATCAAAGTGGCGCAATGCTAAAAGCATTTTCATTCAAGATCATATCAAGTCTGAGGGATTTGCATGGCGTATCAGTGGAAGCAGGCAGCTAAACACTGGTGCTGAATATATGTATAGACATATATGTGCAAGCTTCAGAAGGATCTGCAGCTTGAGGACATCTGTCTGAAGAGATGTGGTGAATGCTAATGCAGTCAATCCATGAACTGCATGATGTTTCAGCAGGTGTGTCTCTTAACGTCAAGGATCAAACCTTAAGCTTCAGTGCACAGAGGAAAGGCGTTTTGAAGTCTGGCGCTTTTTAAATCCCAGTATCCCAGTCATGTACTGCGTTGCTTTGCACGGTGATCCGGTCATGTTGGAGCAATATATGACGTCATGATGAATGAAGGCTTTTGCTACCTTCACCACTGACTTGAGAGCGTTTGTCTACCTCTCTTTGACACCACTGCTACAAGAGCTATTAATTTCCAGACTATAAGCTGCTACAGTTTCTCGCGGCCTGAACCCTTATACAAGGATGAATGAAACCGATGACATCACCGTTGTTCTATTGACCTTAAAGCATTGAAAATGCACTGTTTCGCATGCGTGTCTGCGGCTCTGCCCACAGAGTCGATCTCCTGACGGAGCGGAGGCGAGAAGCAGCAGCTGAGAGCAGCTGTGGTGTTGGAACTTGGGACACATTTGGAGGTTTAATGTCAATAAAAGACAGGAGTTGGTGATTCCAGTGTGATTCATGAGTCAGTGGAGGCAGTTTTCCAAACTAGTTTACAAGTCATCCTCATGAATTTTAAAGCCTTTCTACATTGCAGACAGCACCACTGCACCCGCGGCTTATAGTCTGATGTAGCTCATGGATGAACAAGATCTGTTTTCCTTCTTACATTTAGTTGTTGAGGCTAATTTTCTGGTGCACTTTATCGTCTGTAATCTACGGTAATAACAATATGACATTTTGGAGTCACCTGATTGTTTCAGTTGATGAGTCCCACTCACAGTTCAACTCAAAATGCAAGACTCACTCAGCATTCTATCCATATTTCGGCTTGCTTTGCTCCACCTTTGGTGGTTGACTAGTGATGCCTCTGAAATATACATCCGTTCCGTCGCCCTATATGAGGTTGTGAACCTCTTCTCCATGGTATTATCTGTGCGAGGAGACCAGGTGCGCTTGTGTCAACACGCCTTGCAATATGGACCGCATAATTCCTGCTGCTCACTCTGATATTGCCACTTATTTCTCTGCCTTGCTGTGCAAACCTGTGGGATTAGTATCCAGCAAGGGTTAATAATGTTTATTCAGCCCCAGCGGCTGGGCCACCTCGCCCCCCCAACACCACCCCACCCACCCCAGTGAGTCAGTCAAGCAGCCAGACCTCCCTGGAGAATTGCATCATGACACAAGTGACACGCTAGAAACCTCCTCCAGCCAGATCTGTGTCGGGCTCAGATGCAGATGCTCTGTTTTATCACTCCGCCGCAGAAGCCTGACTTTGCTGAAGTTGCTTGAGTGTGACAAATCAATTTGGGCACTGCTGAACAGGCGTCCTTCATGCTGTGGAAATCGCTAAATAGTTTGAATCTCCTCATAAATAAATGCTGTCACATACCCCAGCACCTGTGTTGAGATACTTGTGAATGTTACACCAGTAAAACACCCTGAAGAGGAGGCAAAACTGAATTCACAAGTAGATACTTGCTTTTATTTAGCGTCTGCATCCTCGCTGGGTCTGAATGAATTTTTAAAACGAAAACATTTATGTTGGACATAGGTCATTCTTATGCTGTAGTAATATCTACAATAAAAAAAAAGAATAAAACAGATCAAGAATGCATCGCCGCAGCCTTTGGAGAGTCGTTCTTCCACAGTGGCTGCAGACCAAACACTACAACTTTTGCTTCCACAACTTTGAAATGGCTTTAATAAAGCTGGAACTTTATTCCCAAAATCAAAGTAGGACATTTTTAGATTTACTGAATTGATGGCTATAAATCTCGCTCCGATCAGACGCCCTACTCACCCGGTACGTCACTTTCATATGTCCGGGCGACGCAATTTAGTTCTGCAAGGAGCAAACACGATGCTGTCATTCGGTCATGATGATTTCTCTGTCAGAATTCTTCCGGTAAAACGTGAGGCAGAATCTTTTAGTGGCGATCATGGACTTTTGATCTTAATGTGTCTCTAACCGATGCTTGAGATTTGGAAAATGTGTGTGGCTTCTTTTTCTGCCCCACTGCCCCTGTGTTCCTTGTCCAAGTGCACAATCTTGTTGCCAAGTCTGAGCGTCAAGTCAAGAAAAGCTCAGTCAAGTTGAGCTTCGTTGTCCTTCCCAGTGAAGGACTTTTTGTCGCGTTAAAGTTGGACTCAGTTTTGTTATTGTCCTCCTCTTGCGCTCCCTTTGGATTCTGAACCAGTCCTGTAACAGAATGTATTAACTGTCCATTTTCCGATATATAAACCTTAAGTTAAATATTCAAGCATTTTGGTGAGTTTATTGTGACAAAATACAAATTCAATTCAGTATAAATGTGTCATTTATCTGACTCTGCCAGTTGAAACCATGCCACCAACTTCAAATTTGCTCATTTTTATCGGGGGTAATGTCTCTCCTTCTTTCTATCACAAGGAATCGATGCTCCGAGCCAGGTGGATGTGCGAGACGTGACTGACACCACAGCCCTGGTCACCTGGTTCCAGCCCGTTGCAGACGTGGAGGGAGTCAGCATCTCCTACGGACCCAGCACCAGTCCTTTTGATCGCAACGTGGTCGAGCTCTCTTCGTCGGACAGCCAGTACCACATGGGAGGTCTTAACCCCGACACCCAGTACGAGGTGTCTCTGACAGCTCGCAAAGGGGATCGCAGCAGCATCCCAGTCTACGAGTCGTTCCTCACAGGTGGGACTCTGCATTTTTACAGTAGACTCGGCACACGTTTCACAGTTGAAAGTTAAGGTTTGTGTGGACATAACACCACCGTCCGTGAGGGACAGAAGCCTGGCTATATTTTACCCAGCATTCTTCAATTTTATCGCTACACAATGACGCATAGTGGTCTGTGATGGATGTCATGTCTGAAATCCGGGCTTGTTTGTGATGCAGACTTGGACGCCCCCAGAGACCTGCAGGTTGTGGACCTGACGGACGAGAGCATCACCCTTGAGTGGAAAAACAGCCGAGCTCAGGTGGACAACTTCCGCATCAAGTATGGACCTCTGTCTGGAGGCGACCACGGAGAGCTGCTTTTCCCGCGAGGAGCCAAGGAGACCACGCACGCCGTCATTACCGGTACTGCAACCCAGCTCCTCAAACACAAGTCAGCCCAGCGGATGGAGCACACTCTGGCTCTCTGAACATGTGCAACCGCTTCCCCTGCCACGACGTCCTGCTGTAATCCTTAAAAACAAGCTGCCAAGGCAACAGACTGTGATTCGAGTCAAAAACACAGAATCCTCAGAGCAAATAGACTTTCTGCAGATGGGTGGAAATTGATGAATAGGACAACAAACTGGCATTTTTAGATGCGTTTATTGGAAATACAGCTGGTGGCAGCCAGTTTAAATGATTGGAAGCTATGCAGGAAAAAGATGAGTATTTCAACTCCCTGTTGTTGACAAGGAAGCAGCCCAAGTGAAAAGGCAGTGGCTTCAGAACCCTCCTCCAGTTCTGCTGACCCCAGGACCTAGACTCCGCCTCTTCAATGGAGTGGTGTCACAGGGATCAAGGAGGTGCTGAAAGTTTCCCGCCCACCTCCCAAAATTGCCTCTTATTGCAGTCAACATGGCCCTTGTGAATTTTTTGTTTAAACCAGGTAACAAATCTCCCCAACCTCGCCCCAAACCTTACTGACAGTCAAAGCCGTAGCCCACTTGGCTTGCTGATATTTCCTAGCTGCCTTAGGAGTCCTGCAGGCCAGTGATGGGTCGATGAGGTATCATGCAACGATGATGAAACAGTGTCCTCATTTTCAGAGGCCACTAGATGGCGCTCTTGGTTTGGAATTGACGTGAAGCCTCATGGAATTAGTGGGTCAAGTCCAAACATTTTACAGCAGACAGTGCCGTCTGGTGGCCTCTGAAAATCAGGACGCTGTGTCATGAAACCTCACCTACCCATGGTCCATAATCTTTAAATCTAAAATCTCATCTCAATCTCTTCCACGTGTTCCCGACTGGAGACGTGGGGCAATGAAGCCCGAAACAGGCTCTGGGGTGAGAGGCGGGGGACTGCCCGACCCCTCCCCATGTAGGCACTGTGAGCGAAACGCTTGGTCACTGGAGGTGCTATATATACCAAGTGAAACAAGTGATTTGTCGGAGCGACAGGAGCCCGCCCCAATGTGTCGAATGATGGGGAGGGCAGGGGTGTTTGAAACAGCAAGTGTTTTTTTCCTAGTGTTGACACTGGGTTGCCACTTGACACAGTCCCAACTAACTAGAAAAGTAAATGTTGATTCTTGTGACACTTTGTTTTTAATAGACTCCGTTGCGCTGCAGCACTGTTTGTTTTGTTCCATGAAACGCTTGCCCACCTATAAAGGGCTGGCTTTATGAGAAAAGCACCCAAGGGGAGGGTTGACATTCAGAATTTAAATGGGGAAACAACTCAGCTTATTTCTCCAGCAAGGTTTCGCTCTCATCTGTCGGAGCAGCAGGAGCTGTGAGGCTCAACGCTTTGAGGCGGATGTTTTTGTTTCTGTTTGCCTGTAGATTAGTCGCCAGGAGAGAGAAGAAAAACTTCTAGAAACATTCTGAGAGTGTCTTTGTCTGGACCCCAGCCTTTGTCCTTGGGAGGCCCATCCCGTGGAAATAAAGCGGAGTGTCCGTGCAGCCGGGGCCCCCTCCTCTTCACACACCTCAGCACTTCTTCTTTCACACAGTTATTATCTGTAATTGCCTTCACGCTCCTGATTTTATTGATAATGAGTTTCCTGAGCATTAGGTGTAATTTCATGCTGCAGGAGTCTGTGTGCGCTGACCTCTGTGGGAGTTTATAAATGAATTGGAAGCTTAATTGTTGGGAACAAAGGCTCCCTGACGCCTGCTGTATCATAGCAAGTCGTTCCTCTGCTGCGCGACAAGAGCCGTGTGGCTCTATCAATGCAAACACAACAGGCGTGTTCTACACTCGCCGTGAAGTGAATTCAGGTTGGAAGCTATTATGCAAGTGAGATGATCTCGTGGCAGGCAGGAGGGGGCGGTAGAAACAGCTGGTCGGCCTTCCCAGAGTTCATTGGTCGACACCTCCGTCGGATTTTCTCTCCAAACGTGACGTTGCCTTTCAGCATGACAGTGACGTGTTCATGTCGGCTGGTGCAGGTCTGAGACCCGGCACGGAGTACGGCATGGGAGTGACAGCGGTGAAGGACGAACGCGAGAGCCTCCCGACGACCACCAACGCTGTGACCGGTGAGAGGTTTTCACTATTGGAGCTGCAGCAGCTGGAGCCGAGCAAATGGGCTGGTTGTTCTACACTGGTGATGGTCGATGAGGCATCATGAAACAGTATTGCAGGGTGGATGAAACAGTGTCCTGATCTTCAGAGGCCACCAGATGTTGCTCAGTTTGGAAATGATGTGAGGTTTCACTGAATAAGTTGTTGAAGTCCAAATATTTACAACAGTGTCATCTGGTGGCCTGTGAAAATCAGGACACTGTTTCATGAAACCTCATCTGTCTATTGAAGATCTGAATCAGTAAGTGAGAAGTGTAATTTTATTGAATGATAAACCTCATTCATCTCTTGTGTTTGGCGTGATGCACAAAAACAAACCAACCAACCAAAACAACAGGGCAGTAGTCGCACCAAAGGGTCAAAAGAGCACGTGTGGAGCCAACGTCGTCACTTTCTGCGACTGAAAGGCCATGTTACTATGGACGGTATGGAAATACCACCCTTGCAATGCTGACCCCACACCTCTCCTCCTCTTTCTTACGTCAGCTCTGGATGCTCCCAAGGACTTCACCGTCGCCGTCGTGACTGAAACCACCATGATTGTGGAGTGGAAGCGGCCCCTGGCCAAGTTCGACTCCTACAGGCTGGTGCACGTCTCAGCAGACGGGCAGAGGGCTGAGGAGGTCCTTCCAAGCAGCTCGGACACTCACACCTTAAGAGGCCTGAGCCCCGGAATGTTGTACACACTCAGCATCACTGCAGAGAGAGGGCGGCGGACCAGCGCCCCCAGCACCATCTCAGCGCCTACAGGTCAGATTTGCGGCTTGAAAATCGGAATCCCACACCTAAATCTCAGAGAGCTGTTTCCTGTGTTCGGATTTAAAGGCGTCATCCACCTTTTTTTGAAACCGTCAACTCAGCCAAGACCAAGCAATGAATTGTATCATTGTCAGTGTCTCTATGGATTTGAAGCATGTGGGATGGTTTTGGTCTCTCAACTGCGTATTTAATTTCAGACGCAGAAGAGAGCAACAATTCGATTGCTGTGTGTTTTTCAAGCTGTGGTCACTGTGCCTCCAAGACAAGCTTCTCCTTACAGAGTCAGGCAGCCCATTACATGCAAGGAAAGGTTACTGTAACTTGACTTTCCTGTGTGAGTTTAAGTAGAAACACTTGGTAAGAGCATGGGTTTTTGTGGTGGTGGTGGGGGGAGGGGCTTGTTAATGGGCCAGTGGGTCTCGCTTAGTGTTCATTCATGTGGTAATTGTTGGCGTGAGCCCTGCTCCCCTCTGGTTATGTCTGATTTGACCGTAATGATCTGTGGCACAGTTTGATAAAAAGACCACATGCTGCGACTCCAAGTCTTCAGTGCTCTGACCCGAGGCTGAGCTCGGACCTTTATCATCTCTCAACACCAACGGCGACGGAGGGTGAGAGATGGTGTTGAGAGGTTACGATCGGAGGCCAAAATCTGGTTCTGGAAACCAAGATTATACGATGACTCCAGACAACATGCACAACAACATCCTGAGGGGAAGTATTCTGTTCAGCAAAATTCAAAATACAAAAATGAAGCCCACCATTTTTGAGTGCGTGCGTTCTTAGATAATCTTCCACGAGGTTGTGAGGTGAATTCCATAGCCTTCTCATCACCTCAGTTAGGAGTTGCCTGACAAGACGCCCAACTTTTTTTCGAGTCGAAGCAGCGGCTGCATCCGCGGTGGTACTGGATTTATTAACGTCTGATCCTATCTACAGGACATCTGGAAAAATCAGAGCTCAACCCTGAGGCCAGCAAACACTGAGCACTTCCTACAGTCTGGAAGCAGAACCAGCGCATAAGGGCAGTCCTTTCAGAGTCCTGTAGAAACATATGAATAGGGAGATGAGAATCCCAAACAGTAGAGTAGAGTTGAGTAGAGTCCCGGGGTTCCGCTGCTCCAACAGCAAAACAAAAACATGGTGGTGTTGAACTCTCGGAGATGGTCCACGGGGCAGGGTGTAAGCTTCCAAATGGTTTCAGGCCGCAGATACGATGTCTTTCTGAGACTTGAAAGCTGAAGACCTTTTAGTGTCCAGTGCGTGTTTGTGCATGTATTTTTTGAGATATTACGGTCAGCTGAGGTTCACAGATACTCTGATTTCCTCCAAGAAATCAAAACTATCTGGTGACAGGGTTCCTCACGTCCAGCTGACCTTAGTTTCCAGTGGAGAGCATGATGCATGAGGAGAAGCAAGATCACTGTCCTGCATGCACGGACATGATCTGTGCACTGCTCCAACTGAGGTTGGACAACCTCTGTTGAAGACGAATGCCTGGTTATGTTGAAGCATGAGCGAGTGATTGTCAAATGGCAGGTATCACAGAGGCAGTGGTGATATCTGAGGAGTCCCATTTGACTCACGGATCCGCCTGTGCATGATAGAGCCAGACATGGAAAACGTTTTTATCCAGTTAAAGCATTTAAATATGCATGAAATTCATCAGAGGCGTTCTATGGGCCATTGAGTGTTTCACACTGTGGCCCATAGAATGGAGGGCTCACAGTCCCTGGCACCACCTGTGAGGCACAGTAGAAGCCCACTGGCCCCACTACAAAAACGGCCGACAGCATTCTGACAGCATTCGAGAGTTTGAGATGGATTATGTGAGATAAGCTGCAATATGGGAACGGTAATGTGACACGTTTGGGGTGTTGCTTCATCGCAGTTCCTGCAACACAGTTCAACGTTTCTTGCAACAAATCTGAACTCCTACAACTAGTGATGAGCTGGTGAGGCTTCACGAAACACGTCCTCATTTTCTGAGCCCACTGGATGGCACTCTCTGCTTTGAAATGTTTGGCTTCGAACAGGCGTTTCAATGAAGCCTAGCATCATTTTTAAAGGGCGCCACCTACTGAGCTCTAACATTGAGGTTTCATGAAGCCTCATCAGTCCATCGCTATGAGAAACGAGTCGCAGCGCATTACCCAAGCAGAGCCTGGATTTTGTGGTGGCATGCGCAGAGAGGGAAACAAGACGTGAAGCGAAGGAAAAGCTAATAGTTGTTGATCACCTGGTGCCTGCCATTCACAACTCTAGTGTCTCAGAAGAGTCTGACATAGTCATATGCTGTTGAGGCTTCATGAAACACTGTCCTCATTTTCTGAGCTGCTTTGAAATGTTTGCCAATGAGCAGCCATTTCAATGAAGCCTCATCATTTTTAAACCAAGGGGGCTCCACCTACTGAGTTCTGAAGATGAGGACACTGTTTCATGAAGCTTCATCAGCTCATCACTAGTCTGATGTTACAATTTTGCCTCTAGACTTGAGGGGAAGTGGGAAGTTGCTGTGGTCAGAGTTAACCAGTGACCACTGGGGTGTGAGACGGGTGTGATCTACACACATTTAGTGTGGACATATCTTCTCATGGTCTGCATTTTATGCATTATGTTAGTTGGACATAGTCAGTTAAACGTAACCATGATATTAATGACCATGGACAGTCCAACAAGTAACGTAGCCAGAAATGTCGGTTCTCTTTCTGCCCTTCTGATATTCGGCCCAAGGTCACTCTGCTGGTGTGGGTTATGTGCTGCACCTGATAAAGCTGGGATGGGCTCCAGCTGGAGCGCAGTGAGGGAGCAGGAAGCGATGCCAAGTGAACGGATGGATGTTGGACACACACTAACAGGACAGATCCAGCCAGTCCTGAGTGGTGACATTGTCCACCATCTAGTCTTCTGCACCCTCAAATCAGCAGCTTGACTGAAGAGAAACATGAACTGTCAGCTACTTTTAGCGTTGACACGTAGTCTCAAGACTTTTTTAATAGCAGTCAGGTTTCGCTGACAAGTCTTTCTGAAACTTTACAGCAGCGTCAGGAGAAGAGTTGGAAGATATTAACCCCAAGGAGAAGCATGTGAGGGGTGAACTTTCAGGGACAGATCATCTCCATATTGCGCCCGGCTCTGCCACACCGTGAAATAAGAATAACATTCACCTGAGCGCCATCTATGTCTGACTTCTCTTCTATCGACCCGGGGAATGCTTGCAAACACAAAGGACTCCAATTACAGGCGGCTGCGCATGCACAGCCTCCCCATAGGTTTGAAGTGGACGGCGTACTTCTGCCATCACGGCTGGGCTCCGCTGCACCTTCAAATGTTAATGGATCATTCACATCCATTAATGCATATACGCTGCATCAGCATGTCGGCCGGCTGGCTTCTACCTTCAACTCTTTCCACTTATATGGTAATAGAGCGGAGAGGCCTATAGGCAGACGCTGATAATGATGTTCACCGGGGTCTTTTGTTGTGGAAATAGGGGAATGTTTCCACCTCAGACGGCGTGAAGGCCACATCTCTTCTCTGTTGGATCTTGACAGCACATTTGAGTGAACACCAAATGAGGGACCATCAGCCTCCGTTGTCAGCTGCATCTTCATACGTGTTTGATGTCATCGTGTGCGAACTGAATGTTTTACTCATCACTGTGTCCACTGCCATGAGTTCTGTTTGTTTTGTGTCCCTCTCATCTCCATGTGTTTGTCATCACTCAGAGGAGGAGAAGCCACTGGTGACCAACGTCACGGTCAGTGATGTGTCGTGGGACAGCTTCCTCTTGTCCTGGTCTGCAGACAAAGGGGCATTTCAGGCTTTTCTCATAGAGGTTACTGACGCAGAGAGTGGGGCGGAGTGGCAGAACCACACGCTGCCTGCCGACGCTCGCAGCCTGGCCGTCTCTGGCCTCACTCCTTCCACCTGGTACAGGGCCAATCTGTACGGAGTGTACAAGGGTCTCCTCTTAGACCCCGTCTTTGCAGACACCATAACAGGTATCGTCGTCGACCAGTCTTCTCTCTGCTAACCGCCTCTCCTTTTGCTCGAGCACCAGTTACTCATACTTGTTTTTTGACTCTCAACTCACGAAGATGAGACAGAAAGAAACAACTTTTTTTCACCGGTTTATCTGGATGACAAGTTGCTCACTAACTACATACAGGAATTCCCGGGTTTCTACACAAGTTGGAGTGTTCCCTTCTATTGTTTGCTCGATCTGAGCAACATGTTCTCAATTCAAAAGGCATCACTTACCGACCATCACCAAGTGGACGTTTTCGGCCAACGTTGACGCCTAGGTGGGAGTCAGTGTTTTCCCACAGAGGCCGGGGGTAGGTTGAGGATGCAACCACTTTCTCTTGTTTATGAGACGCAGATGGAGTTGATGGATGTCAGAGGCGGAGCCAGAAATTGTTCGTCTAAATAATAAATCATACAGAACTTCAAAACATACACCACCTTAAACAGATGAAATGAAAACAGAAGTGGAAGAAATGCAAATTAAATTGATAAACATGAGCTTGTCGTAACAAGAGAATATTAACAGTGAATTACTAATGAACTGAATTTCTATACAGAATAATCTCCCTCCACAGACAGGGAAAAAAAAACATTACTAGCCGTCGCAGTTGTGTGTTATTTGAGTGGCAGTTAAGGTCTAGCTTTAATCCGTCCCTTGGCTTCCCCCATCCTCCTCCTTCTGGAGGTGACACAATGCTATATGGTACCTATGTGCAGGCAGCTTTATTTTCTTTTTATGTAACTCATGCCCCTTCCCAAAAAATGCTGACCTGGGCGCTTACCTGGCCCTAGAACTGCCACTGCTCGAGGTGAAATGCGTTTCAATTGTGACTTGGACGTCACTCCTGGATGCAAAAGTCCTCTTGACGGTGGTCTATATTTGACACCTTAGGAGTGAGAATATATTGCACCGAGGTCTGATATGAACCTGTGCACTCACACTGCATCTTGAAACCCCAAACAGCTGGCGTGAAACACAGTAAAATCTGTCTCCCCCCCACCCATTGCTCCTGTAATCCCAGTAATTATTAGTCATAAACAGCTCATGAAGGACACGAGTGTGAACTTACACCATTACTATGATAGTGCCAGTCAGAGTGGACGTATAGACACCTGTGAAACACCGGGGCAGACAACCCTGGGAGGACCAGTGGGTTGAAGACCACTCAATGAATTCATGACAAGATTGATCCTGGCAACTCAGCTCATTTCACTGATGGGCTTCAGTCAAGCAGAAGAAAGATGGGAAGATCGACACAGAAAAAAACACACACCCCGAGGTGCTTTTGTCACTTTGTGTGAGGCCTCTCGTCTGTATTCGTCCCCGGTCCCCCCCAAGTCTGGGCTGCTCCTCATTCTCATGCTGCCACTGCCCCTGGGCTCCGGCGCTGGGGTGCCAAGGGCTTGTGGGGCCACGCAGAGTATGGCATGCCCTCAACAGGCCCTTTGTCTGCATGCTAATAGCTGCTGCAGCCATCCTAACACTTGCATCACCTAATCCATAAAACAAGGTTGTGAATGCAGTGGTTCGATAAAGCAGTGCAGGGTGGACACCAGTGGAGGAGGTGTTGTGAAGCAAACGACTTCCATCAACCAAACTGCCACTGCACAATATGTGATTGACAGAACCACAAAGCAATGAGCACAGGGCCCGAAACAAATCCAAGCAAGAATCTGAATCTCCCAAAGTGAAGTTATCAGGCCAGAATCAGGGTTCTGCGCTCAGACACCTCCAGAGTGGGCACCACAGTGACCCCCCCCCACCCCGACCCCGGCTCCAAAAACAGGCTAGCTATTGTGAGCGGTGCCCCCGTGTTGGTAAGGGGCTGGACAGGGTAAGGCAAGGGAAGGTAGCAGAAGGCCAGCTCGTGTTAGCGGAGCGGATGCGCTCCTCCCTCCCTGCCCCCCGACCAGTCCCAGCCGTCGGTGGCTAATGAAAAGTGACGGCTCACGGGGACTCGTCTGGTGAGCCTCTCATTTCCAACGCTTCGCGACAGAGGGCTTCTGCGTTCGTCTGCGCAGGAAAAGAAAGGGTTTGAGGCTATTTGAAGGACCAGTGAGACCCTCAAATTCTGTGGTGTTTTAATGAGCAACTTTACTGTAGGATCCTCTCTCTCCACTCACACTTTACTGACTCGCTTGCTTTTGAAACACAGTCGACGTACCCATCTGTGCTGCCGGAATTTTTCTACCTAATTTGCTGCTGAAAACTTTTCTGTCCTGCTGCTGTAGATTCCTATAGTCTCCATGCTATTACTGTGTTATTAGCATCTTCTAATGACCACATTATGACAAGCTTCTCGTGCGCAACTGAACTTTCTTATCTGCTGCACACACCAACACATTGAAGTGAGCCGGAAACTCTTGGTTGACTTATTCATATTTATATTTGGAAGCCAGGATACTGTGGTTCCCAACTGGTAAAACATATATTATTGAATTGTATATATGTTAGATTTTAGGTTTCTGGACTATAAATTGAACTTTTTTCAAACGTTTCACTGGTCTTGCAACTTATACTCAGACGACATATATATATATATATATATATATATATATATATATATATATATATATATATATATATATATATATATATATATATATATATATATATATATATCATTATGGGAAAAGATAATACGTTGAGTGGAACCCTTGGTCAGGAAGGGGCAAGATTGGGATAAAAACAGCCCAACTTCCGCTGTAAATCATTTACTGACCACAGGGACTGTTTGGCTGTTACTTTTCGCTCAGTTGTTTGAGGTCAGACAAACAATTCCAGTCGAATAAGGACTCGATACTCAGCCACACGTTTGACTCTCTTTGTCTACTCGGAACCTTTCTGCTCTCATGTACCGTCCTGCCGTGAGCACAGACTGTATGCTCCATGTTTCTGACTTTACCCTGTTGCTCAGACACCGAACCCGAGGTGCAGGATCTCAGGGTCACCGTCCTGAGCCCGGAGAGCTTTAGAATGACCTGGGCAGCGGACGACCACGCCTTTGACACCTTCGTCATCATGGTCAGCCACGTTGAAGGCGTGGAAGGCCCCCGGGAGCTGGTGCTGGGCGGAGAGGAGCGCAGCGTAGACCTGACAGGCCTCTCTGAGGACACCGAGTACCAAATTGAAATCTTTGGAATCCTCTTGGAAAGGCGCTCGAAATCTCTGACTCAGAATGAGCGAACAGGTACACGGATACAGGGTGGAGTTTTGGGAACCCGTCTGTGGTCAGTGTTGTCTTCGTTGGAGATTAATACGGCTTCTAATGCTCGACTCTGGTACTAACCTCCTAATAAAGCCGTGTCCAACTTGTCCGAGGCACTCAGGACACTTGTAATGTCGAGACTAGACTAGGAATGTTGAGAGCCTTGTGACATGGACGGAGTCAGTGTTGGTGTTACCTGTCCAGTAACAGCATGGTTATGGAAGTAGGTGGTGTTGAGCGACACTTTAGTTTCCTGGTGTTTAAGCTGCAGTTATTTCTGGTGTTTATTTCTAAAATGCCAAACAGCCTCCACACACTGATTCTGGCTGATGCATCTGTTCGATCGGCTGAGTCGGTCTGTGGCGTCCCTGTGGCCCTTTGATGCTGCTTGACAGGCAAAACTTGCTAATAATGTTCTCAAGTCCAAACCACGTGTTGAAATGATAGACCCTGGGAAAACAACCAGACACTGGTGCCCTTTAAGTTTTTGGACGTAAAAAAAAAACCAAGATGTTATTTACAATTATGTCACATGATATTATTTCCTTAGATTTATTGTCTGCATGACAACATCCCGACGAACCCTGACAGCAGCTGCATCAAGCGATGACCAGAGATGGTCATGTGACCGGGTGCCCAGCAGAATAGAAATCAATGGGGGGATGTAAATCCAAGCCTTAAGACCTAAAAGCTTTATTGAAATACCAAATGAAGAACATCAAAATACAATTCTTCATTCTTCAATTTATCAGCTCCGGAACAACACAAACAATCCGCACCTTTACCTCTCAGACGCCACCCATGAAAACCTCCGTCAGGCTCCGCCCTTGTGAGGAGCTCCGGAACAACGCTGTCAGCCCAGAAACTAGTCACGGAACATCATCATAGAAAAGATGATTATTTTATCATCTTTTTATATGGACTTGTTTATTTATTTGTTTTCTGTGTGTGTATTTTTACACATGAAATATTCAAATCATTGCAGCCTGTGGCTTTTTTAGGCTAAAAACTGACACTAGTTTCTTACAAGGTCCTTATTTCCCATCACGTTGTTCCAGAATCATCAATGATCGCAACTCAACAGTAATAAAAAAAAATCTGCTGCAGAATCAAAAAAAATTGGCCACAACAATGAAACAAAAATCCTACAAGGACTGAATAATACTTTACACATAGAGTAGTTGAATGTGTCCCTCAGAGAAACAAACATATTTAGGAGAGGTGGGATTTAGACATCGCTGCACTGATGCTATTTTGAGGTTGAAAACCTCCAAATAATGTGTGGCAGGAATATCACCATGAGCGTAACAGCGCTCACATTCGAGCATCTGAAAAGGCCTTTACAACTCTGTGGCTTCAGAGATTACTCCGCTCTTTTCAGGATCGTGTCTTTTGGCTGCCTGGTCTCGTGTGTCTTTTTTTGTGAGGAAAAAAGCGGAGGAGGGGGTTGGAAGTTGTCTGTGTCATTGGTGTCCGTGGCTGACTCCCCCGTCCCCGGGGCTGAGGCTTTACTCATGGGTTGGGTGGCGCATGTTGCACTTTTGTATCTCCGTGAAATAGGGGCAAGCTAATCTCCTGAGGTCTGTCAGGCAAGATAGTGCGGCCGGGCAGCTCTCTCCTGGGCACCACTCTCCCCCGGGCCCTCGTGTCTGTCTAATTGTCTGCTTACTCTGTGTGTCCACTAAAACGTCCTTTCAAAGCAGGGACTGCACGGACTCTCTCTCTCCGCTGCTTGTCCTACCGCCTAACTCTGACTTCAAGTTGACCTTTCTAACCTCACGTCCTCAGACCTCGGCTCACCCAAGGGCATCCGCTTCTCCGACGTCACCGACACGTCGGCCACCGTTCACTGGGTGGTCCCCAGAGCCCGGGTGGACAGCTACCGGGTCACCTACGTGCCCGCTCACGGAGGTTCGTGTCTGCTTCAGCTGCTCTTTCTACAGAATGAATCACGTGTAAAAATGTGAGCAAAATGCACCTACAGGTTGAGGATGAGACTGGGCAACAGATATTTATTAAAAATACACAAATTGCTTGGTTATTTACAGTCAATAATCTGTAGTTATGAGGCTGTTTAACGTGAACCTCATCCTGGGTAAAATGTAGTCCGGCTCAACAAGACTCTACGGCAATATAATGATGAATTACAAGCTAAAATGCTGTTAATACATGTGTGAGTCTTGTAATGAAATTATGGTAATAACCATTTAATGTCCCTAATATAATGCGTGACCGATTTGACAGATAGTTTTAGAATGCTGGACCTGCTGGTAAGAACGTCCGCCAAACAGCAGAAGAACACTTCTGCCCTCTGGTGGTAAAGAGTAGGCACCTTTTGTTCGGTCTACTTTAGTTGGTCCAGGAGCTGCAGTGTGAAACACCTCAGTGTCCCACACATGGTCCACTTTTGTGTGGTGGTTCAACACAAGATGGTCCAGCAGGAGCAGTGTTGGAGGGCAGAATACATTGGTGGAGAAATCCTCCTGATTCAGTCCGTGTCTCTCACAGGACACGCTAAGACCCTCACCGTGGACGGCTCCGAGTCTCAGACCGTGATGCCGAACCTGACGCCCGGGGTCACTTATGAGGTCACCGTCGTCGCCCTGAAAGGTCAGCGTGAGAGCGAGCCGGGGTCAGACAGCGTGACCACAGGTAAGGCTGAGGCCAGAGCGAGACTGCGTGGTGTTGCCGCCCACGTGGGTTGAAGCAGATCCGTTTCCCTGCTGCAGCTTTAGATAAACCCCGCGGACTCAACGCCGTCAACATCACCGACTCTGCCGCTCTGCTGCTGTGGCAGCCGGCCATCGCCACGGTGGACGGCTACGTCATCACCTACAGCGCCGACTCAGGTATGGACCGACACCACAGCCATTATGATGAAGATGCAAAATCCATTTGTAAAAATAAGAACAGTGGCGCCGAGCCACAAGTACTGTATTTTACCAGAGTTAAATACTTGACGTAAGTGTTTAAACTGAGGCCATCATCGTGTTGTCCAGTGGCCCCGGTGATGGAGCGAGTTTCAGGGAACGTGGTTGAGTTTGAGATGAGCTCTCTGGCTCCTGCCACCCACTACACGGTGAAGGTTTACGCGGTGAGAGACCTGGCCAAGAGCGCCGCCACCACCACTGAATTCACCACCGGTGAGTTCTTACATCGACCACACTACGTGAAGAGGATTAGAGAGGACGCCTGACCTCTGCCCTCTGTCCAGATGTGGACGCTCCTCAGGATCTGACCGCCAGCAACATCCAGACGGAGACGGGGATGCTGACCTGGAGGCCTCCTCGCGCTGACATCACTGGCTACATCCTCAGCTTCCAGTCGGCTGACGGTGTCATCCGGGTGAGTCAACACCACCAGTGGGAGGAGACTAAACTCACCCCTCATTCTGTTTAGGTTTTGGGATCAGAGGAAAGTGTCTTGCAATTTTTCTGAAGTGCCCTTCTTGTGACAGGAGGTGGTCCTCAGCCCCACGGCCGTCTCCTACAACATGGTCCAGCTCAGCGCCTCCACAGAATACTTGGTCAGACTGCAGGCCATCGCCGGGCCCAAGAGGAGCAGAGTCATCAGCACTGTCTTCACCACCAGTGAGTGCTTGGCCCCTCTGTGAGGACTGAGCCACTCAAGTGAGGTCCTCACACTCCTGTGTTGTGTGTAGCCGGTGTGCTGTACAGGTTCCCCAGAGACTGCTCTCAGGCCTTGCTCAACGGCGAGACGACCTCTGACTTGTACACCATCTATCTGGGTGGAGACGAGAGCCAGCCCATCCAGGTCTACTGCGACATGACCACTGACGGCGGAGGATGGATCGTACGTGAACTGACACCTGAACTGTAACCAGCCGTCTTGTCAATGCCTCCGCAGCGGGTCTCAGTGTCTGTCTCTAATCTCTCTCATGAGGAGCCATGGTCTCGTCCCTGTTGAGTCAGCATTCACGTCCATTTGTTAGTGGGATGAAAGCTGGAGGGACAATAAGACACGGTCAACTGGACAAACCTCAACCCAAATGATCAGACTCAGTGGCCACAGGCCCAGAACCAGTGATGGGTAGATGAGGCATCATGAAACAGTGTTGCAGAACTGATGAAACAGTGTCATCATTTTCAGAGGCCACTAGATGGCGCTCTTGGTTTAGAACTGATGTCACTGAATGAGTTGTTCAAGTCCAAACATTTTACAGCAGACAGCGCCATCTGGTGGCCTCAGAACATCAGGACACTGCTTCATCAAACCTGATCCCCCATCACAATGATCCCCCATGATTCTTTTCATAGTTCATTGTTAGGACAGCAGGTCGTCGCAGCATAACCCAGGTAGCTGACCGACCCATGTTATGACCGTATTATATTATATTATTCTGCCTAGGAATCAGACGTGCTCATTCTTTAGTACCAGATCCGAACAGATCTGGGCCGGATCTCAGCTGGATCCTTGGAATGGACGTGGTCCAGATCCGGAACAGATCCCAGAGTATGGCGGCAGCTGTGGGTTTTTCTGCACCATGGAGTCCTCTGGTGGATGCTTACGTCACAGACATGAAGAAAAACGCTTTTCAGATTCGTAGAATTGAGTTTATGAAACTCGTTTCATGATACTTGGATAGGCTTATCACACGGATGTCTGAAAGTCATATGTCCTACTTTCGTCGCAGGTTTTCCTCAGACGTCAAAGCGGCAAAGTCGAGTTTTTCCGCAACTGGAAGAACTACACGGCCGGCTTTGGAGACATGAACGACGAGTTCTGGCTCGGTGAGTCTGATCTCTTACTCCCAGAGGTCACGGTTCAGTTAGGTTTGGAACTGATCCTCACACCTGCTCCTCAGGTCTGTCTAATCTGCACAAGATCACAGCCGGGGCCCAGTACGAGCTCCGAGTGGACCTGAGAGACAAAGGAGAGACGGCGTATGCCCAGTACGATAAGTTCTCCGTGTCGGAACCGCGCAGTCGCTACAAGGTCCACGTGGGAGGCTACAGTGGAACAGCAGGTGACAACCAGTTCTGTAGATTTCTGAGGAACAAGCTTGAGATGCGGGTGAGTGAACTGGCGTTTCCTCCTCAACAGGCGACTCCATGACCTACCACAATGGCCGCACCTTCTCCACCTACGACCACGACAACGACATCGCCGTCACCAACTGTGCTCTGTCCTACAAAGGAGCCTTCTGGTACAAGAACTGCCACCGGGTCAACCTGATGGGCCGATATGGAGACAACAGTCACAGCAAGGTACGGCCACCTGGTGCCCACACCATGACTCGAGTGGACTCCTCCAGCCCACTGATCTTACAGAGAACGAAGTGCGGTCCATGATTCTGAGTCTCTTTCCCTCCTACAGGGAGTCAACTGGTTCCACTGGAAAGGCCACGAACACTCGATCGAATTTGCCGAGATGAAGATTCGACCGTCCAACTTCAGAAACTTGGAGGGGAGGAGGAAACGATCATAGATGCTGCGCCATCCGCAACACAGCTACGACTCTGTCTGGACCCCCATCCTGTGTACACCCCCGACCCCCCTCCCGCAGCAACCAAAGCCACTGCCAGGATGTGTGCTGCCGCCCCGGCCCCCTTCTGCCCCCTCCGTCTCCTTGTGGTTGCTTGTGGAAATGCTGCCAGTGTGGATGTTGATGTGCATGTTACGAACTGGACTCAAGTCAAACCCACACACTCACCTCACGCACCAAAGAGAGCAACGACATCACAACAACCCCCCTCTGGCCCATTAGTGTCTGCTCTCACAAGGACTGGCTCTCTGTAACTCATCTCTGTAACAGTTCTAGAAAGGTAACTTTTGTTTGTCTTTGTTCGACTCCCATCCCACCTCCCTTCCCCCCCCCCACACACACAGACTCACACACTCCCAGGTCTCCTTCTGCCCAACCCGACCCAGCGGGTGCTCGAGAAAGTTTCACAGAAGCGTATTTCCGTCGGCCTGCACACTCTGCAGACGGCGACATTTCCCACTCCTCCGCTGAGGCCCTGAAGGCATCACGCTCCAATCACAGTATTGTTTTCTTTTTTAGTTTTTTCAAAAAAAGCTGAAAGAAAATGTTTGATGTGTTCACTTGTTTGTTCGATGACTCCAAGGCGGGACCTATTATTTACTATATTATAAAATGCGGTGGTTTTCTTCTTTGCCAAATGTGAATACAGTAAATATATGTGGAACAAGAGAATGTTGTGTCGTGATGAAAAAAAAAAAGAAACAGTCCAATTGAATCGACATAGTAAAGTCTTTATGTTCATGAAATAGTGTTTGGACAGGCCGAAACTAGAGAAACCCCGCCCCCTCCCCCTCCTCTCTGAGACCCCCCCCCCCCGTCCCTGCTGCTGAGCAGGACACTAAACCACTGACCTTCTAAAGAATGCCTGTGTAAGTTAAGTTTGTTCTGCTGTTTGGTTTGTTCATAACAGAGTTTCTCTGTTGATGGTATTACAATAAAACAATTTGTTTAAAATGACAAACAGCAGAGGGAGTTTTCTTGACACAGTGTCTACAGCATATGCTCCTCGTGGTACAGGTCACCTCACCCACCTGGGGGCATCCGAACCAGGCTTCAAGGTTGCAGATCAGAATCAGAAAAACGGTTTCCTCTTAGAGATAAAATCTCACCTGCTCAGACGTGTTCAAACAAAGTGGAAACATGGCAGCAAATGCATGACGCATCATGGAGCTGGACATGATAGCGTGTTTTTCACAGAAAAATCCTGAAAGAAACTTCATAAACTATGGTTTTTATTGTCACCAATTCAGTGAAGTCAGAACCTTCTTCTCTGTTTCGATTGTTTGTTTCATGTTTTATTTTTTTTGGCCTGCTCACAAGGACTGGATTTGGTCAGCCAATAGACGCAGCTGTGCATCTGAATCACAGTCTGGATTGTAGCTGTTCCTTTCTGGATTGTTGACAAACCTGATTTGGTGGAATAAATACATGAACCGGGTGCAGCAGGAGGCGCCCAAGATAACAGTTCCACTCTATTAACAAGTCACCTGTAGCCCAGCCATCGAGCCCCCCAAGCTTGGAAACTAGCTGGAATGAAAAGCTGGAACGAGTGGAAGGATGGTGTTTTAAGAGGGTCTCACACAGTTCCCAGAAAGAACCAAACACTCGACTGAAAGTGGCAGACCATCTCTCTCCCTCTTCAAAAACACGCTCTGCTCTCTGGCGGCTGTAGTGACGGTCCCTTTCCTGCGCTGTGTACCTTTTCAATGGAATACATGGACACAGCTTGACAGCATTTTTATTTGTTGGGATGGATCGCCTGTTTTTAGTGAGTGAAAAATTTGTTTGCAGAGGTGGCAGAGTCACTGTCTGAAGTCAATGCAATGTAGGGTCCTGCAAAGATGTAAGGCCTGTTGTTTCTGCAGCCAGTTCTGAGTGAAGGGAAGTGTCTGTGGCTTCCTACTGCCTGCTTCTGTCACCACAGACTTTAAGAAGGCCGAGCTTCGGTTTGCTGTACGTTTCCATTTTGGCTGCTGTTGCACAGGAGCGACATGAGTTCCAGAGCCAAGGCAGCATTTCTGCTCATCCTTCTCAGCGTCCGAGGTAACGCTCGCCGGTGTGGTTGTTTGGTCCATGCTGCAGCTTGGTTCTCATTAATGGCCGCTCTGGTTCATTCTCCTCATTTGACTCTTCCTCTTGTTAGACTCTGAGCTTCGTTCGTGCGCAGAGAGACAGGCTCATTTCAGTTTGTTCAGGCCACTCGTGGTTGAGATTCTCTGTCGGTTGTGCGTCACATATAAAAACAATCGCCATCATTGTCTGATGAAACTTGATGAAACTGATCATCATCTGACTCTTGTTCTGAATTAAAGTTTCCCTTCAGTTATGAAAGTGATTCGATTGAATCAGATCTAAAAAAATGACTTGAGATTGCTTCCCCTGCCCTCCTCCGAGGTTCTCTTGTCATGGCGCAGCACATGAAGGAGAGAAGAAGCAACAGACAAATCATGCCGCAGCTGTTGGAGACGGGTTTGAATTCAGACGTTCGTCCATGTTTCGACGACGCTCCGTGTCCTCACAGGTCAGCCAAACTGAATGCTGCCCAAGGGTCCACACTGGTTACCTCAAACGTCTCAGACGTTCACCTCCACTGGCAGTACTGACCTTGACGTGTGAAGCGACACGTGGACACACCGCAGAGCTGACCGCACCGTTGTGCTTGTTCTGTTTCCATTCTGCTGTCAGACCACAGAGATGCAAGTGCACTGCCAGGAATCAAAGCCTTACCCCACCGTCGTGCAGTTTAGCTTTGAAAACCAGTGAATGTCATTCTGCTCACACTCTTTTCAATGCTGAAGGAAAATGCCAATATCCTGACCTACATCCAAGATTGGTGATAAACACAGAGTCCACCAGCAAGTGTAGACTGTAAACCTGATGCCCTGCCTTTTCACGCGTCTAGGTGTCGTGAAATGATCAATATTTACTACTGTATTTTGAAACAAGTTTGCAATTTATGTTCTTGTAGAGGTTCACAGTCAGAATGGCTGGGAAGGGATCTACAGTCCGTCCATCTGCGCTGTCAGAGGGTCGACGGTGGAGATGGAGTGCATCTACAAGTACCCGCCTCCGGCCACCAAAGTGCTGAAGACCTTGTGGTTCCGTTACGGTCTGGATAACGCCCTGGAAAGTCTGGAGTCCTTCCGAGAGTACGTGGGCCGAGCACGGCATCGGTGCAGCGGCCAGCGATGCACACTGTCGATATCGGATGTGACGGAGGAGGACGCCAGAAGGTTCAAGTTCAGGTTCATCACCGACGTAGCGATAGGAAAATACACTGTGCCGCCTGGAGTCACTCTGACTGTGACAGGTTGGTCAGTCTTCGATTCTAGCAGAGAGAAACGCTGTGACTCGTCATGTTGTCATATATATATATATATGTCCTCTCCTTATTCCTCAACAGAACTGCGGGTGAAAAAGCCAACATCTCAGACTTTAGCAGTATGTGAAAGCCTTTGCTCATCTCCAGCTGGAGCCTATGTTTGGTACGAGAATGGAGTGAAAGTTGGCTCCGAAACAGACATCCGCTATTCTGGAAACTTCAAGAGCAGCTTCAGCTACTCCTGTGCAGTGAAGGGAAACGAGAAACATCCGTCTCCAGCCGTGTGTACGTGAGGCTGTGTCGCCTATCTGACCTGCGCCAGATGTTCTTGTCAACTTCTTCATTGACAGCTGATGCAGCTGGAATAACTGGTGGAGGTTACCAAGCTCCTGGAGCCATTAGAATAAGAAGTTATATGGGGAATATACCCATGGTAAAATGTTTTGGGGACACATTTTAACCAACTGACTCTCGTCAAGTGACTTGTGCGTGACGGCAGAGTCAGGCTTCTGCTTCACATGCTGGTGCACAGCCGTTCCAATGGAGTAAAAAGGTGTCCCGTCCAGATGCTCAGACGCTCTCTTCAGTATAGTACATTCATTGTCACTTGCTATAACTAGCACTTCACAAGACTCTTCTCCTTCCTGGTGGCACCGTTGTCAAGTCACTGGGACTGAAACAGACGATTGTTATCCACCAAGTGACACATTGTAATCTGCAGCTTGAAAGGAGCGCCATCCCATGGCTAACCCCAACCTTTCTCCTTTTTTTGTGTGACGCGATGCCTTCGGCCTCAGTATAGGACGCAAGGCTCACTTGTCTTGAATGTGAGAATGAGTGGTATTGGCTGGAGCTGTAACAACAAGGTCCACTGGACATAACATTCGACACCCTTGCTGTGAACCCTTGCTTCTTGGCCACCTCCATCTCCGCTTATGTCACAACATGGGGAGCTCAGTCTCACCAATGAGAGCTATGGATGTTGATCACCACATTGTCATGGCCCAGAGCGTCACCTTTTCCTAGAAGCTTCAGACATGCAATGCTCAGACCTCTGCATCTGAGAGGATGTCGAAAGGCTCTCCCTCTTGGCAACGCTCACCATCAGTCTCTTTGTCTTGCAGGTGTTGACGACACGCACTGCAACCAGGTGACCTACAGAGGGAGCAGAAGAGTATGTGCTCCAGTAGGTTCCTCAGTGAAGCTCTCCTGCACCTATACTTACACCGGAGCTCTGAAATCACACTTCTGGTTCAGTGCTCATTTGAGTCACCTGTGGAGAGATCCATCTGTGCCTGAAGACATCTGTGAAGACGCCCGGTTCACCAGCCTCGAGGATTACGACCGAACCTGTCTCCACTCTGACCATCACTGACCTGAGAGAAAACGATTCACTTTCAGTTTCAGTACAAGTTCACCACGTCAGAGTTGGATTGGAGGAGTACTCTACATGGAGTATCTCTGACTGTGACAGGTACTGATGAACGGCAGAAAAACATCTTCGGATACAGAGCAGAGCTCTCTTCAACATCCATGCTTACATTCTACAGACCTTTTAGCTCCGATTGAGTCCCCAAGTTTCCTCTATCTAAAGGTGAAACCCCATGATGTGCTCCTCTGTCCTGTTCAGTTCTCTGGCTTCTATTGTTCCCTCCCAACATTTTCAGCTTCATATTCTTGGCTTTCAATCGCCACTTATAAGATTTTGTCAGCTGTGGTCTGGAGGGACATAATGGTCACTTATCTGCTCCCCTGTGTGAGTCCTGTTGTCACTCTGACGGGGGAAGTTTCCTCACTGACATGTTCACCCTTCTTCTGCAGACAATCCATCAGGTCCCTCTGTGGTTGTGAGTCCTCCTGGCGTGGTCATCGAGGGCCGTCCAGCAAATCTGACTTGCAGTTTTGATTCCAACAGAGGTTTTAATTACACCTGGGAAAAGAGGCCCTCACAGTGGGAGTTGGTGGCCAAAGACCTTGTCTTCAGTCCTGCCCGGTCTTCAGACTCAGGATGGTACTCCTGCTCAGTCGATAGTGAGTTTGGAAGGAGGACGTCAGCGACAGTCTTCATTGATGTTGAATGTGAGTTTAGCAGCTTTGTTTGGTGGTGGCCTTTAACCAGAATGACCAGATGCCAAACCTCCTCCTGGCCAGATGCCCCCAGACCTCCGTCCGTGTGGGTGACCTCGGATGAAGTGAGGGAGGGCGCTTCAGTCGAGCTAAACTGCAGCAGTGATGCTAATCCAGAGGCCAATTACACCTGGTACAAGGAAGGAGACACTGTAGCATCGGGAAAGAGCTTCACCATCGCTGGAGTCAGACGTGAGCAGGCGGGGAGTTACCTGTGTAGAGCCCAGAACCTCAGAGGACACAGCGAGGCGGCTGTGCGGCTCTCCGTCGTGTCAGGTGACGTTGGTCCATCAGTGCTGCCACAGCTCAACAACCAAGTGTGAAATGAGATCTTGGTTCAGTCATGGAGGAATTCACACCAACTTTCTGCACCATCTTTTATAGAGTCCAACACTGGGTGGTTTGAAGGTCCACTGAAAATACCCTATGTTTCCATCACTGGTCTTCTCCTCCTGCTGCTAAGTCTCGCTGTCTTCCTCCTGCTCAGGTAACACCTTCTGACTTTGTCCTGTCCTGGTACCCAAGGTTCAGAATGTGACTTTGATTCCTTTCGAAGATTCAAGCCCTTCAGGGAACATCCAGAACCTGCAAGGAGGGCAGAGTACCATGTTAAGGTGAAGCACTAAAAACCTTCTGAAGCTGCCGATTCATGTGGTAGATCAGATGAAGACCTGATCTCCCACAAAGGTGACAAACAGACCGCAAGTCTTGTCAGACATGTCAGGGCTCTAGCACAGGTCTCATAGGGACCTCACAAAACCCACCTGTGTCAGACAGATGTCAGAGTTCATTGTGCTTGTCTCCAACGTTGACCTTAAAGAGGAGAAGATGCAGCTGCAAGTCCTGTCCTTTGTTTGTAAGAGGGACTCATTGGTTCATTGAAAGTGTCATATGTGGTGCGCAAGTCAATCATCAGACTCAAGTCTCTCAAACAGAGGTCTCAAGGAGGTAGTGGACCTCATATGATCCAGTCTCAGATCAAGTCCATGGAGCTCCAAAACTTCTGGTCTCAAACAACTCAAACACTGAAAATCAAAGTTCTGTCTTGGCCCTCAAAGATGTGACAAGTCTTGGCCCAGATATGAAGACTTGCACCAGAGAAAAATCCTGACCACACAGCTAGATGCTCTGTTCTTCATTCACTTTGGCTTCCTCTTTTCTCTCTTTCGAGTCGTCCATCTATTCTCAGAGTGGTGACTTGATCCTCATGATTTTTTTTCTCCAGCGAATGTCGACTCGCCAAGGCGGTGACCCAGAAGTAGAGGAGGATGACCACGATTACGTTTCTATCGGCTCCTGTGAGGATCCCATCGACTCACCCGGACTTCAGGGGGAGGTAGAGGAGGAGCGCGTGGTTTGTGTGACACAGAGGCTTACAGAGAAATGAGTCGCTGTATTAGCTATGATATCTTTTGATAAACATCTTACATTTAACGTTGCTTGCTTTTGCCAGCTCCCCCTGGTGGACGGGAGGTTTGATCTGGTGAATCGCGTCCAAAGAAAGTGGTGTTGTTTTGCCTCAAACAGGTCACCTGACCTTGCACTTTCACCACCTCACCAGGTCGACCTTAGCTCCTACTTTTGTATTTTCATATGAGCAGATCAGATGGAGTGAATAAAAATCAGGTGGAAAATACAACTATTCATCACTTTTCTGCTCCATAATTGTTTTATATAAGAAGTTGGGGACAGGTCTTCTGTCTCA
Organism: Synchiropus splendidus; assembly: GCF_027744825.2. Lineage (NCBI taxonomy): Eukaryota > Metazoa > Chordata > Actinopteri > Syngnathiformes > Callionymidae > Synchiropus > Synchiropus splendidus. Next base: position 26,345,421 of record NC_071340.1, on the reverse strand, counting down.
CACACAAATAACCAGAGTCCTGGCATCAGAAGCAGGAGGAACACAATCACAATATGGGCCAATACTAATGGTCAAAGACTGCCCAAGTGTCGTGAATATAACCGAAGATGTGGAACAAAAACAATGCTCAAAAGGTTGATAAGTTCTAATAGACTGGAGAGATATGTGATTGTTGAAGTAAACTGTGTGGAAAGTTACACGAACAGACAGAATACAATAATGAACGTCCATATAAAACAGGCGAACGGAAATAGACATCGACTCCGTGTCGTGTGCTGCTGACAGAACGCCTTCGAGGTGAACTGTGAACCCCGCCCTCCGCGCCGGACTCTGTGGGACACGTGACGTAAGTCAGCTGCCGTTTCCGTGTTTATGCCCCACTCGAACCGAGCCTGCGGCACAGCCTGATCGCGGAGTGCCATGCGGATTCGCTTCTCAGGGAGGACGCTGACGTTTGTGGCACTTTCCGCGCTTCTCGTCTTCTCCGCGCACGTGCTGCTCGGCAAAGATGAGCCGAAGCCCCGTCCGCTTCCACCTGAGGACTTCCGCCTCTTGTCGCCCCAAACCTACGACTACGTGCTCAACCAGCCCGACTCCTGCCGACCCCGGAGCCCCTTCCTGGTGCTCATGGTCCCGGTGGCCCCGGAGCAGAGGCGGTTCCGGGACGCCATCAGGAGGACCTGGGGCGCCGCAGGTGAGCGCACCTTGACGCGCTTCTACATGGGCGCGCCTGAGGGGGGCCTGGACGGGAGCGCGCAGCTCGAGCTGGAGCGCGAGAGTCGGCAGCACGGTGACGTCATCCAGATGACCTTTGTGGACAGCTACAGGAACCTGACCATCAAGACTCTGATGATGATGAACTGGCTGAGCGTCCACTGTCCCGACGCCTCCTTCGCCATGAAGGTGGACTCGGACATCTTTGTCAACGTGCCCTACCTCCTGCGGCGGCTGCAGAGGTCGCCCACCCTGGCCTTCATCACCGGCTCCGTCATCAGCGACGGCACGCCGCGGCGGGACCCCGGCAGCAAGTGGCATCTGTCAGAGGACGAGTACCCGGAGGACAGCTTTCCTCCGTATGTCTCCGGCGCCGGATATGTCTTTTCTCTGGACCTGGCTCGCCACATATCCTCGGCCTCCAGATTCGTCCGCATGATCCCTATGGAGGATGTGTATGTGGGCCTGTGCCTGCGGGTCCTGGGGGTTCAGCCCGTCTACTCCCGGACCTTCCTGCCGCCGAGGAACCTGTTTGAGATCCGGAAGCTGCACTACGACCGGTGCACATTCGCCAGGCGGATCATCGTGAACGGGTTCGGCCCGGCGGAGCTGCTGCGAGTGTGGCCGGACTTTTCTCAGGGTCACGCCGACTGTTCTTGGATTTAGGGTGAGAGGACCTCAGGGAGCAAACCCTCGAGCTCAGAGGAAGGTTCTGGAGCGACTGACCCCAGACCTGGACAGGAAAGAGTGATCAAGCCACCATGTCTTCCTGACCCAGCCGACCACTCCTGCCGTCCACTTGACCTGCTGCTGACCTCTCCAAGACTGAAGCCAGAAACAAAACCAAAGAAACAAAGCCATCCAAAACGTCAAAGACGAGAGGTTTCACAGGAATATTTACGTTTTCAAAAATGTGTATCTGAGATGCATGTTTCAAAACGTTCAGTTGACCGCGTAAATGTTTTGTCTCTTTAGAAAATGCTTCATTTGTCCCATCAGTTTTGAAATATGACTATTTATATACAGAAATTAGTTATTTATTTACAGATTAAATACTGCTGAACATGTAAGGAATTACTGTTAAACTACTGTTAAAAAGTACCTTTTAAGATAATCTTGACATGACAAACTAATAGTGCAAAATATGAACTTCATTCATTGAGCTAATGAGTTATAATACATTTTTATTTTGAAGAAATATGTAATATTGTTTATCTTCAAGCATTTAATGTATATTTTCCAAAAGGAATATTTAAACTATTAAAAATTTATGCGGATGGAAGATTAATTCATTTAAAAAAATGAAAAAAAGTATTTAAAAAATATATTTAAAAAGCTTGAAGTCAAACTACAATATTTCTTGAAAATGAATACATATAATATATATATATATATATTTTTAATAAATAAAATAAATAAATTTAAATTTGAAAAAAAAAAAATTGAATATTAATTTATTTTGCAGTGAAAAAACGATGTAGATCCCGCTAATGATCTCTCAAGTGGACAGAAAAGCACAGAACAAAATAACCCTCAGATGAAGGTGTTTATAAGGCTGTTGCCATGGTGATGTTGGCTTGGACAGCACAGTCAATTCAGCATGCACTCTGTACCGTGCAACTGTAAGTGTCCACTTTCTTTATTATTCCATAAGTCATTTAGGATTATGACTTGGATTTAATCCATTTTGCTGTTGCAGCGATCTCAGCGGAAACAAAGGTCGCTTTCCCTCGCAGGTAAACGAATGAATGGACTGGTGTGGGATTCATGAACCGAACGCGTCTTGCAGCGCTGGGATCTGCCTCTCTGACCTTTGACCTTTGACTGTCTGACATTGCTGCTCTCCGATCCAAAATGCTGGGACCCAAACACAAACAAGACCGAGCGCTGTGTTCCGTGTCCGTGCCTGCTGCGTCATGACTCCTCGGCCTCCTCCTGTATTGTGTACGTCACTAGACTCCACTTCCTGTTTACCTCGCAAGTGCCTGCGCGTTGTAGTTGTTGGTATTAACCGGTAGGTGGCGCTGTGCACCCGCTTACCACAGCTGGAAAACGACAATCAATGGTTTTTATATTTATTTGAGGGTTTGTTGGAAAGGTTTCAACCTCGTTCCAAGTCTGTTTGTCTTACAGCAAATAAAACTGTAGCTGCTGACAAACAGAGGGTTGTTTCTTTGCCCCCTTCTACTTCATTTAGGTTGAAGCACTGGGTGGAACAGCTGACTCTGGCGGAGGGTCAGTGACCATGGCAGCGCTCAGCGGGGAACGAAAGGCTTTTGAGTCAGAATCAGAATCAGAATTTAATTTATTGCCATGGTCAGAGGGGAGGCCACCAACTAGGACAGTGTTTTGGAATAAAGTGCTGACAATAAATATAAAATAAAGTAAACAACAAAGACTGTTTACTTGTTATTATTAATTATTACTCTTCTGTTTTTATTTTTATTTTTTATTTTCGAGTCACGACGACTTGACTGTGAAGGCTGGATACACGATTCGCTGCTCACCACGTGGGAAGCTGAATTTCTGCTGGTCATATGAACTCAATTTCACATCGCCTTTGTTAGCAATTTTTCAATTAGGGTCAATGAAAGCAGACGGGGAACATGCACGACAGGAGGACACGGACACGCACAGCTGAAGCAGCGAACATACATTTGTGTTCCCTTCACCCTCCTGTCGAACGTTTCCTCAGACATTGCTGCTGAACAGTGAGTTTGATCTTCTGTTCCAGGGCCGGTGAATTGGACTTCTTAAGGGGTACGGAGCCAAATCACAGTAGTACAGGAAAATACTTTCAAATTGTGAAACGCAAATATTTAACATGATGATCACAATTTAAATATATTTAAAAATAGGGAACATATTACACTACACCTTTGCCTAACATGTTATTTGATATATATTTAGTTTCTTTTTAAGTACATTATATTTAAAGATTTTCATTGTATATTGTAAATATTTTAAAATCATTTGTTTTGAGGGACAACAAACGTGTGTTACTCGTTTAAATGATATGATTTTAGAAGAAATAAGATGGGAAAATGAAAATAACTTGATGAATAAATGACCTCATGCTGTATTTCGAACAGAAATATTTCTGATGTAGTTTTATTCCGATGTCACGAGGCCCCAGAGATCCAGGCCAAGGACAGGATGTGGCCCCTGGCCTGCGCCTCTGGTCTGTACCACAATCCTTCTCTGCTTTTAATCTTCCACTTTGTGTTTGTAGTTTTCTTAAGACAAATAAAAAGGTAGAGGTGCACAAAGAACTTTCATATATATTCTGGAGTACACAGCATTGCTTCTTGTGTTTCGTTGAGTTGGTTTTCTGGGTCAAGTTACTTTCCAAAAATTCTCAATTTTAGCTCATAAAAATGTGTATGTTGTAGCTCCTGATTTCACAGTGAGGAAAAAAAATGTAACTTTTAAAACCCAGGCAGAACAGGATTTAAACAACCCTCACTCCACTTTGAGTGTGTTGTCCCAGTCAGGAGCAGGGACTGATGCTGTGTATTGTTCCCACTGCTAATGTCATCTGGACCCTGCCACTCAGCTCCCAGCACAACTTCACGTGCTCAAGTGTTTGTGTGCAGGCGGTGACTCAGAGAGGCAGATATCATTCAGTCCAGAGCTGGTGAAGCAGGCAGCACCAGGCCTGAGCGTGTGTGTGTGTGTGTGTGTGGTGGGTGGAGCCTCGCGGCCGGTTCCTAGGACAACACATGAAACATTGGCATCAGCAGGCAGTTCCACGTTCCCTGCGTTGGAAGTGCAGCAGCTGCAGCAGCCCGGTTTGCTCCGCACCGTCGAGCAAATATTGTGGATCTATGACGCCGCAGATTCCTCCACGGCTCTGAACGACTGAAGAAATGTGAGTCAACCTTCTTCCTCGACTTAAGTTTCAGCAGAGAATGGACATGAGTCGTGATGATAATGTCGTCTCTCTTTAGGATCTGCTTCCTGGTCGGTCACAGTTGAAGCAGGGAATTATTTCACTGTCAGTTTACCATAATAAATTCTTTAGGGAAATGAGATGTATTTTCAACACAAAAATCTGGAACTATTTCCGAGAGCTTCTTGTTCTTTTGTGGAGGCACATGCAGCTCCAGATGCTCATCCATGTCACCACTGACCTGCACAGCTTTCCTCAGGACGGTCGTATTTTATGGGGATTTCATAAGTGACAGCAGGCAGCAGGAACAGTTGCAGGACGGCTGTTAGCGACCTGAAGAGTTCGCAGTGTGGTTTTCAAGTAAAGGCACTCTGGTTTCCTCCCTCCGTCCAAAAACATTTGAATATTAACTGCACTTCTGCTGTTGGAGAAGCCAGAAAATGGAGCAGTGCCAACTACTTGATCTCCTTTGGAGTGTACTGTACACGATCAACAAAATAAATAAACAACATGTACAGGCAGGTCGTGTCTGCACATCAGCGGAGTCCAAACCGGTTTTGTTCCAACCTGTGCATGACACAGTCTGTCTGGCGTTTCATCTGGCTCCTCTTTGGTTGAACCCATCTTACTGACTCTCACGAGGTGTTTTGGGATTTGCCTGACGTCCTCCAGAGGCCAGTCTAGTGAGGAGAACTGTTTCTTACATCACAAACCAAATGATTTCATTTCTCAATTTTAAATTCATTTAAAAATGTTTTGTCTCATTTGCCTGTAGCTCCTCCACCCTAATTTCCCTTTATTTAATCTTGTCGCTTTTATATTTTTGTATATATTATTATTCTATTTATCTTTTCTCTTATCTTCTATATATCTATTCTTCAATATTTTTTCAACTTTACAATTTGACACTTAACCTAAGCTAAGTGTTAGCGCTAGCTTAGGTGTTTTAATAAAAAAAATATATAAATATGAAATATATATAGAAATATATGTATTTATTTATTTAAAGACTGTTCTCCATTGTTGCTTTATTATATTTTGTAAATAGAACAAAACTCATCTTCCAAAATGCACAGAACATTTTGGGGAAAGTATCAAGCTGGTAATAAGCACATGTACAAATAACTAATTCACATTTAAGGTGTTTATGGCGGCTGGTGGTGACTGACTGATGACCCCTCCTCCTGCTTCAGTTCGGTTTTATGGCAACATTTGGCCAGATTTCCGTCTCCTGAACACAGCTTATTTGTCCTTATGGGTTGCATGGGGAGTGTGTTCCATATCACAGCATGGGAGTCAAACACAACCTCCGCCGTGTGAAGGTCAGAGCGGCCTCTTAGTCTCCAATCTTTGAAGCCAGATGTGTGACCTTCACAGTGATTCTTCTAAGGTCTGCAGAAGGTTCATTCACATGTTTCCACCTGTGGCTCGGGTCACAGCAAAAGCCTCTTTGCTGTCTGTGGCTTGCTCAGCGTGTGTTGTATCTACATGTTTGTCGCTCATTTGAGTCCATGTTGTGTGTTGTTCCTCCACAGCTTCCGCTCAGAGACGTCGGCTCCAGTGGCTGCAGGATGCACATGAATAGCGTAATAAACCAATGGAGTAAGTACCGCCGGAATACGGACCTGTTTCCAGTGACACGCTCCCGTCTCTTTATCAGCCTCTGTCATGTCTGGGCCGCTGTTCACAACATTCACTGTCCTGGATTCTGGGGTGGGATTTGATCTCCTTGTTGTTTCAGCGAGGTTTTTTGTTGTTGTTGATGTTCAACTCTGAGTTTCAGGCTGAGGCTGGTAACAACTGTGGTTACTGCACAGAAGAAGAGAAATATATTCTTCTGGTGATGAGAGGTTTAGAGCGCAGCGACAGGATGCCACACGTTTGAGGAGAAAAGTCTGAGCTTCGGAAACTAGTCGCAGCTGGAACTCTGGACTCAGCTTGCTGGCAGCTCCTCTGCAGGATCTGATGGAGCCAGAGACGGCAGTGTGTTGTCGCTTTTCATTGACTCTCACAGCAGAAAAAGGGCTAAAGTTCTGACTCCCCAATCTGCCATGTTGACTTCTCCCCAGTTCTCTTTAGCAGTGGCCTCCAAAGCTGTGATCTCCCCAGTGTAGGTGCATTTTTCTGCTGTTTATATCAGCATGCAGTGAAGTGTGACTGGTAATGTCAGCTCTTTCAAGGGCGCCTCTTAAGGTGGACTGTTAAGGAGGAGCGTTAAGGATGTACGAAGCGCTCTGCTGTTCTCCAAATTTCCAGCGGCAGCTCGATGCAGAGTAAAAATATAATAATAAGTTAAATGATAACTTAACTTAAATGATAAGTTAAACCTTGATGCGAAAGGGTCTTCATTACGCAGGTCTACTCCGTTACAACTCTCACCTCAGTGACCCTTCAAGTGATGTGAGCACAGAACGACTGCATTAAACTTAAGTTAAACTGACTTTTCAATTGGTGGGAAATTAAAGTTTTATCAGTTTCTTCATTGTGCCTCATAACACAACCAGAGTCAAGGCTCCGCCCCCTTGACACAGTCCCAAGGTTGGCAGTGAAAACACACACACTTGGACGGCTCCATGAACCGGAGTTGTGGGACGCACACTCAGAGAAAGAACACGAGTGAGAGGCTTCACATTCACCGTCGATGACCCCAGAAGTGGTCAGCATCACGTTTTCCTAGCGCTTCATGGACATGGCAAACATGGAGCTTTGGCTCGAACAGAAGATGAGTTCAGTTGTGAGCTGGTGGGAGGCGAGGAAAACAGACGGACGCATTGTACTGTTGCACATTTGTCCACGACCCCTGACACTGTAGCCCACTCACCCGCTCCCACAAGGACCGTGTTGTTCTTCAGCAGCGAAGAACACACACTCAACCTCAATCCTCCGACCTTTTGTGTGCTGGCTTTTGTGTGTTTTTATGACTGAGTGAACAATTCCTGAGCTTTCAATATAGCACTGAGATGTGATAGTAGCTTTGACTGTACTCGGTTCAGGACAGTAGTAGTTAAAAAAAGAGTATGGAGTTTTGTTTGCACCCGGACTTCAGGACCACAGGAAGTGGAGATTCATCTTGTCCCTCAGTTGGTCAGTCAAACATGTAAAGCTTGGGAAGCTGAGCTGAAGTCTGTAAGAGAAGCTGGAAGCAGGAGCATGTATAATGCAGTGCTAATGAAAGAAAGAAAGCAGGGAGGAGTGGAGGAGTCTCTCATTTGGCCGGTGACACTCACTAACAGAGGAGCCTCATAAAAACGTGTTCAGTGTCAGCTTCCCCGCAGGATAGTCGAGTCGATGCTGCACAAGGTCAGGTACCTCTTCTGCCCAGAGGGAAGTCCAGTCCAGATCTCACGTTGAGACCTCTGTACCTTCCTCTTGGCTACATGTCCTGCAGCAGCCATCTGTCGTAGTTCCAATGTAGCGCTGTATTATGCTTATGTCCTCGCTACAACTTGAAGATGTGTCGAAGAAATGGACCTGCTGTTGTGGTAAAGTCCACTCAGGCTCTGCTAAAGCAGTAAAGCAAGTGAATATTATCATTAACTGGACGACCGCCGACAGCACTTCCATTCACTTCACCGTCTTTTCACTTCCCCAGTCTATTCATCTGAATCATAAACGACCACATTCAGCATTTCAATCCTTCGTTTTAGCAGTTGTTGACATGCAAACACTTGCAAAGGTGTTAAACATAGAGTTGAAAATGTGTCATTTTTAATACTGCAGCCTGATGACAAAGCAGTTTAGTATTTGGCCATGCAGGATCAGGAGCCTTATCGTGTCTCACAGGCTTGTGTTTAAAAGAATAATAAATAATATTGATGACATTCATTTTTAACCTTTTTAAGCATAGAATTCATGTGTGCAAATGGGAGGGAGGCAGGTGGACTTGGGAAGATGAAGGAGTAGAGTCAAAACATGGGGTCAGTTACCAGTGTAGCAGACAGGAATTAAGAGGGGTGAAGAATAGAGTGCGGGCAGGGAGGAAGAGATGGAGACAGCTGATGGCTGATCTGTGACAGCAGTGTACCAGCCAGACCAGTGTGTCCTGGGGTCTCACATCATATACTGGGGCTGCTGTGGGTCAAACCAAAAGATCATTTTTACACCCATTTATGCTGCCTTTTCACTGATCACATGCTTCTTTATGTTGGTATTGCTGTTCACCAATATATCCAGCAGGGGGAGCAGCCCAGAGTTAAACCTTTATGACAACAACACACTCCAAACCAACATGGCGACTGTGGAGTCAGTGTTGATCCTGTAGCTCTGGCACAGAAGAGGAAACGGAGGCAGCGTTGTAGGACGCAGTGGTCGGTGAGGAGGTGAAATATATGGCCACTGGAGGACGGAGAGTTTCCACCATCTTCTTCCTGTCTCACTAGAGCTACAGATCGTGAAGTAACAGCAACACTGCCCCCCATGGTTTCAGGTGGTACTGCTCCGTTTGGTTTGCATCCATAAGCTTGGTGGAAACGTGCAGAAATACAGAGGAAATAAAGGCAGAGCACCTAACGTTGAGCATAAATGGACCTTTTTGGTTTCACCGCAGCACACATGCAGGTAAAGGGCAGCTTTGGCCAGAGCTGGAGTGAAAGGGAAGGCCTGTAGGAGGGTAGTGAGACCTGCTGTGATGAATGGTTTAGAGAGACACCCGCTCTGACAAAGGCCCTTTACACACGCTCACTTCATGGCTTTGTCTGACATCTGATCACATGACCACATTTATTTACACACGGCTGTAAGGCGCTTCCTCAGTGACATGCATGGTGCTGATGGGGATTTCAACATGGCTTGTTGAATGAGCGAGGCAAGCTTCACGCTCAATAACACAAAGCGATTGATCTTTTGTCGCTCCAGCAGAACATCACGCAGATCCATCTGCTCCCGGCACCGTCACCAGGTCGCTCTATTTTTACCCCTCCACTGTGGCGACAACATGAGGGGTTTGGAGCCTAATGGCTTCCTGAAAATCATGCCATTAACACTGGTGGAAGCAGCTGAAGGCACAGTGGGGCCAGTCATGAGCGACAACATTCTGGTTCATAGACAAAAATGACGGGAGTCAAAACATCTATCAATTAAAAATGTCAAAGATTTTTACAGCGAAGAGAAAAGCAGACCACGCTAACATTGTCTGCAAAGATTCTCTGAGCTTCAACTCTGCTCTGGTCCAAACTGGAACCTTTGTTGTGCTCTTCAGATATAGTTTTATCAGACCCAAACATGACGATGATGGAAAATTGTCCCTGGTGAACAGATAATCTCACGCCACTCCGCTTGTATTCAGAACAACAGCGATGCTGCCACGTCTTTGCTCAGGTGACTACAAAGTGCAGGTGAGAGCAACATCCTTTAAGTGGTGTGGCGGCCCACTATCGATCCAAGTGTCAGATGATCTGATGGATCACATCCCGTCATCTGTCAGCAGACCTGTGGTGCCAGGAGCTGTGTGACGGGGGATGCTTCAGGAAGCCTCCGTGGTGTTATGTTCTCATGCATGGATGTCACAACTACAGTCACGTGGTGCCAGCCGTAGATGAGCCCTGGACACTGGCCCTGAAAAGTGATTTGATTTTGCTCCTGTTCTGTTTGGACTAAAGATTTGCACATGATGAGCTCCTGCGTTGAGCGACACGACCGCCACCCGCTGTCCCACCAAGCTCATTGCAAACTGAAAATGGGTTGAAAAATGTCACCCTCAGCCTGACTCTAACGGTGTGTTACATAGACGTTAGACGCAAGTGGACCTATATATGTTGACGCTGAGGCTGCAGGGTGTTAGCTCATAAATGTAGTCACTGGAGTGCAAACATTTTCCTTCACATGTAGCCTGGAACGCTCCTCCTTACTGACGGTGCAGACGCCATGACTGAAACGCACGGCTGTTTGAGGGGACACGTTACGATATGTGGATCGAATAGTGCGTCACCCCATGGCTCACGCAAAAGTCACCATATTATATCACGCCATGGGAGTGAGACTGTGTTGGTAACTAGATTCTAATCGCTTGTCTCCTATTCTACAGTCTCTTCTGACTCCAATGTTCTGATTTTTTCACTTCAATATATGTCACTAATCCAATGGGAAACGTGAAATAGAATATATTCACAACACACAAATGCATGAACCATCATTTTTACGCTCACTTGGTGGATTTAGATGGCGAGAGCTAGTCATGAGTTGATGAAGCTTCATGAAACACTGTCCTAATTTTCAGAGGCCACCAGGTGACGCTGTCTGCTGTGAAATGTTTGGACTTGAACAACTCATTCAGTGAAACCTCACATCATTTCTGAACCAAAAGCGCCATCTAGTGACCTCTGAACATGAGGACAATGTTTCATCAACCCTGCAGTACTGTTTCATGATACCTCATCTGCCTATCACTAGTGTGAACTCCCCCAAGTAGAGAGGATTTTTGCTCATTTGAACAACAACTTCCATGAGTTCAGGTTGCGGTTCTTCTTGCTATCAGTGTGTTCCACTTTGAGAGGCGAATCCACTTTTTTATTTGTGTTGTGCTGTTGTTGATTCTTTGTACTGATGCTCCGTCACGTTACATCATTTTATTTCCACTCCTCGAGGGCTCAGGCTCGGTCAACCACAGTAAGTCAACACACTCCCTTCTGGAGTTTGAGGCTGACAGCTGCAGTTCAAATATCTCCACAAGTCTCTGCTCAGACTGAGGAGTTTTGCGGGGCGCCAGTTGAAGGTTTGAGGAAAAACCACACCTGAGTGCGAGCTGCATTTTCCTGTAAAGTGCCCTCACTCAGCCGGGTGGGCGTCAGCGGGATGGCGGTCAGCACTGTCATGGTCACTTCTCACCGAGCTGCGAACACCGTCCTTCACCACAGTTTTCGCAACCTTCGCATTCCAAATGTGAGCAAGCACGAAGTTGACGGGCTGAAACCCGTCACTTGTGTGCTGACGCAGCAGACTGAGGCATCAAAATGCAATGCATAATCCATCCCATTATTTTTAATAGGATATTTTAATGTGATTTTTCCGGCCTCTCGGAGGATCAGGGCCTGTGGTAGACCAAAGCCTCAGCCTTGCAAATATTTCCCATGATGTCAGGCACTGCCCACATGGCTGTTTGAGCGCTCACTCTGTTTGGGAGGAAAACAGACACACACAGCGGGAATCTGTGGAAAACCAAGAGTCTGGTGGAAAATGTGCGAGTGAGAATCTGGAAACTCAAGGATGGCATTTAGTGGCATCCGATGAAATTCTTTGGCTGAACATTTTCAGAGGGGTTCAGAGAGGTACATTCATTTCGCTGTTTGCCAGTCGGACACCGACCACTGCTGCCACATTATCACCAGAGCATCAGGTTCTAGATTCAGCTTCGCAAAACTGGAGCCAGCAGCCGAGGCTAAGAGGCGTGGTCTTCCTTCCCACTGCCCGGACACCTCCTCCTGCTCTTCTGGATGGGAGAGTAGAACCTTCTTCACTGCAACAGAGTGTCCTTCTGAGGGTCTTGCATTGACCTTAGTCATGGTTCGATGCGGCATCATGAAGCAGTATTGCAGGGTTAAAGAAACGGTGACCTCAATTTCAGAGGCCGCTGTTGGTTTAGAAATGATGTGAGGTTTCGTTGAATTGGTTGTTCAAGTCCAAACATTTTGCATAAGTCAATGCCATCTGGTGGCAACTTATATGTGACTATATTATATGACTTAAAGGTCAATAACTCTGTTATTATAAGATGGCTGCTGCCCATGAGTCTCGTCGGTCTGACTGTCCAGACCCAGATGTGTCAGCGTGTTACCGTGTGCCGTCCTCTGTCATCACTGTGCCACTGAGAAATGCTGCCCTGGTGGAAATCTGACCTCCATCTTGTCACACTAGTCGTCTGGAATCTGAGACCCTCTGGAAGGAACCAAAGTAAACTCCACTCTCTAAATCATCAGGGGAGAATTGGGCTTCATGAAACAGTGGCCTCATTTTCAGAGACCACCAGATGGCACTCTGCTGTAAAATCATTTCTAAACTCAATATGTGGCGTCACATTCAATACCGATGTTTCAGACTTGAGAATCGGCCGATACCGATCCGATTTGATACCTTCTACTTGTCACTCAAAGAGTTGCTAAGTAAGTTTATGGCTATGAAGTGTTGAACACTGACGCCTAAACACACCAGTCCACTGACGTTGAGCACAACTGCTTTGGCTGCATTAGGACCTAAAGCTGTAAAAGGTATAAATAAAAGTGCAAGATGACAAAAGGGTCAAACCTGATACAGATCCAGGCCGATACCGATAATCCCTAATGGACAAGGTTGAGCATATTATTGTTATTTTAGTGTTACTTTAATGTCACTTGTGACAGTTTACAAGGCGAGAACACATTCCTAGTTGATGGTATTTATTTGATCATGTCATGAATTCTGATTTAAGAGGCATCTTCATGGCATCACTCCTCTCGATTGGGTCCGGTCAAGTTCCGACTATTGCGTTGTATGTACCCTGCTCTACCTGCTCTTCCTCAACATTTAGCTATTAGTTCGGATGCAAGTCGTGGGCTCGGACTCGGAAATCCTGGTGATGCCAGACACCCTGGCAACATGAGAGGCTTGTGCATTGTTGCATTCATGGACTGGTACAGGTTTGTTTTTGACTGTATTTGTCTGTGACTAAAGCAGAGGCCAGTTTCAGAAGGTGGGACATTGTTCCTGTGGCACATCGTTTCACTCTCATGGATCTTTAAATCTGTGAAAGCCTTGTCATGTGTGATAGTTCAGTTCCCTCACTCACTGTTCCAACATTTGTCAAACCTCTGTAGGACGCAACACAATGGCCCAATCACGGATTCATGTCATGTTCAAAGCCGTGTGAAAGGAAGGCTCTGCCTCTCATTAGCTGCTCGAATGAGGGGGTGGAGCCTGAAACAAAAGAGGTGAACGATCTGTCGTCCAAAATAGACCCGGACGCTGCCCAAAGCATCTCTGATGGTGACCTCTCGTCATCTCGTGTGGGACGGATTCAACAGTCAGTCCCCGGCACAGACATGGAAGACAACAGGCTTTTGGATTTGAACAGTGTAAACACTCCACTGAACCTCATGCTGCTTGTCTGTCCCTGTCCAGCCGACATCTCCAGCATGTGTGACGTGGACGTGTCCCCCGAACCCACCAGTCCCACCCTGTTGGGCGAGTCCTCAGACAAGTACTACCATGTGGATCGCTGGCAGAAGCTGCGCACGGCCGTCCGTAAGCTGGAGTTCTGGGAGAACTTCTCGGCCGAGCTGATCGGGAGCGGCTTCTTCTCCATGGTCTACAAGGTAGGGTGTCCTGGTGTCCTCCCACGCTGCGGCCTGCGTGCCACTCTTCAAAGCTCGCTTTGTCTCGCTCGCTAATTGGGACATTCTTCCCATGCTGTGATTGGCCAACCCGCTCTGAATAACACGGGGGCGCAGCTCCGTTCTGACACGGGCTTTCATGGACGGTCACTTGTTCGAAGCCTGTCTTAAACTTGTGATGGTGCTGAATGGCAGGGTGGAGGCCCCATGGAGGAGGGAGCTCTCAGCCAAATTCACCTTGACGTGGAAACACACAAAGTGACTTTAATAAACTCACGAATCTGATTCAAACAAGTAAAACAAAAAACATTTTTCATTTTTGTCTCGTATGTTTATATGGAATTCCAATTTTCTATTTTTAAATGTGTCATGCTGAAACATGAACAAATGCACGTGGGGCTGAAAAAAAGAAAGAAAAAGAAAAGAATAGACATAGACAGAAATAGAATTCAAATGCAAAACAAAGGCTGAATAATGGAATTACACTGACAAGAGATTTAGAAAATCAGACTTCAAAAAGTGTGGAGATAAAAATTGAAGCGTCAAAGGCTCAAACAATTTCAAGTGGAAATACATACATTTTAAATATCAGATGTAGTAAAAAATACCCCTTGCCAAACAACAATGTAATAACTGTGCAAGCAACAACCATCGGCCGAATGTTTTGAGGTGATTGTGTGGAAGGATCTATCTATCTGTCTACTGACTCATTTCTTATGGGAACCAAGCGCTTACTTAGTTTGTTTATGCCGGAGTCTGGCCCTGCACACAGTACAATCACAGTGACTCATGAGGGCCGAATAGCTGGAGCCAGGGGCCTTTGTGTCGTCCTCGGCTCAGACTTAACTGTGAGACCGTTTGTAAAACACTAAAATTCATCGTTCTCTTACCATGAACCATTTTTTTATTTAAAATATTGAAAATAATTTTCGCATAAAGTACTACTCACATCCTTGCGGATAGTGATCTGTGTGTACAAGTGATGAGGCATCATGAAACAGTATTGCAGGGTTGATGAAACACTGTCCTGGTTTTCAGAGGCCACTAGATGGCGCTCTTGGTTTAAAAATGACTATCACTAGTGTGTCACGAAGCCTCGTATACCCACCTCTAGTGTGTCACGAAGCCTCGTCTACCCATCACTAGTGTGTCATGAAGCCTCATCTACCCATCACTACTGTGTCACGAAGCCTCGTCTACGCATCACTACTGTGTCATGAAGCCTCATCTACCCACCTCTAGTGTGTCACGAAGCCTCGTCCACCCACCTCTAGTGTGTCACGAAGCCTCGTCCACCCACCTCTAGTGTGTCACGAAGCCTCGTCCAGCCACCTCTAGTGTGTACATGCATCTCACTCTTCTGTAAGCACCGATGTTTCTCCGAGGTCCGTTGTCTGAACTGATCCGAGGTCACTCTCACAGGCGACACATAGCACCACCCGCAAGGTGATGGTGGTGAAGATCTACAAGAACGACGTGGACCAGGACAGCATCGTGCGTGAGATCAGCCTCCTGCAGAAACTCTCCCACCCCAACATCGTCAGGTAACACGTTCGCTCGTCTCTCCCACTCACATCACGCTCTCACTCCTGTCGCCAAGTCTTCAGCTTCACCAGCCGTCTGGCCGCATCACAGGCTCTTCACTGCCCACGTTTCAGCCTTATTATCACACCCTTCCCTGGGTTTGTGTCCACTATCGTGTGCACTGTGTCGAGTAAAAGCACAGCCCGCCTCTGTTGAGTCTTGGTAGAAGCTGGTCACCTGACCCCGGACTCTGCTGCGAGCATATCATTATCTGATCACCATGGTGAACCTGCTCGCCCACGCTGGATTAATTGGTCCGCAGGATTTATTTGTTCTCAGAGATGCTCTGTGTGGTTGACTCAGTTGTGCAACGCTCCAGTGAGCATAAATGTGTGGAGCTGTATCTTTCCAGAATGGATCGGTGAAAGAACCACTGACCCGCAGTCAGGAGTGACAGGCAGGTGAAGGTTCATGAGACAGTGTCCTCATTTTCAGAGCTCACTAGGTGGCGCACATGAAGTTAGGCTTCACTGAAATGGCTGTTTGAAGCCACAATAAATAAATAGTGCAGAGAGTGCCATCTAGTGGGCTCTGACTAGGAGGACAGTGGTTCATGAAGCCTCAAATCTGATTTGTAAATAAAGAAAAATGTGCAACTGTAATGTCACAGCGAAGCTCTAAATGAACCATGTGATTTGTCCATACCAAAACTGCATTTTTTTTAAGAACCGTGTGACTAGATTTTAAAAAGAGAATCAAAATTAAGATAAATTATTTTATATACACAGCTTAATGCTTGTGATATGCTTCAGGGAATAAAATAAATAAATGAAGAAGGCTGACACAGCAACATAAAAAGACGTATTGTTGTACTGTGCATCATTGATATTTGTTTTCATCTCAGCCCACATCCTCATGGTTCGTGTCTTCATTTTTTAAAATTCTGTCTCATCATAAAACTTCAATATGCGAGTATGTAGTTTGAGTTTATCATTTATTATTAATGTATTATTATTATTGTTTAAACCAGTAGCTGCAGTTTTAGCTTGTATTTCTAGAGTCATTTATGATGTGTGATTAGAATTTTTAATGCCTTTGTTTCAGATATTTGGGGATCTGTGTCAAGGAAGATAAACTCTATCCAATTCTAGAGGTGAGTTGAAATTCACATTTTTTTCAGAGGTGAGTCATGTTTGTGGAGTTTAGTGGGAGTTTTCTGGACTCGCCTGAGCTCACGGCTTGGGAAGATTTTTCTATTACAAGACCCAGATGAGCTGCCACACGAGGAATTAGCTCTACAGGTCTCACTCCCGAAAGGCGTCCTGTCAAAGGGGGATCCTTTCCTACTTGGGGTTGAAGCGTCTCGGGTCCTGACTGAGTGGCAGATGGTGGGGACGTTCGGAAGCTGCTGTTTGGGATTCTGCCTTGCTGTTAACCTGAAATGAAGCGCTCAGTCCCGGCTCTCTTTGCTTCGAGAGCTGCCTCTGCGACCTGAGTTTGAATTCACCAGAGGAAGAGAAAGAGAACATTAAAAATAAAAAAGTGCCACTTTAAAAAATACACAGAAAATGTTGGTTTGTTGTGTTTTATTTAATAGAAACCACATTCAGCTTATAGATGTTTAATGGGTCTCACACATTTTAAAATCTACCTTCAATTCTGATGCATTGTAAGGGACGAGAAATACTCCGAACGAACAATTAAAATAAATAATAATAAGAAAACCGAGGAAGTTATGTTGCCGTTTGAATCAGAATGATGAAAAAAACAAGGCACAGGACAAAAAAAAATGTCAGAAACATTTTGACATGATTGGTTTTATAGTTTATAGGCCGCACTTTTCCCATGTCTGATCCAGAACCTCTCTGTAGACACTTCCATTTTGATGTGATTATAGCTGTGAAGTCTGAAGCAACTTCATTCTAATGTAACACTGTCTCTCACAAGATGATATCTGATGGGCAGACGGGACTTTTCCTGTGTATCGCGGTCCCTGTTTGCCTGACATAAATGAAGATCCATTCACCAAAGAGGCTCTGAACCCCGGGCAAACGTGAGTGATCTATGTCTCCTAGTACGTGAACGGCGGCTGTTTGGAAGAGCTGCTGGCCAAGAAGGAAATCCTCCTGAGCTGGAGGGAGAAAGTGGATCTGGCCAGTGACGTCAGCAGAGGCATGATCTACTTGCACTACAAGAACATCTACCACAGAGACCTCAACTCCAAGGTAACAGATGCGGACACTCATATGTTTGATGTGAAGCCTCTGAGCAAAGCAAAGCAGGACACATACGTCTTCAATGCAGTGCACCTTCACCTGTTTGAAACCACTTAACTAACTGAAAATAACGGCGCCTGCAGCTGAGGGATGCCTCTGCATGTGGAGCTCACAACATCCCGATTGTACTGATGGAGCATGAGCGCATGTGTGTGCAGACGGTTGCCGGGTGACTCAGAAGAATGAGTTGGCAGTTCAAACACAAGAAGTTAACACGACGGTCGCTCTGTTGTGATGCTAATTTCACTGTCGCTAAAGTGATGTTGCCACACACAAAGCTCTCGTTCAAACACACACACCCTGGAATTTGGAGGCCGGCAGAGGTCACTCACCTCTGTCCGAGCAACGGCCGTCCCTGCAACTGATTTGCATCATCGACAGCAGCACCTGCGCAGAGCTCCTGTATACGCTGGCTGAGAAGTGCAAAGCACTTGTGAAACACATTCACAAACAGATTTACAAACTTCTTTAGCAATTTAGAAGTGAATTTCCAAATTTGTAAAGGTGTTTTCAGAGACTGTAGACTTGTTTTCACAGTTTGTAAAAAGGCCAGTGCCACATTTACCAAAAGAAATGTTTGTTGAAGAAGTTTGTAAATTTGTTAGAAATCTTTGTCAATGTCTTTTGCTCTTTGTAAATTTGTTGCTTAAAGTTTGTAAATTCATTTCAAGAAATCGTTGTCAGTGTGTTTTGCTCTTTGTAAATTTGTTCCTAGAGTTTGTAAGTTTGTTTCAAAATTTTGCAAATGTCTTTTGCTGTCTGTAAATGTATTCCAACAGTTTGTAAATTTGTTTGTAAATGTGTAATGCACTTCTGAGCCACCGTACCTACAGCACCTTCATGATGATGAACAACACAAACTAGTGGTCACAATGTTGTGCCCTTCTTCTGTCGACTGAATCGCAGCTGGGACAGTTAGCACTTGCTCGTCACAACCGCACAAGCTTTTAATTCTAAAGTCCTTTCTGTTCAACTCCATCAACACGCTGCACTTTGGCTGAGCACTTTGGTTTGAGATTTAGAGTAAATTCAGAGCCTCCGTCTGCTGTGGCCGGATTTCTCCCAGGACAAGAGGGTGGGAAAGCTGCCTCCACTCTCAGTGAAAGATTGTCCCGCTATCCCATCCATGATGATCTGCGGTGTCCGCAGAACTGCCTGATCCGGGTCACGTCTCGTGGACGGGAGGCTTTGGTGACAGACTTTGGACTGGCCCGCGAAGTGGTGGAGCCGCCAGTCAAGGACCCGGGCAGGAAGCTGTCGCTGGTGGGCTCGGCTTTTTGGATGGCACCTGAGATGCTGCGAGGCGAGCCGTACGACCGGAAGGTCATTTAAAACTGCTGCACAGATTCACTTAATCCTCGCCGTTTTCACGCTGATCTTTCCTTTCTGTCTCCAGGTGGATGTTTTCTCCTTCGGTATCGTTCTGTGTGAAATCCTGGCCAGGATTCCTGCCGACCCTGAGATTCTGCCCAGGACTCAGGTGAGCCTCTGCTCTCCACTGTCCAGGCATCACTGTCTCATCCCACCAGACGGCCCTGTCTGCTCTACAATCTTTGGATGGGAGCAACATAGCTAGACCAACAGCGCCACCTGCTGAGCTCTACTTCAAAATATTACTGGCATTCATGGCTAAGAATGGGTTTGTGTGCGCAGAATTACGGCCTCAACGTGGAGGCCTTCCGAGGCCTGGTGAGAGGGTGTCCCGAGCGCCTGGTGGACCTGGCGTCCCGCTGCTGCATGGTGAGTAAGATAAAGTGGCGACATGTAGGGTGACGGTGCAACACTCCCACGCGTGTCACCTGTCTCCAGAACACTCTGGCTGCTCAAAACCACAGAATCTTTGGCTGGATCAGATGTGACTGTGATCCAAAGTGTCTACTAATACTTGCAGCAAGTGTGTGAAAGAAACAAAAACATTATTATTATTATTATTATTATTATACATTATTAATATTTTTTTAATTGTTCATTTAAACCTTATTTCTTATCCCTCAAAATATATATTATTAAATTAAATTATTAACTGTCTTTATATCATATTTATATCATATTTACACACTTAACCCAAGATATTCAAAAATTCATGATTTACATTGAGAAAATGAAATGTTTTAGAGTAAGCACATATTGCCATACTGTCATTCCATGTTTCTCTGTTTCATATTATTCATTTTTGTTAAATATTTATATCAAAACATCAACATTTAAGATTAGTATTTGTTGGCCCCGAGTCTCAGCCACAATACATACTGTGGTCCTGAATTGAATTCCGCACACCTGTGCCGAAGGCTGGTCTCTCTCCATCAAGGCCGTCTCTTATCTTTATTTTGACTCGACCTCGTGGCCACAGACTGTCCGTTGGGACGGCCATGGCTCGTTTCAACAGCCTTTTCTTGTGTCAGACTGGAGCCTTGATGTCCTCTGTCTTCACGTCTGTCGACCCATAGGTGGAGTCTTTCAGGCGGCCTGCCTTCACGGAACTGCTTGATGAACTGGGTGAGGTGGCTGAGACTCTTGAGCTGCTCCCAAAATCGGACCTGCCCACCAGCTGAGCGACCAGGCGCTGGCATGTCTTGGAAATGTTCATCACGTTCCTCCAGCCCCAGCCCGACACACGGGGGAACAACAGTGACACCGCATGACGGAATTGTTCGGACGAGGACTTTTTGCTCTGATCCACGTGTAAATAGGTATTTAGGTTTTTTTCTGACTCGTAGGAGTGAAGACACAAGTTTATCATCCTCCTGAGGAGATGCTCCACGACAGACTCTGGCAAGCGCTCGAAGGAGTCTCCAGATCAGATGTTCCACCTGGACTCTCCACTTTGCTTCTGTGTCTGAACAGGCTTTTAATCCGCTGAGATGTTTTGTACACCTGGTTTTACTGAGTTTAAATGCTATTTTCTGCTGTCAGCGACCACAATGGTATTTTCAATAATAAAAAAAACAACAACAATGTGAATATAAGTTTTTTTACTGTTCAACTTTAAAAAAAACTACAAAAGACAAAAAAACAAAAAAATAATATTGTCCAAAACTAGATGTATTGACTTACTCCAGCCACATTTGAATTATGACCAGCAAATTAAGGAAATAGATTTTGGGAATGCCCCTCTATATGGACGTGGTGTTTGTTCACAGACTCAGGGGTTCATGTCCAAGTGCCGCAAAAAACGCATGCTCTGCACTTTTCAAATCCCTCCAAACAGACAAAATAAGGCTCCATTTGGAATGACCTCAGCTTTCTGGCAGCATGTCGGCTATTGAAAAATATTGGGAAGCCTTGAGTTGAACTGACCGGAACTGGAAGTGGGGCAAAATTATATATATATATATATATATATATATATATATATATATATATATATATATATATATATATATATATATATATATATATATATATAATTAGACTATGATAAAAAACTATATAAATTGTGATTTTGTATTTATTTCAGTGTTGATATCTATGCATCTACTTTTCTTTATTTTATTGAAAATGTCAACTGAAAATGAAAGAGAGCTCAAGGACCTGGAAAAAGCTCAATTCTCCGATTATTTATCAAAAAGAACTAGTCGAAGGGTGTGAAGAAGAGCGGGGATGATCCACCAGGTGGCGCTATACACCCAGCTAAAAGGCTCCAACACAGGCAGTGGCTCTGAGATGATCCACTTCCACGTGGTTTAGATTGTCATGAAACAACTATTGAATCTACCAGCTCAGGAGGAACATAAATGGTCACGAATGTATGGCTGAATTGAATATATATCAGTCGAGTCAGCACTTTTCAGCGTAAGGTTTCATGGAAATAATTCCTTTCATCTTGCTCCGACAGACCTGGGCGACGGCTTCGCTCCTTTGAAGGCCTGAAGCCTGTTGAGCATAATCACAGCAGAACACAATGGCGCTGTTTTCAATGAAGCCACCAAAGTGAGAGGCGCCTTTTGAGCCTGGCAGCCATGAGAGCTCAGGTTTTGCTTCAGGTTTCATCTCAACAGGACACAAAGGACGCCGGCACATCAAACCACCTCCGCCACCGGTCGCCACAGCTCAGGACTGAACATCTGGAGGACTAAACCCATCACAAGAAACTAGTTAGTGCTGATTCACCAGAAGAGATTCAAGAATTGTGGTGGAACTGGAGCGGTGTTTTCCTCACCGTGGACAACAATTCTGAGATGAAAGTCTTGGGAGTGAGTGTTTGGAGTTCAGCTTCCAGATTTACGGTGATATTATTCTCTCTGATGAATGAGGTCATAGCAGCTATTTGTGCTCTTCAGAGATACGTTTCTCTTTCATTTCAATCGTGACCCAGTTATTTCTGATTCCGTGTCCCACTTTGCAGGTCACAGCATGTCATTTCGACATTTGAAAAACCTGGCAACAACAGCTTTCCAACTGAATACACACCAGAGATAAATCCCACCACTTCCTTCCTCCACTCCGTATGGGCTCACCTGGAAAATATCCCTGAGCTGGAGTTCACCCTGGAGCTCTGGAGGTGCCAGGTACCACTTGGATGTGGTGGACTGCTTCCCCTGAGACATGTCCCACCTGCACATCTGGCTGCGACCCCTGGAGGGGACGGGAGCTGAGCATCTCCACGCCCGACATGAAGCTTAGACTGGATGTTCTGCCAGTCACGTTGCTGAACTTCTCTCCCAGGATGGCCACCTGTCTGCAGCCCTCGACCCAGACCAGCACCACCTCTCCAGAGTCATCTTGTCTTGCCATTAAACTCTTATTTGTATGAGCACTTCCTCGCCATGGAAGGAAGCACCCACCTGTCCCTCACCAGCAGCCCGGTTCCTGGCTCTCACTCTGCCAACCAACGCTCTGTGATCGATGAACAGCCTGGAAATGTCAGGCCCCAGGCGTGGAAAAAGCAGATGTCATGACATCACAGCTCCCTCTAGACTCACAATATTGTTGGGCTGTGAATTAGTGCATGAAGGAGAGCGGCGAGTCAATCGATCGTAAGGTAAAGGCCAGTTACATTCGTCACTTACGAGTGGCTGGCAGTCTCTGTGTGAGTATTTCCACTCAGCACTTGTAGTACATGCAGTTACCCAGGCAGTACCGAAGGGCATGTGTTGGGATTGTGTGTGTAGCTGTCGCAAAGTAGGGCAGGATGGAAGGACACTGGTCCTTGGAGACACTGCCATGATGACCTGATCTTCAAGCTGATGGACCGGTGGATATGTAGGTGGACAAGTGGGAGGTTCCACATCTGTCTTCAGGCTTGACCCACTTCTCCACAGAAGGAAGGAGACTGAATTCAAAACAGCCCAGATTTTTGACAGGTAATATCTGATTCTGCTGTGCTACGGACCGGAGGTGGACAAACAACAAAACTGCCCTTCAGAGGCAAGTACCACGGCCATTCCACTGACTTGAAGCCCCGCCCACTTCATTCTTACAGTAGCGATGGGCTGATGAAGCTTCATGAAGCAGCGTCCTCTTTTTCAGTGCTCAGCAGGTGGCGCTCTTGGTTTAAAATGATGTCATGACATGGCTATTCAAAGCCAAACAATGTAGGGCAGAGAGCGCCATCTAGTGGGCTCTGAAAGTGAGGACACTGTTTCATGAAGCCTCATGAGCCCATCACTATTTTACTCATCTGTCAATCCAGTTCCTGAGACAAACCAATGAAAGACAGGTAAGTGGGTCAAAGTTTTGAGAACGGAAACCCTTCTGTTACTTGTACTTTTACATTCAACTGTAGAAATATATTGCACTTACAGTATACAGCACAAAACAACAGCAATCAACTGAAGAAAAATTCATATATTATGCTCTTAAACATGTTATAATCTAATCCATATTGGCATTTCTGCGATTTCCAGTCCCCATATTTTGATCCAGATGTACATATGACTATTATTTCAATCCAAATTGTCATGACTCCGCTTCCTGGCTCAGTGTCCCTGAGCCATGTTTTGCTTTTTTCCCTCTGTTCCTCTGGCACACGGCTGGAGCCGATTAACCCCTAATCAACTGAGTACTTAAGCACCTGGACTCTAGCAACAGGTGCCAGATCGTCACCTTCTCTCTGTTCCCCAGGATCGTCACTTCCAGTTCCTTGGACTCACCCGTTGTTTCCCTTTCTTGGGATTTTGGACTTCTCGTTCCCCTGTGGTAACTCCCGAGTCGCGTGTCTCTCCCTCTCTGTTCGGCTTGTTGTTTTGTGTGCTAGCCAGCTCATTTAACTCCCGGTTCTCATTGTTTTGGTCTCTCATGCTAGCTAGCTCATTTAACTCCCGGTTCGGTGACGCTTTCGGTTTGGACTTTGTTAGTTTGGTTACTGTTTTTTCATTCTGTGTTTGCTCTGTTTCTCCCAGTTCGGTGACGTTTTCCGTTGTGTGTTTTCTTGTTTGTTTAATTATTAAATATTCTTTCTAATTTGCTCCTGCCTCGTTGTGGCTTTCACCACTTGCGTTTGGGTTCCGCTCCACGTCCCTTCTCTTGATTCGTTACACAAATCTTCCCCTTGTAACACGACCACTGGAATATGGAATGCCAGGAGTGCCAGAATGAGATGATAAAGAAGGGATTGGAAACAAAGTAGAAATATATATATTGAAATACATAAAAATATAGTCATCTATTGGCCTATAAGAACATAAATGCACACACAAATAAGAATATAGATAAGGAAATGCATATCCGTTTTTTTTTCCCCCGCATTTCCAACAAGTCAATTCCCAACAACTCTTTTTACCGACTCCACTTTTTCCTCCTCACATATTTCCAACAAGCCTTTTTTTCCTCCTGTCAATTATGGAATGTCAGGAGTTCCAGAATTATATGTACATTTATGTCCTTATAAGCTAATAGACGGCTATATTTATGGCAATTTTTAAGTATTTCGAAATACATGTCCACTTTGTTTCCTACGGAGCCCCTAAAGCCACGGAAGAATGACAGGAATTTTTGCAATACTGTGACGTTCTGGGTTTGCTACTGTTCCTTCAAGACTTCAATGGTGACAAGTGAGTGAGGGTGGAGAGAGATGCTCTGTTTTTTGGGAGTTCGGTTGTTTTTGTCTACTACCAGCAGACGACTTTTGCAACATCTCACGCTTTTCAAATGAATTGATTCTGCTGTGAGAAGTAGAGGAGTCATGGAGGAAGACCTGACACTAATTTCAAAACCATGCGTGTGACGAAACACGGACTGTATGTCCTCATATTTTAGTCCAGTTTCGAAAAATAAAATTCAATGAAACTTTCCCATGGATGCTGACTCGCCATCGGTATGGTGGTTTGATCCGGAAGTAGTTACGACGTCACTTCAAACTAGTATAGCGAGATTTCGCAATACTTTTGTGAAGTGTCGCAAAACTTTTTTTTTTTTTTTTTTTTTTTTTTTTTTTGCTCATGTGCCCTAAAGGACTCTGGTTTCCAGTTCATGCCTTTATTTCCAGTCCCTTCTTTCTCATGAAATTCTGGCACGCCTGGCATTCCATACCTGGAATCCACGACCTTCATGTTTATGGAAAGACACTCTGTTTTGTTCCCAGACCGTAACATTGTTCAGCACCACTGCGTGGGTTCTGTGGCATGAAAGGTCCGAGAGATCAATAATCCATTTGAGTCCACAGCGTTGGTCAGACATAAAAGTCAAGTGTTTTTTTTTTTTTTCACTGAGAGTTTGTGTTCCACTCATTAACTGGGTAAAGGATCTATAAACAGGATCTCATTAGTGTCGAGTCTTTGAGGAGTGATTTTTCCTGGAAGTGACAAACATCCAGGAGCCACTGCTGTTCAGCGGAGCAGCGATTCAATTAACAGCTCAGGAGCCTGGTGAGCAGCTGCTCAATTCATTTTACCTTCCAGAAAATGACTTTGTGCTGAGAGAGCCCGAGTCACGCCGGACGGCCCATTAGTGGACGTCCCGAGGAACACGACCGTAACATAACCGCGAGGCTCCAAGGGAGGACGAGCGAGAGATGGGGAGTCCGGCCGGTCCTGGATGTCCTGGTGGTCCCACACTGAGAACAGTTTTCTGGCAAAGCCTGCGCTCTGCTTTCACAAGATGTAAACTGAGCTGTACATCCCAGCAGTTTTCTGTAATTGGAGTGCAGCCCGTGACAAAGGATTTACTGGCAAGGACAATTGAAGATAGATCACCACTGCCAGGGAGGCGACAGGGGCTCCGTGACCGAGCAGTTTGTCTACAAACTTTACGAGCACTTGATGGAGGCATTACAGCTCTAACGGCAGATGATATGGATTTTAGAGGGTCTGCTTGGGTGAAGATAAAAACTGGACAAAGAGCCTTGAGGTGTATTTAAAACAGGATGCATTGACTGCAGGAAATATAGACTTGTGATGACATATGGGGGTCCGGATATGGACAGAGCCTTGCTTCTTGTGTTCAGTCATGAAGAAGACGATGGTGGACACTCTCCGTCCTCCAGTGGCCATATATTTCACCTCCTCACCGACCAGCGCCTCCTACAACGTCGCCGCCGTTTCCTCATTTGTGCCAGAGCTACAGGATCAAGGCTGACTCCACAGTCGCCATGTTGGTTTGGAGTGTGTTGTTGTCATGAACCTTTGACTCCGGGCTGCTCCCCCTGCTGGATATATCAGTGAACAGCAATAATACAATTTTGTACGGCAGGGGAGCATGAATGAGCTTCAGCCTGATTTTACTATTTTTTCACTAAAATATTGCATCAATACTCAAGAACACATTTTTATAGAGGTTTCTCAAACTGTAAACGTTTCGGGATACACCAGTATCAGATATCGGTCCAAAACTAGAGCTTGAGTACTCACAGTCATAAAATGGCCACGGATACCACTTCACGGCGACATTTGACCAGCACACCAAGGAATGTTGGTCAAATACCATCAACTCCTTCAATGGATTTTTTGTTACTGCAGGATGTGATGTCAATACCAGGTGGCAGCAGTGATGCGTTGGCCATTTTGCCAGTCCTCGTTGCCGTTCCTACGGAAACATTTTAACCTGGTAAACAAAAATATTCAATGTTTAAAGCTACTTGCGTGAGATTCCACTCCTGAAGGACAGAAAATCAGAATCAGAAAAAAACTTCATTAATCCCAAGGGAAATTATGTTCGTAACATGCTCTGTACTCAACATATCACAATAAATTAAAAATAAATAATATTATAATGTGCAAAAACAAAGCTATACTAAAGAGCTTAGAAACCATGTGAACAATGTGCAAGAAAATGCAGTTTAAGAAGAATCCTTCGTTGTGATTTTTTTCAGAGTTGAATTGTACGTTTTTATTGCCACAGGGAGAAAGGAGCTCCTGTGGTGCTCAGTCTTTAAGATGGGTCGTCTCAGTCTGTTGGTCCATGTGGTTCTGTATTGGACCAGGAGCTGATGGAGGGGGTGGGTGATGTTGTCCAGGATGCCCCTCAGTTTCAGGAGCATCCTTCTCTCCATCACCGTCTCCAAGGAGTCCAGTGTCACCCCCACCACATCACCAGCTTTGCGGATGAGTCTGTTGAGTCTGTCAGTGTCCACCACCGTTCATCTGCAGCCCCAGCAAACGACAGCAAACAGAACTGCACTGGACATCACCGACTCATAAAACATTCTCAGCATTGTCCTGCAGACCTTGAAGGACCTGAGCCTCCTTAAGAAATAGAGACGACTCTGTCCTTTTTTGTAAAGGTCAGTGTTCCGAGTCCAGTCCAGTTCATTGTCTATGAGGACCCCAAGATATTTCAGTCCTCAACCATATCCACATTGACCCCCCCGAATGGAAACGGGGGTCACAGGAGACTTGGTCCTCAGTAGGTCCACCACCAGTTCTTTGGACTTCGCCACATTGAGCTGCAGATGGTTCAGCTCACACCAAGGCCACAGCCCTGTACTCAGTCTCCTCACCCTTGCTGATACATCCAACGATGGTAGAGTCCTCAGAGAACTTCTGAAGATGGCAGGTCTCTGACCGATAGTTGAAGTCCATAGTGTAAATGGTGAGGAGGAGTGGAGAGAGAACAGTTCCCTGTGGTGCCCCGGTATTACTAACTACTGTGTCCGACACAGACAAAGCAAAAACAAAAAACAAATGGCCGCCATTTTTACAACTCACTATTGTTCTGGCCTTTGAAGCTGGGGGGCTTCATGCCCTGCTGGGAACCAGGAAAGGCTCAGTCTCCTACTCTTCAGTCATGTTTGTGATCTCAAACCATCACTTCCATGACAGGTCTGCGTTGCAGCCAGTCAGATCTGGCACTTTGTTTTTTCCACGGCTGAGTAGCTGCTGGCCCGTTTGCATACTTAACTTTGATGAAAACAGAGCGGAGTGACCCAACACACGTTTGGCTGTTGAGGCTTCACACGTTCATCTGTTCAGCTGCCATTGACAGCTGCATCCATCTTCCTCACGCCACTGACGTATATCGACATGTGTGTGCTGACTCCGTCCCATGCTCTGTCTGGGCCTGAATATTGGCACGAACAAAGGTCTGATTCTTCATCTGAGGTGAGCGCATCACTACAAAGGAGGGGAGATGATTAATTACCGCCTCTGCTGTGAGAAAACATGTCAGGCGTCTCTGAGGAAGACGGCAGTAAAGTAGAGCAGTCCCTTTGGTCTACTTCGCCCATGTAATGGACCCACGTGCGTGCGTGTGCGTGTGTGTGTGTGCGTGTGTGCGTGTGTGCGTGTGCGCGCGTGTGCGCCGAGGGCCGACACAGAAACCTACATGCAAAGCTTAGCTTGCGTAACAGACACCTTTATTGATCTTATAATAGATGAATATGAGGGAGGAAACCTGGGGACTCGGAGCCTGGTGTCAAAGCGTGACATCCAACTTGGATTTAGAGAGGCATGAGCAGGAGCCGTGTGTGTGTGTGCGAGTGCCATGTGTTAGCTGTGGATCAAGCTAATGAGGTTGGAAGGGACAGGGTGGGTGGCAAAATGGCCGAGCCCAGGGAGCTGAGCGGCTTGTGTTTGTCTTCCTGTCATGTCCGTGCATGTTTGTAAGTACGGCATGTTCCTATACAGCCTGTTTGTCTTGTTACTGCAGAAAATGAAATGGAAAAAGGCTTTTGATTTTTAGTAATTTGAACTCATTGTCCCCAAACACATGTTCATGAAAGAGGGTGGATCGTTTCCCAGGTCTGTGTTTGGGTCAACCAGTCCACTTGTGGAGTCAGAGACTGTGAGTGGATGGAACTCTGCTGGTAACCAGGAGCAACCACACTTGGTGAACCAGCACAAGAAGACAGAAGGATGAGCTGAGGGAGGGAAGGAAAATACATAGAAGAAGAAGAGCTACCTGCATGGGTCAACGGATGGCAAAACTCGGGAAGTATGTAAGTGCAGGGCACTTTTGCATCTAAAAAACACATTGTGGAACATCGCAATCCGAAGCGAAACTCATGGTTCACGCTGCGTGTTTGATCATGTCACACACACCACTTATCGACCTCCATGACTCTTCGCCACAGAAGTCGAATGCTGCTTCTTTCTTTCAAAATTGGGCCCCTCCTCAAGCTGAGGTTGCGTCCCCCACTCATGATAAATGACTGTAAACTGCAGTGCGGTGGTGCGACCCTCAACAAATGCGATTTTATGATCACATTTAAATGAGTCTGAGCTGCATGCAGTTTGTGTGTGGTCGTCCTTGTGGCGCCGCTGATACCCCGCAGCGCCTTTAATAGGGCCGCTCATTTGAATGCAGTTTAATGAGAAATCGGAGCCTGAAAAGGTTGTGGTCTGAGCTTTGAATGGGAACCGGCGTCCGCTGCAGTCGGAGGTGACCTGAGCTCAGAAACGCTCCGACCTGATACACGGCTGCCAGGATTCAATGACACTGAACTTAAAATGCAACTGTGCATAAACTGAAGTGGAGCGTTGATGTTCATGGCAGTGGCTACTGGGTCACTTCTTCTTCTACATGGAAATCGGCCAAGTTGGAAGTGATTTGAGTTTTGTGGTTTTTATATGTCTATTTGGATTCATAAATGCCCAGAACTGTCCCCCAATCTCTGGACCTGCTCTGGTCACAGCAGACAGAAACACATTCTATCATGTGGACGAGACTCTTGCATTCCAATGTTGTTGCAGTGTCAGACTCATCGCACTTGTCTTGAGTGACTTTCTAAAGACACGGTCTCTCAGTGCGTGTCTTGTGTTCAGTGTTGGACTGAGGATACTTCATTACATGTCTACTTCCTGTCTCGACCCACACGAGGCTCCCTGTGTTTTATGGTGGTTCCGCTCCCTTCCGCCAGCCTCCCAGCACCTGCTTTATGAGTCCCTTAGAGTTTTGAGCCAAGTCTGTTATCTATTTTATGGTTTCAGCTAAGTGAATTGGATATGTGTGCTGAGATGAACGACCTCATTCTGACTAAAAAAAAACAAAAACATTTTCACATCTTCTTCTATTGTCACTTTGTGTCTCTGAAACGTGGTCGAACAACTAGACTTCCAGAATAAAATGTGACTGTTGAGCGTTCAGATTCCAAATCTGCTTTCATTTTATTTGGTAGATCAAATGGACGAGAGGATCATGATCACCACATGAAGAATAAATAAAAGAGAAAAAGAGAAAAAGAAAACGACTTGAAACTTTTTATCAACTTTTTGGTAGATCAGTAACATGAAACAGTATTGCAGGCTTGATGAAACAGTGAGGACAGCGCCATCTGCTGGCCTCTGAAAATCAGAACACTGTTTCATGAAACCTCTTCTACCCATCACTACTGTACACATAGCACTTTTGCCATACACTATGTGAGATCGGTCCGTTTCAAACCGTGTCCCCGTCACTGGTCACATGCTTCCAAGCTTCTTTACGTTGCTGTTCACCAATATATCCACCAGGGGGAGCAGCCCAGACTCAAAAGTTTATGACAATAACAACCTTCAAAACCAACATGGCGACTGCGCAAGAAGCATCATGTAGTTCTTGCACAAAAGAGGAAAGAGGCAGCGTTGTAGGAGGCGGTGGTCAGTGAGGAGGTGAAATATATGGCCACTGGAGGACAGAGTTTCCACCATTGTTATGTCTTCTTCCTGTCTCACTAGAGCTACGTATCGCAACACTGCCCCCCATGGTTTCCTCTGGTACTGCTCCGTTTGGTCCGTATCTGTGAGCTTTGTGGAAACAAATATGGAGGAAATGATGGCAGAAAGCTCCTGCTGTGTGTGTAACATTGAGCATAAATGGATGATCAGTTCCTCAGCAAACAGGTCTGGCATGATCAGAGGGAAACAGTGACAAAAACCTCAAGAAAATCAAGTAGAACAATCATTCACAGAAATATTCAGGAACGGTATAAAGACAACAATAAGCATGAGTGGATCATCGGACGAAAGATTGGCAGACACTTCAAACTCCTGCTTGTGGCAGGGCTGGTGGATCCTCACCTGGATCCTCACGTTCCCACACACTCTCTTTCACAACTGTCTTCTCCGTGAGACTTTTATGAC
Source organism: Synchiropus splendidus (assembly GCF_027744825.2). Classification (NCBI taxonomy): domain Eukaryota; kingdom Metazoa; phylum Chordata; class Actinopteri; order Syngnathiformes; family Callionymidae; genus Synchiropus; species Synchiropus splendidus. The sequence continues at coordinate 26,314,283 of NC_071340.1, read as the reverse complement.
CCTGATCTGAGTTGGACCTGAGCTCCTGCTGTCTCTGGGAGCACACCATCTCTCCCATGTCTGTGTGGAATAGATGAGAATAGCAAGTCGTCCTGATCCCTGCTGGAACCACGAGACCTCGCCGTCACCCTCCCAGTGCTCCCCCCCCCCCACCACAATCTCCTGTCACATCCTCATCCTCTTCCCAGCTTCTCTCTGACCCGCCCCAATTAAAGCAGGCCTTGATTAGGCAGAAGAAGAGCTTAATCAAGAGTGTGAATTAGAGAGTGGACTCAGCTGGCAGAGACACAGAGAGGCCACTTTAATTACACTCACGCTGGACAAGAACAAGCGGGACTGTTCGGCTCATGGTGACGTTTCTCTGCTGGCTGAAACTTCACAGAGGGTCAGATGTGGCGCAGGGTGAAACCCCCAGGTCTGTGTGTGTCCGCCCCTTCAACACTGAGGAGGAGCCGTGTCTGCCATCAGGAAAAGACATGACCGACTCTGAAAGCAGAAGAAGAAGAACAGTTACCTGCATGGCTGAACGGATGGCAAAACTCTGGAGGTAACCGGAATCAAACCAAAAAAATTAAAGCCCAGTAAGATGAACAGAACCTTAACCCAAACCTTGTCCCCAACCCTTTCAACTAGTGATGCACCGAAATGAAAAGGAGTGGACAAAGACAAAACCAACAGTCGGACCAACAGACTCAAGAACTCCTTTGTACACCATGCCATCGCACTCTACAACTCCTCACTTGGAGGGGTGGAAGTAGTAGAGTATGCTACGCTACACTACTTAGTAAGGGCACTTGACACTTGCTCAATGCACAATAACCGTCTCTCTGGTGCAATAACCTATTTTAATCTAGTTGAATTTTTATTTTTTAATTTTTTATGATTATTATTTTATTCTCTGTGTGATGCTCTTCCTGACCACATGCCTTTATTGCCTCTGTTGCTGCTGGAAATGTAAATTTCCTGGAGGGAGTCATCCCAAAGGTATCCATAAAGTCTAGTCTAAGTCTAAAAAAATTGAAAATGCTTAGCTAATTACCAAACAGATCCAATTTAAAAAAAGCATTGCTGATGTTGCGTCCCCCGCTCATGATGAATGAGTGTAAACTGCAGTGCAGCGGTGGTTTGTTTGTTGTTGTCCTTTCACGCAGATGTATGTCTCCTTTTGCTTCTTATTAGAGCCCACTGCTGCTACATGTCAGTTCTGAGGTTGACACTGAGACTTGACGCAGTGGACGCACGTCCCGGTCAATGCTGACAGTTGGTTTGATGCTGACTCAGCAGTTATGGAACGAGCTGCGAAGTTCACCCTCTTCTAATCATCAGCGCGGGCAAATCGTCCTCCAGCTTCGTTTTGATCCTCACACTTTGATTCGTACGATTCACCAATCGACCTTCACGCGGAGACAGAACAAACCTCAGCTGACAGGACGACGCGCCAAAGCTAACCGCTTTGACCTCTCTGATGCAACTGGTTTCTGCAGGAGAGCGTCAGGGCTGAAATGTTTTACACAGGATCCACGGTCCCGACCTACATCTGCGACATCAAAGGAGCCCGGTGCTGGCATCGCCAAGTGTTCCATCACGTCCCGACTTCATCTCCTCATGCTTGAACTACAAAACATCAGAATGGAACACGACAGAAGACACGAAAAGAGGCCAAATCCAGGCAGCAAAACAACTTCAGATCAATGGCATGGAGCATCGATCGCGAGATGTTTGAGTCAGTGAACATGAAAGTCTTTGACCTTTTTGATTAATGATGTCATTGTTCATTGACCTATCGAGTCGCAGGTCAGCTTCTCCGGTGACTTGGACCGGAGCAGCCCGGGGTGGTCCCATCTGTATGCACAAGGAGAACTTTGATGAAGTGAGGGAGTGAAGGTTGAGGCTGTTTCCTCATTAGCCTGCTCGAGAACTGACACAACAGAAGGAAGAAAAACAGCGAGCACAAAGAAAACAAAACGCATCGTCTTCAGGCTGAAACACCGAGGTCCAAATTGCCTCTTCTGAGGAACTTCACTTGACTCTACAGCTGTACCTGTTAACAACAGCCACATCCACCAGGTGAAAAGGAAGAAACTGATGGTTGCACTTTGACCCTGTTAGAACATGATCTTATGGAATCTGTGCATCAAGAGCACCAATGCGTCCTTGAAGCTATTGTACTGTGCATGGTGGTAGGTCCAACAACAACATCCCTGTCACTGTTCCTTCCCTGCTGAGAAGGCCAGACATTTATGATGATGGTGGCTGTGTCACCGACACGCAGAGTGACCAGAGAACGCTGGATAATGGCGCCATTGCTGCTGTTTTCATGAGCAGGTTTTGTGTGATTTTCTTCATGGCTGTCTCCACTGTTACTGTGACAACAAACCTCATTCTCTGCTGGTGGAACTCTGAAGTCTGCACCTCATAGTCGAGAGTTCCAGGTTTGGTTTTGTGTGGAGCAAATCAAATATCCAAGCTTCTGGCCGCAGCATTGACTGCAACAGAAATGACGACAGCTTTTCCACAACAAGCGACCGTTGCTGAGTCGACAAATGGCTCCATCACTCACAGTCTACCTGAGAATGTCAGCAGTAGAAACGCTCATAGCACGAACTGCACGTCCAACACTGCGGGCCTGAATGAGTCGCAGCTCCTGTGACTCCCTCCTCCGGAGTGAACGTCGGCGCCCCCACCAGTATTGCTGCGATGAAGCATCGTGATGTCATCACACACGGCGCCAGACCATCAATCTTGCTGTCAGTCGGTCGACACACCAGCGCCGTAAGGTGCAACACCAATTACTGCAGTGACGGCCTTTGAACCCCCTGAACCCTGTGACGACTCTCAGCTGGACACTGGTTTTACTTCGACTCCATCGATAAAATGGTCTTTTAGAAACCAGAGGCTTCAATTCCCAGGCGGATGAGCTGCGATGATGATAAATGGCTTCAATATGTTCTGCATTTCACTGCGTGTTGGATGCTTAAATACCTGACACTAAACGTCGGCGCTCTTCACTGTTCAATATATATTTTTAAATGTATTTATATTTATTTAGATGTAAGAACATGAAGGACAAACAAAGACACTTGGAGGGACACATGTTTTTATTAGTATCAAAATCCTCAAATATACAGTAATGTTCGTTGTCGTTACACATTTGAAAGAATAAACATGTCCTGGGGCATCTGTCACTCCAGCAATGATGCAAAGTAGAACAGACATTTTCTCAACAGACAAGATTCCTACCCTCCCAAACTAAAATAACAGCCCGACTGGAAGTGTCAAGGCAATGGAGGCGCTGTCAGTCAATCACTTCCTCCATCACCTCCATCACAATGGAACCCTGGCTGTCACCTCGCACCGTCATCGGCGCTCGGCCAAAACCTCTCATGTGCATCTGTAACTCTCTTCATTTGCCATCCAGCAGTGGGGCCTGGTGCCTCAGCCTCACCGCACGCTGGCGGAGGAATTGAAGCCAGTGAGGATTCTTTAAGTTATTGCGGACAATAAAGAGAATCTCCATGTCATGAGCAAAGCGGATTAGCAGGACTCTCCGAATAAATTCTCTTCCTCCATGATGGTGTGCTGCCACACAGTGATGAACAACAGAACCGGCGCCACACAGTTGCTACTGCAATGACACCACTGACACTCAGTGCCATGTTGGAAGCCGGAATAACTCGAAACTGTACTGCACTACACTCGACCAGACCTATGTTAATGGATGCCACTTTGGATCCAGCCAAGTTGCAGTATTGTCATGAGTAATAACATGTAATTTACACTACTTAACTACATAGTTTCTGTCTTGCTTTTGGCCTTAAAAGAGTGTGGGAGCTGCTGGAGTTATCGTCGATCAGTCTGTTGTCAATTTGACTGTTTCTACATTGCCACAGGTGAGTTTCATTAATAGCCAGTATTGGAGTAATAATTTCATTTTCAGAAGACTAATGTAATAATGGGTAATATGTCTTGTAGTCGCCATTGATTCTCTCTCAAGGCCTGCAACTTATGACAATCTTCCCGGGGGATAAAGTCTATTGTCATCAAGAGCCATCACGACACATGTCACATTCGGTTTAAGCCCATTGTTTTGAGCCCAAATATATCAATAACCTAAATCCTTCTGTCTGGAATAACGTCTGCGCGTTATTCACACCAAGAGTATTGCTATTCAAGTCCTCTCACCAAGACAAGGGTTTTCCATCCCGACTAAACGGGCTCTAACTTGAACTAACTGGTCGGATAATTCTGCCACCGTTGCTCATAGACATGGAAGATGCACCCACAGAACTCTCCACTGGTGTCTCTGATGAGACATGTCAGGCCCAAAACCTAGTTCTAGTGATGAGGCTTCATGAAACAGTGTCCTCATTTTCAGAACATAGTATGTTGGTTTGAAGAATTGAAGATGCTAGGCTTCATTGACATGGCTGTTTGAAGTCAAACATTTTAAAGCAGAGAGTGAAAATGTGGACATTGTTTCATGAAGCATCACAGGTCCATCACTAGTCTATCACAAGTCCCAGTACTAGTGATGAGGCTTCATGAAACAGTGTCCTCATTTTCACAGCTCAGCTGCTGGCTTTAAAGTGAAATAGTTGTTTGAAGCTAAAGATTTAAAAGTGGACAGCGCCATCCAGTGGGTTCTCAGAAACACAGTGCTTCATGAAGCTTCATCACCACCCAAACCAGGTTATTTTATTGACAACAGCTATTGCTCAGTTCAAGGCTGGTGAGTACAACTTCGATATCAAAACCAAGGACCTATCCCATTGCGAATGGCCGTCGTCGCTAATCGTGGACAACAGTATCACGAGATGTCGCTCACAGATGAGCCATTTCTGTTCAGGCAGGCTCCTCATGAGACTGCAGAACAAGCCGGTCTCCACCTGAACGAACCAAACGGGGGGTAATTCCCCCCCTCATTACAAATCAATGAGATCTGCATCCATTTCTAGTGTGACTCCACTCGCGACTAAAGCTGGCGCATCAGCGCAGCAGCAAATCAATGGGGGAATTGCTCCAACAACAACAGCGGTGCTTCAGAGCGCAGGTGGCTTTTATTCAAATCACGAAGCAGGAGGCCGAGGTCCTGGGACCCGGAGTCAGTTCTCAGACCGCGCAGAAGATAAATGATGCGCGCAGAGAATCGCTGTGATCGCCACCTCGCACCGTTCCCTATTGCTGCGGAAGTTGTGGGGATATTTCAACACACATCATGAATAAAACATCAAGGCGAGGTGAACAGATAAAAACATTGACTGTTATCAATCACATCATATGGCTATTGTCTTATACAGTGGAGAGGTTTTAGGCAAGTGGAAATCGTAGAGGAATCAATTGACATCAAGAGCAACACAGGACGAACTGAACCATCCTGACTTCTCAACGTCTATATTTTTGTAGCGGAAACAATCGCTGATAACACAAACAACAACAGCTAAAATGTGAAATATCAATAGCACTATGACACCTGATTTCCTCGTACATTGTTAGGCTCACGCTGTGTTAGTTTCTAATCTCCAACTGCTTATATATACAAACATGGCTTATCCTTCATGTGTGACTAAAAATTCCTGCGGCGACTCAGACATATTCTTGAAATGGGCACCGCTGCTGCTTCGGACAAAGCAGATGTGCGACAAAAGTCATGAAGTTCAAGTTTGAGTTTGTGACAAACGCGCTTCCACCGACGATGTTCTAGTGATGCTACTCGTGTCATCATCGCAAACAAGGTGAACAACACATTGAACAAGTCAAGAATCAAGTCAATACAAGACTGTATCACCACGTCTATTAGAGCTATATAAATCCATCATGTCAATGATTTTAAAAAATGCTGCTTCTTTCAAAAAAAAATGAGTGGATAACAAGGTTAACCCGACTCGATTCCAAAACAGCAAGTATTTCCCCTGATAAAAAAAGCAATCTAAGCATAAAGCAGTGCCCTCGGGACACTTGAAGAGTATTTAGATACATCCTTAAAGCCATTACCACACACACACACACACACACACACAAGTCTGATCTACCCCTCAGAAACCAAGATGATCCTGAATGTCAAACTATAGATTCAATGGAAAATAGCTCACAGAATAGCACTGAACGATCACATTCACTGTGGATTGCTGGCACGGATGCATCCATCCATTCAGTCGACACGCACAATATTATTTTCTATATCTGGGTGGGATGAGTTAGTACAGCGGGTGTTTAAGTCACTTTCCACAGGTATATTCAGCATCATCTCATCATTATAATGTCATGATTTAGTTAGTACTTGAGCTAAACCTTAGTTGCATCCTGGCTAGGATCAGATACAGTAAAAAGTCTGAATGTTGCTTCAAGATGACGCTCACCACGGCGCCACCTGGACTGGTGTATTTCTAACAGCAGTTGATGGATGTGTTTCGCAGGAAGCAATGGTACCTGTGTTAGCTTGGAATTCACACCACACTATCAATCTCTAAACAAGTGGAGCCATTTTAACAGCAACTTCAGTATGTGAGAAGGAGAGCAGTTCCCAAGTGAGCCACCAAGCCTGAAAGGAAAATGTCCGAAGCTATTAAACAAGGTTAGTCTGACGTCTGAGGACGGAGGTGCATCTCAGCTATGAACGCGAACATGCAACGCTGCCAACGAAACACACTGGTCAGTAGAAATCCAGTGGAAGGGGACGGTCAACCAACAGCTGCAGAAATAGGCTGGCGCTGCCGTGTTAAAACGCGGTGACGTGAAGCATGCTACGGCGGACTCGGAAGGCCATGAGGATGTTGGAACAAAAACCTCCTTGAAAGGTTTTCTCATCTACAGTAAGTGATCGCGAGTACGGTTCTTAATATCAAACGATGGCTTCAACCTGAGTTAATACAACAGTCAGTAGGAAATATCTTCACTTGGTAAATAGACACCTCTAATATCTATTCAAAGTCACTATTCGATATCCACATGGAGAGAAGATGTTGGACTCCAGTAAGCACTTATTTACAGATAAGCTGGACTTCCCTGACCTGATGATACCTGTGTCTCAGGAGAGCGGACAGGTTGGCTACAGGTGAAAAAAATCAACCTTCTACGGTCAGAACTGCGACGTCCATCCACTGCCAAGCCTCTAAATATAGCAAGCGAACACCGTTTTTATCACACATCTCTTTGATTAGAGAATGAAAATGGATAAAAGGTACACCACTGGCTGAGTCTACCACACTTTTCCCCCCACTGGAAAAAAAAGACCGCGCTGCCGCTTGACATGGCGTTTGAGCCACGGAGCCGGTCGACGCTCCCGGAGCTGGGGAGAAAGTCCTTCAACCGAACACCCTGTTTCTGGTGCAGGAAGCTTCCGAGTGATGTTGGACTTGGCTGACAGCACTCAGCTGGAGATCGTACATCACAAGAGGTCATCGTAGTCCAGCAGCTTGGAGTGCTGACGGCTTTTCCAAAGGCGGAAGAGACGGAAGTCAAAGTACATCTCAATCATTTCTTTGCCTGGAGAGAAAACGGACATGTTACTGTCATGCTGCCGACATGCAAGCGTTACACGTGTACATGTCGGGCCAGAGGGAAAAGCAAACAGTTCTCAGAGCCCCAAAAAGCATTTGTCAATATATATTTATAGAGACATGTTTTTTTGCTCATTGTTCTTATAGGGTCCTATTCAGTCCCAAAACCAAATTATTCAAAAATGAAAATAAAAAAGGCACATCTGTGACGTGTTTGATTCCAGCCATCAATATCCTGCTGACGCTGGAGGAACCAGGAGCAAACATTCGCACGCTTATGTGCTTCTGTAGCACTAACTGTTGGAACTGACTCGAGGAGCTCTCACCTTGTGCAGAGAGCTCCAGAGGGGACTTGAACTCTACAGAGGAGGGTCTCATGAGCCTCTTCAGAGTCTGGATCAGCTGCAGGGACAGAGCGAAGAGAGTCTTAGTGAGGAGTATAGAATGTTTCATTCCAACGCCAGGGGCAGCTGGAGACAAAGCACGGACAACAAAGAGCGTTTGCAGAGAGCAGAACATGTCGCATCCTTCACGCCGGAAAGGTCAGCGTTCCCTCCGAAGCCAGGGTCAGTGAATAAATACAAGACTTGTATGATAATGATTTCTGCTCTTCAACCACCCATGCAACCTGAAGATTCACTGGAACTGTCTGCCTGTGTTGAGAGTTAGGACGTATAATATACGATGCATATCGCACTGACTCTAGAGTCCTGATGGGGAGTTGGCATTTATGCAACTGAGGCTGCACGGTTTTCTTGTGTTGCTGTCGTTTGAATGTTTCCATGCTCAAGGTTCACAATAAAATGGAAATGCAGAGCTTGTCTCCCTCGTCCATCACAAGAAGTTTATTTTTTCACTCTGGGGGTCACAGTTCAAGGCAGAAAACGGTGCTCATGGCATCTTTTTCAACACCCTGTCTCCTTCTCACAGCAATCCCTGCAGCCATGCGCGCGCAATTACACATCTAAACTGGTGACATCAGAACAAAACAGGATTTAAAAAACGCCAGCCGTTAATCATTGGAGTGGGCTGTTAGCGATTCAACGTTCACAGAATCTATTGAAGAACATGTGGCCTAAAGATTCCCAGGAAACCCAGATTTGCGTAGATATTGATCACACTCACACGCTACTTTCGACAGTGTCAGCACTAAAAACTAGCAATGGGTAGATGAAGCATCATGAATCAGTAGATGATAGATATATTGGCGAACTGCAACGAAATGAGAAGAATGGAAGCATGTGATCAGTGACGTGGTTTGAAAAGGACCAGTACATTTTCTTAGTTTAGACATATAAAGCCTTGCAAGGTTGGGCTCAGCTCAATGAGTTTCAGCTTCACGTCTCCTCATCTGCAACATACTGTAAGGTGGGACGTTTGTGGGCGGTTTGTAGCTGTCGCTGCTATTTAGGTTGCTCCACTCCGCGGGGAGTTGAAGTACTGACACGTTTGTGGATGTAGAAAGACTTCACACGGCAGCGTTTGGACATCTCTCCTCCCTGGGGACCGGACCACACGCCTGCTGGTGTTCTATCCATCACATGTGGAGCAATGTGACTACATCCAGCTGACTGGAGTCAGAGCCGTGTGCTGTAGCGCAGAACCAAGAGGGGGATAAGACGGCTTTGTCTCCCGCTTGGAGGGAGAATCTGCTGTCACGGTATTAGATATGGCGTAAAACACATGACGAATGTAAAGTCATTGGGCATAGATGAGTCTTGGTCCTGTGTGGACAAAATATGAATTAAAATATTTTTGTTTATTATGTGCAAAAATGCACCTTAACAGTACACAGTACAGCTGTGCCATTTCGTGGACAGAATAAAGTGACTTGCTTTGAAATGCAGTTTTGTGTGTACCAGCATTATAGCGAATAAACACATGTGATACACTTGTGAGGAGGTTTGAAGCCAGAGAGCAGGTTGTCAGTGCTGCGTGGTGAGGGCTTTGTCTTCCTTTGTGTGGCCTGTTTGTAGACAAATAATTGATAGTGTTAGTGCACAGCGTTGCCGCTGGAAGATGAGAGATTGCAGTGGGTAAAAAGGGAGCTGCAGCAGTCAGTATGCTTATTTATTTGAACCAAAAAATGAAGGACGATGGTCAATATAACTGTTTTGAGGAGGACCGTCTCTTAGTCAGATATATCTCGAGATGTTGTTCTCAAACCGCAATTGTTAATAAACAACTGCAGTGTAACTGGTGAAGTCTCTGTTTACTGTAGCGTGTTTTGCAACCGAGGGTTTCAGAACTTCAGCATAGCATCTTGGTAAGGAATTTATTCGGAAATAACACACACAAACATGAAATAAATACCAAGCCCAAACATCCGTCTCAGTAGCATGACATCATAGAGATGTACTGCAGGCATGGTGGAGAGTGACGCATCACCTGAAGGGAGCCTGGTGAGTCACGCTATTATTAGCGTCGACCCAGCTGAGCTAGCAGGAGACCGCACCGGCAGCAGCATAGGATGTTGTTTAATGGACTGAAGAAGCTCACCTCACCCACCCTCCTCTCTACGACTTGACTGTGAGCAGCGTAGGGAGAGCGAAAATATCAGTTTTGTGTTGCCAAATATGCATTCAATTACAGTGTCAGAGACGCTCAAGTTCTTGAGAAAACAGTAGAGCTATCACTCGCTAGATTACAGGGCACCGTGCCCAGATAGCAACGGATCCGTGGCGGATTCAGCTGCAAGTCTTTAGAGCCATATAGGAATTACCTCTGCAACAGATCCGGGCCAGAGCCGCCAGATGGACGTGTATGTATGTAACACGGATCTGTACTGGATCCGGGCCGTATAGCAACTCTCTGGGCCAGATCTGCGTTGGGGTGAGGGATAGGGTAGTACCAGATCCGGGAAACAGATAAGTACTGGATGAGGCCCCTTGTTCAAACAGCTTGTGACCTGCATCCCAGAGAACATTTGGTCCACGTCCGGACCAGATACATTTTGCTATCAGGGTGGTTACCGGAAACATGTAATTCAGATTCTAATTTCAGAATTTAAAATGAGCATTTCCTGCCTTAAAATGACAATTTAAATAAAAAAAAAAAAAAAGAAAGTGTAATTTAAGTACAATGGAGTAAGTAGTGCTCGAGGGGAGGACGAACATTCGGTCACTTCAGCACCTGAAGAAGAGCCATTCGCAGTTTTACCGGACCCACTGAGTGAACTAGCACGGCTTTACCTTTGAGTTTAGCTGAGCTTCAAAACGGTATTGTGTCCCTTTTGCTCCTCTAACTGCTACTGAAGCCAAATGATCCTGAAAATGACTCAGTTTTAAAATAAATGTAATCAAAAAAGACAACAGAAAATGAATAGTTACAAGCCATCAGGGGGCGCAAGACTATGACAGCAGAATTTGGACTGCAACCTGGATCATGCAGTTTTCGCTCGTCCGACACGAGGCATAAAAATCAGCTCCTGAGTAGCTGACCGTCCAGCGCAGTACATCTGTGCACTCAGTACATATCATCTGCTGGAGCTGTTGTTACAACCTCAGCTGACTTCTCTGTAGCCTTTATTCTCCCAAACAGATATCTCCCACTCGCAGCAGCTGCAGAAGAATGTGAGCAGACTGTACAGCCTGCAGGTCCCACATCCCTGCGAGTCAATGCAAAAAAAAAAAAAGGAGAGAAATCAAAGCCCACCGAAAAACGTGAGTCAGTGAGCGCACATGCTCTCTAACTGGGATGACTCGGGCGGCGGCGATGTACTTCATGACATCTCTGAGCAAAACATAATGGGGCCGGGACTGAATACTGCAATTCTGTGGAGATCATGGAGTGAAAAGGAAAATTGGACGTGATTTACATTTGAACATTTATTTGGAGTTATAAATAACTCCTCCGCAGTTGAGATCTGCAGTCACGTTTCTGGGAGCGGATCACTGTAGCAGTTGCAGCATTAAATGGATTTGGAAGTTGTCTGGAGTAGACAACAAAAACACCAGCGGTTTTCGAGTCTCGTGCTCCCAAAACCGGCGCATCATGGCGAGTGCTGCAGCCTCGCAGCAGCAGGGTCAAAGGTTGGATTCCGGTTCGAGGCAGTGGTCGGCTAAACTAAGAGTTGAACCGCAGAGACGATTACCATCACTACTGAAAGAAAAACAATGCACTCAGCACCGGTGAGAATGAGAGAGACCACCAGGCTGCTCTGCCCGACCACACCAGTGAGAAACACCTGGACTCTGCTCTTAGCAACTGGCAGAACAAACTGAATAATGTTGCTATATATAATGCTATAATTATATATAAATAAAGAGTTCAAGTTTGGGATTTTAATAAAACCTTTTGTTAATAATAAAAATACTAATAATGATAGTAATAATAATAATAGAATTGTTATTATTAATGGAAGAGTGTTAGGCCCAGTGAATTTGAAAAAAATGGCAAAATTCTAACTTAAAAGTGAGCATTCTGAGAATAAAGTCATTCCGAGGTGAATTCTGCCAATTGTTTTTTTTTCCTTCAGTGGCCCTAGTCCTCTTCCGTTGTTATTACTCGGTCAAAGACTCACAGTAATGTTGATGCAAGGCTTGGAAAGTATGACTTGCTGAAACCCAGTGGAGCAGTCTCCGTCAGTTAGTGGCTCATGAAATAGATTTGCACTGTGTGGGCGTGTTCTTGTGCATGAACCATGTGTGAGTGAGCACCTCCTGGTGGGTGGTGTGTTTGGGTTCATGGGGAATGGGCTTGTGGAAGGGAGGTAGGAGGTTCCAGGGAAGAGGTGTTTACATGGCTGAGCTGAGTGGTGCCAACAGGACCAGGTGCGGTAAAAGAGGACCAGTCTTGTCCAGGTGCCACCTTTCAGCGACGGCCTTCTGACACCAGAGCGGTGGAGAATGGATTGTGTGACCTCACGTCCTCCTGGAAACATGCATGACAGAGCGCAACAGAAAGTACCTTCTCGCCGTTGGCACTTCCCAGCACGTAGCAACCCATGATGTGAATGAGGTTGGGCTGCGGGTTGAGCTTGCTCATTAACCTGCTGAGTCGTCGCCAGAACCTGAAGGAGAAATCCTGAGTGAGTTTAGCTCCCTTCCCCGAACAGAGAAAATCACATTGGGAGGCACAGACTATATGTTTAGCTTGTTGTTAATAGCTTGTTTTTACTTCAAGTTTGTCAAATCTTTCACTTTACTTTTTTCATTGCAACCTTGAGAATTGCGCTTGCTGAAAACTACCTGAAGGCCAAGCACAGAACCAGGCCACAGCGCCACCCTTCCTGTGAGCTGGTGAACTGTCAATACTCGTGATAGATGTATCTGATGTGCTGTATGTTGGACAATGTGTTGTGTTTTAATACCACAAACGAAGGGCCATTTGATGGACAGAAGTAAAAGACATTCAGAGACAACATTTCTTACTGGATCATGTCTTCCTCTTTTTCCACTTTGGCGAAGGTTGCAACCTTATTCTTGAGCAGGTACAGATGTCCCGGTCCACCCTGTCAACGGATAGAACATACAGTGATGATGCTGTGATGAATCGTGTGTAACTTAAATGATCAACCTTCAGTGGACATCGGATATAAAGCCAAATGCAGCTAAAGTTTGACCGAAGGTCCACTTTGGTTTCACAGTTCTGTTGCTGGAAGATGGCTGTTTGTTCCCCAACAGCAGTGGTTAATGTTGTGTGGGAGTGACATGACTTGGAATTTCACTCATAGACAGATTAAAGCGTGACAAAACAGTGGTCAGATTTGTGAATTAAAATAGAAAAGAGACTAGTGAAACAGGATTGCAGGGTATTTCAGAGGCCACTAGATGGTGCTCTTAGTTTAGAACTGAGGTTTCATTGAATTAGTTGTTCAAGTCCAAATATCTTACAGCAGACAACGCCATCTGGTGGTCTATGAAAATTAGGACACCGTTTCATGAAGCCTCATCTACCCTTCAGTACTGCATCATGAAGCCTCATTGTCCCTTCAGTACTGTGTCATGAAACTTCATCTACCCTTCAGTACTGCATCATGAAGCCTCATCGACCCTTCAGTACTGCATCATGAAGCCTCATCGACCCTTCAGTACTGCATCATGAAGCCTCATCTACCCTTCAGTACTGCATCATGAAGCCTCATCGACCCTTCAGTACTGCATCATGAAACCTCATCGACCCTTCAGTACTGTGTCATGAAGCCTCATCTACCCTTCAGTACTGCATCATGAAGCCTAGTTTTTCTTGTTTGTTTTGTTGTGTTTGTTGAAAAATCCAACTTATTTTGAATTTTTGTTTCAGCGTCCATCAATCAAATATCTGTGGTCAACATGTATAATTACAAACAAATCTCAAATGAAACAGTTTTTTTTAACACAAACTCATTTTTTCTTTGCTCAAACCGCTTCATAATTTCCAAAACACAAAAAAATCAAATCCAAATATCTCACAAACGCAGAATATCTCTTGACACACTCACATTTCTCGCTCGAGATTTTTATCGCCATAAATATGCGGCGATGCTGAGAGCCATTAGAGGCTGTAAAACATCCAGCCGTAATTCATGCTTTTCTCGTGGAGGCCAGTGTCCCACCAAGAGCACCTCACCTGGCAGAAAATCAGCATGTTGGAGATTTTGCAGCCTTTTCTGTAGGCAGCCAGCTTCTTCTCCACCTCATCTGGATGGGAGATGACGAAAGAGGGAGCGGTGTAAATCCCAACCCGTCATGACGCAGTAACAGAAATGGATGCTTTCTTTGGAAACGCAACACGTGTGCCGACACACACACACACACACACACCCAACGATGACTCATGAAATCATCCCACTCGCACTCATTTCTCACATCAACCCTGCAAGAGCAATTTTCACCCGTAAAGCTGCGAGTGAAAATAACACTTGTCACTCACCCAGGATGTCGTCGAACGTGGCGTGCTCGTGGTCCTTCAAATAGACAGAAGAAGAAGACGTTTATTGACTAGTTTCATCAGCACATCATAATCCAGCTAGAACTTCAATATGACTTTTAATAGATTTGATTTTCTTTTATTGCATTTTTTTATCCAAAATGAATTGATCACAGCACTTTTCTGAGCCACCGCCCAAACAGGTATTTCTCAGGTTTGTGTGGTGTTTCACGACGTATTCTGATGGAGGGATTGAACACAAACAGAGTGGCCCCAAGCCACGTCAACAAACACGACGTTTCTCCCTCACAAACTGTTGCCCCCGCACGTGACTGAACGTTGGCTGATCTTTAAAGAAAGACGGCTTGCTTCCTCGAAAGGCTCCGTTCTTCCTCCTGCAGGAAAATAACAGCTGGCGAAAAGGAACTGTTTGCTTTTTTTATGGAGACAGTCTGTCACCAGAGACCTCGGCGCCTCACTGCAGAGTGGTAGCTCTGTGGGAGAAACTCCATTTCAATTGCCTGACTCAGAGATTCATCACTTTTGCTGGGCAAATCTTTCGTAACTGAACAGATGTGGAAGTGTGGTTCTGGTGTCTCAGTAACCTCTTGACCATTCGCAGTCTGAGAGAACTCAGGATTTGTGTTTCCATATCCAGGGTTTTGCCCAAGATTTTTTTCCAGTGTAGTGATGTCTCCATTCCTTACACAGAAACAAAAGTTTCCCTTTGTTACTGGAACCAGTCACTGCTACAGCATGAGAGTGGGGGAGGTAGGGAGGAGGGCGTCCCAGCAGGAGGTGAGAATCAACATTTACTTGGCCGTTTGAAAGTGTCCTGACGCGAGTGGTGGCGTGTTCGAAAATATCCAGTTGACACTATTTTCAGTGCGAAAAAGCTATTTTCTCCAGAATCATTTTGCCCACTTCTAAGTCTAAGAACAGTGGCAAACGTAACATTCATGGCAGAAGGGTAGGGTTTGTTGTAACGGAGAAGATGCTAGATCCCTTTAAAAAAAGTGAATGTTTATCCTTGAATCTGTCTTCAGTGCTTTTTGTCCACTTCAGGCCACCGTAGATCAAGCTGCTTGCGCTATCTGCTTCAGCTGGAGTAAGGAAACAAGGAGTAACGTTGCATTCCAATTCCTTGCTTAATCCTCAACCTCAAAAAGACGAGTTCTCGCCAGGAGCAAGGACTGTCCAGATCCTTAGGAAATTAAATTGAGGAACAAGACTGAGGAACGTAGCCTCCACAATCTTGAGGAGCTCCGCGACATGAGAAATGCCTAAAATCCTTTGCATAGCATCAAGGATGGCGTCGAAAAACAAAGAGCCAAGCTACAAATGTAAGTGATTTTCTTTGTTAATGGAGATGTAAAATACAAAAGGCCTACACACAGCTACAGACGGCATCGTCGCTGATCCTGTAGATGCTTCTTGGTCCTCCCCCTTTCATCTTCTTCTTCTTCTTCTTCAGAATGGACAGACAGAACGCTGCTTTGGCGTAATGCTGCCCCCAACCAGCTGGGGACACACTTGCGCTAAGGAGCTTCCCATTTCTAAGGAACAAGATCTTCCTTAACCCTTGGTTTTGAGGACTGAGGTTGAGGGTTAAAGACTGAGGACTGAGGAGGGAAGTCTCTCTTACACGTGACGGTCCGCGGGAGCACACACGTCATAGTGCCGGTTTACTGTCGCTGCTTTTCTTCATCTCTGTCTCTCTCTCGGGTCTCACGTGTGGATGATGCGTACAAGATTGTGGGAACTTTCGACAACACTGAATAAAAGGATCTGTGTGTGGTGGGGACAAAATGACCCCAGGCACAACTGAGGCCTACTGACCGACATAAACCTATTATAGTCACAAAGGCTCACTCACGTAGAGAATAGGAATGATGGAGGGATCGTCCCGGCGGATGATGTTGGGCAAATATTCTGCCTTTGGCACCTTGGAGGAAATGAGCTGAGGAGAATCACAGTAAAGGTCAGAGGCAGTGCTCTGCTGAGTTTATATAGTCTGTGTATTGCTAACCATGATCTTGGGTGGGATGAAGTCGTCTCCCTCACATGCCAGCCTCTCCACCTCCCGCTCCTCCTCCCAGTCTGCGTACTCGCCCAGTCCTTCATCCAGCGTCCCTGAGGAGCTCTGCAGGTCCGCACCTGGTCACGACCAGAAACAAGGAGACGTGAAGCGTTTGTTACCGGTGAGACACACTGGAGGTGCTTCTGCTCTCTGCAAGGCGAGTTTAGAATCGGACAGCATGGAGGCACATACCCAGACACGGACAGTCACGACACGGAACAACAAGCACAAACAAACTGTCTCTGTTCTGTTGCCATATCACACATCAGACGGATTGAGAGAAGACAAGACGCCGAGGACGGTGGACGGTGCAACACCGACCATGTGAGTTTGGGTTTCATCGACACAAATGTTCATGGAATGTACCGGAACACACAGAATACCAGCAGCAACGGCAGACTGAAGTCTGCACTGAACTCTGTTCTGCTGAGCCTAGAGACACACAGCGTCCTGACTGGTCGAGCAACACAGCTCACGACGATGACAGGCCCAGCTGTCAATCACACTGCCAGAAGTGACAGATTTTGTTTACCTTGGTCAATATTTAGTGATAGACTAAGCAGACGGCGCCTTGAGATCAGGGCTGGGCATTTACATTGCTTAAGGGGCCACATTAAAGAGACCAAAGAATATTCATTATATGCTTAAAAATCGTATTATATTAATATGTTATTTTTATATACATTTAATTGAAATATTCTATAAATGATCCATACATATTGAAAGACCTTTATGAGTGTGGAATATCTTGTAAAATAACGTGGTATTTTTCATTGCATTAAAACAAGTGTATGTAGCCGTTTTCACCGCAGTAAACCTGGCTTCTGTGTTTCCAATGGAAATGAGGATGGAACGTGGCCATTGTGTTGTTTGTGCAAACATGAAGTCTTCAACTCACTGTCTCTGGAGTCATGCAGTGAGTCAGGCTTGACAGGGGTGGGGTCACTCCACGAGCGGCTGAAACTCTTGGCTCGGCGGTCGGCGAAGGCTGATGGATGCAGGGGGAAGAGTGTGACTCACACACACACACACACACCAACCCGTTCACCTCACTCGTCGACACATGAAGCTCTGAAGGCGGCACATTACACGGGACCAAAGAGAGTTTTCGCTAATCGATGTCTGTTTCCACAGATGAAACGCAATAAAAGACCAGTCAAATGCTGAGGTGAATTGTTGGCTGTCGCTTCAACTGTTTCACAATTCTTCCTGCCACTTTAAGAAACTGAATTTGAACATTCTTGAGTATTATGACATTGTAATGCAGGTTAGCAGGAGCTAATCCACTCACACCACACACCCACAGGTGGAGAACTCTGGCTTCAGAAATTCACTCTGACTTTGATTTCCACGTCAGAGGAGTTGCTTCTCGAGGCCAGAGCTTGCCACAGTCCTGTAAAATGCCGGTAATGATCATAGTATGTTGCCGATTTCTCACGGCGTATTTCGGCATGCTGATCAACAAACCGGCAAGCGTGCGGCACGCACCATCCCAAACATGCAGCGGCACGACGGAGGACTTACTCTGAGCCTTTCCCCGGCGACTGCCGACCATCCGGAGATGTTTGCGGAAATTTCTATCACAGAGCAGAGGGAAAGAAGGGTATTAAGCGCTGAGCTTTGGGTCCTCACAACTCAAACATGCACGAGATATGGCGAGACATTAGGGTGGGGTGATGCTCGTGCCATGAATCGTGCAGATCCCTTGCTACTTCCTGTCACCCCTAACTCTGCCGCTCTCTTCATCTCTCTCCTCCATAGCTGCCCAGTCGAACAGCTCGCTGCCTGTCTCTGCCTCAGACCATCCACTAAAAACCAATAAACCTTTGCTTGCCGAGACACGACCCCGCGCCCGGGTCATTCATCAGCTGCTCTGTTATGAGCCTCTCGCCCTGCAGCGAACCAGTCCTGGAGAACTGCTCCATAAAAGAGGGTCCTTCACTACAATCCCCCGCTTCCTCATCAAGACTATTGTGTGCTGAAGTGCACCTCAGACGCAGAACTGCAGGGAGCGGGGGGTGCAGATGTGGGAACTGACTCGAGTTTTTTATCATTCATCAAAGCTCGTCTGCTGGTTCACAGGACGTGGGACTCGCCATCATCTGCTGCTCGGACGGGACTGATTCTGCCCAGTGAAGCGACGGTGCACGGGCCCCACCCATTAAAGAGGAGACGAGGAGAAGCGCGACTTCTGGGACCACTATCATGACGATGGCAACAATGGAAAACACTTCAGAACAAAAATATTTCCTTGACACAGTGTGGAAATTAGAATCTTGGAACAATAGATCGAGTGAAGAATGAAGGATGTACAGCAGAATGAATTAAAAACAAGTTTCCTCAGGAGAAGCAGTGTCATGGCTCCGCTTCCAGGCTCCAAATCCTGGTTTTGTTTTTTTCCCCTCTGTTCCTTTGGCACACGGCTGGAGCCGATTAACCTCTAATGACTGGTCTACAAGAACACCTGGGCTCCAGCAACGTGTGCCAGATCGTTGTCTTTGTTTCCTGCCACTTCTCCTAGTCCCTGTGTGTTTCCTCTGATTCCTGTGATTTTGGACTCCTCTCGTTCCCCTGTGGTAACTCCTGGTTCTCGTGTCACTCCCTGTGTTTGGCTTCTTGTTCTGTGTGTTAGCTAGCTCGTTTAACTCCTGGCTCTCATTGTTTCAGTCTCTTATGCCAGCTAGCTCATTTAACTCCCGGTTCGGTGACGGTTCTCGTGTCTCTCCCTGTGTTCGTTTTTTTTTTTTTGTTCTGTTTGCTAGCTCCTGTGGTAACTCCTGGTTCTCATGTCCCTCGTTCTGTGAGCTAGCTTATTTTGGATTTGTCTGTGTTTAACTGTGGTTCCTGAGTTAGTGTTTTTGGTTTCTTGCTGTTTGCTGTGTGTTTCTTGGTTTCTTTTGTAGTTTATTCTCGGTTTCATTTGTGATTTAAGTTCATTTAACTCCCGGTTCGGTGACGCTTTCTGTTTTGACCTTTTACTCATGTTTGTGCACTTCTGTTAGTTTCGTTACTGTTTTTACACTCTGTTTGCTCTGTTTCTTCCCGGTTCGGTGACGCTTTCTGTTCTGTTTGTTTGTTTAATTATTAAATATTATAATTCCCTCCTGCCTCCTGTGCCTATAACCACTCGCACTTGGGTCCTACACCACCTCCTCTATACGTGGCTTTAGCTCCCTCGTCCCTTCGTACCCGTGACAAGCAGAGCTTGATAATGGCACATACATTTTCTTAACATACTGTGGAAGAGAGGCCTGTGATGGGTGGATGAGGCATCATGAAACAGTGTTGTGGGGTTGATTAAAAAAGTGTTCAGAGGCCACTAGATGGCGCTCTTGGTTTAGACACAATGTGAGGCTTTAGACCAAGAGCGCCACCTAAGGATAGTGTTTCACAAAGCCTCTTCCCATCACTAGGTCTCACTGATGTAGTTGTTCAAGTCACAGACAACACCATCTGGTGGCCTCTGAGGGTCAGGCTACTGTTTCATGAAGCCTCATCTACCCTTTAATACTGAGTCATGAAACCTCATCAACCCTTCAACACTGAGTCATGAAACCTCATCTACCCTCCACTACTTCATAGTCATCACTAACTTTCAAAGTCACTGATTCACTTGGCAAGGTTGGCATTTAATTCAACTGATGATCGGCATGTATGAGCACAACATGTATGGGCACAACGCAGTTTGAGAACTCCAAGGGCAAAAGCATACTGAAGTACTGTGTCATAAAAAACACACTGTTATGGACTAGTAACACAGACGCACAGCTCATCCGCAGTCTGTGATCCATGGCAGGAAAAATCCAAATGGTGAGGATGTATCCATGACTGAGTTACAGGGTGTGGTCACCATCTACTGAAGTGGTCAGACAGAGAGCTTGAGGTATTTTGAAGAAACATCATTTCGTAGCTGTTCACTTCAAACCAAATTCAAAAAGATGCCATAGCAAACTCCTGAGGTCACAAACTGAAAGCACAACACTCACGTGACACAGTTGGTTGTTGATGTGTGATTAAAAAATGCGACAACAATATTCCTCAGATCTTATTCTCATAAACCATCCGAGATAAACGTATCACCCTGTTGGCAATGTTTATAGTACACTTCACCCATTCATATGGGCCAGTAGGCACCCGCTGCACTTCCCAGTTGATAGAGTAGGCAACGATCACACCATTCTATGAATGAGAGATACGTTTCGTCTGGCTGCAATGCATTATGGGTTACAAAAAGTTTTTACCTTAGTAATGAGGGAATATCACGTTCATAAATTACATTCAGTACATGTCCGGAATAAGGATGGTTATCGGAAGTGATGTAGTGGGTAGATGAGGTATCATGAAACAGTGCAGGGTTGATGAAACAGTGTCCTGATTTTCAGAGGTTTAGAAACAATGTGAGGTTTCATCATACATTTTACCATAGACAGCACCATCTGGTGGCCTCTGAAAATCAGGACAGCGTTTCATGAAGCCTCATCTACCCATCACTAATGATCAGTATCTGCCTGGATCAGTTTGCGTGGCATGCCATGATGTATTTTCGATTTTACGATGATGCGGCAAAAAAGGTGAATCGCCTCTTTCTTTGTTTGGTTTCAATGTATTTGTCATGTTGCATTTTTATCTATGACATTAAAGGCTTCAATAAAGGCAAAGCCGTTGTGCTCAACTTCAGTGGTGTGGTGCTCACTTTCAAGCGGCTCACAACACTAACAAGTAGAAGATGGAGCGACCGTATCGCAGTTGGACGGGAAAACGTAGTCAGGGACACTGGTTCCTCAAATGTACGACATCTAACCGACCAATACAACCCTCTTGTGGTCAAGGAGCTCATTCATGGGTCGTGGTGTGGCCACAGTTTCAGGACCATCACAGTCTTCAGGACCATAGTGTTTAACGAAAAGTAAACAGATTTTAAAATAATTCAAACATTTGAATACATTTAGTTCAATATTTAAAATGAAATACATTCCATTTCACTTTATAGCAGCGTGAAACATACAATTTTTAAACTTCAATTCACTTTGAAATGGAGAATTTGCGACAACAATTATGGGGAAGTGGGACTCTTAAGGGGTCTATTTAATTTGGGAGCAGGGTACACGGAGTTAGCACCACACAGGACACGACAGGAAAGCCAGGACATGGTACCTCTCCATCATGGTGGCGGCCTCCTGCTCTCTTTTGCGCCTCTTTCTCTCAGCAATGCCCCGGAATGCCCTGCCAGGACGTCAGAGCGTTATTGTGTGCTGTTTGGTGGCGCTAGATCAGGTTGTGTTAGCTAGAGGGAGCGTCTGAGAGGGGTTCTGGATTACTTCTTCATTGTTAGTTGGGGTTAGTCAGGGGTTAGCGCAGGTCAGTGTCAGCACCACAAGGAGGTTTTGTTCACAAACTGCAGACGACGTTGCAGACAGAAGTCACACAGACCCGCAGGAGCAAATGCAAGCGACATGAGGGAGACAAGTTATCGTCAAAAGGCTTCTTTTGTTATGTTATTATTCGAGAAAACAAAGCTTGGTTTGTGTGAAGATGCTCTGCTCCCATGTCCAACACAGGATTATCAAAGGTATACGGTATGAAGTGACATCCCAGCTCAACTCTCCTCCTCACACTCAATTTGAGTCATTTCAATCGGGACTAATGTCTTACTTAATCTGAACTCATCACTGTCATCAATTTACCGTATTTTCTGGACTATAAGCCGCTACTTTTTTCTTGCAGTCTGAACCCTGATACAACAGCACAGCTAATATATGGCTTTTTAATAGGGATGTTCCGGTCGCTCAGCCACCGATTATGAAAGGCTCGGAGCATCCCTCATTTTTACAGTCTAAAGAGCATCATGCCGGTAAAAAATACATGGCATCAGACCAATGACATCACGGCCGTTTTATTTGCCTTTAAAGTGCTCAAATTCGCTTTATTTTTTTCATTTTTTTTGTCCGCAGCTCTGCCAACACAGACCTGCTGGAGGGTGGAAACAGCACATTTTGAACACTTTAAACGTAAATAAGATGTGAGGAGTTCATCATTCAAGTTCAGAACATTGCCCAGATTGTTTCATGAGTCAGACTCCATGCTGGAGCCCGTTTTCAAAACTAGAACTAGAGGATCACTAGAAGTGGCGCAGACAGCACCAGTGCACCCGCAGCCTATGGACTGGTGCAGCTTATGTACGAAAAAGATTCATTTTCCTTATTAAATGTCGTGAATGAGGCTACTATTCTGGTGCGCTCTGTAGTCCGGAAAATGTGGTAAGCGTCAGCCATTCATGAAAACACAATTCCCTTCCTCCAACCATGACGACATCCACTGCTACTGGACTATACTTGATAAAATATCAGTCGCAAACAATCGACAAGGTGGACAGCAGTACTGACAGTGGTTTTATTTTTAATAAAAAATAGTAGGGGGTGAAAAACACCACTCCACTTTGTTAACAATTACGTTACGTTACGTTACGTTACGTTACGTTACGTTACGTTACCTTTTCTCATCTTATCTTATCTTATCTTCCACACAAAAAAACTTTTCAAGTTTAAAATGAAAATTATTTCTGTATACATTTCTAACTCCATTTTCCAAAGCCCAGGCGAGGCTTTAGTAAAAAGAAATGTTTGACTTTTCAACTGCGGTGACAGGCGCCACATATAATGAGAATCATCAGTGGCAGTTCCAGTGACTGACAGAGCGACGGCTGCCAATCTCGAGGGTAAGCAAAGTCTATACGGCCTTAATTATACATTGATAATTAAGAAAGTGAGCTGACAGAAGGCAGGGTTGCGCCAGAGAAACGCTAAAGCCCTCCCTCACTCACGTGGATTCCTCCACATTCCATTCCTTCATGTTGACACGATCCATCCCACCATCTGTCCACACACTGAAGAACTGCTGCAGCTTGGATGCCAACACAGCGTCACTGACACGCCTCTGGAATAATGCATCCATGTGCACTAGGAAATGATCACTTCTCCGTTGAATTACAACGACTTATAAGGGTGAAACTAGCTTGAAGTGAATCACAGCCAGAATTAGAACCAAGCCTTTGTGAGGTCACTGGAGGTGGAGCCTGTCTGAGCTCCATCAGAAAGCAGGTGAAAAAGCTCTTGAGCTTCAGGATCAGAGGGGAAATGCCGGTGACAGCTGGACGTTCTCATGGAGCCAGTGAGCATGGAAGCCTGTTCTTCTCACCAAAAGATGCAGAGCCTCATCAGAACCAGGTGAAGCCAGTTTAAAGACTGGGTTTGGCTGAAAGTCTGCCTTAAACCAACCTAAACAAGCCACGATAGCAAGCTATCACAACAGCAGAGAAGCTCTCAGAAACATGGGTGAGGAGGCGTCCACACTGGACCCAGTCAGTCCCCCTGTTGACCCAAACACATGACAGGTTTGGTCCTGCTGAGCCTTCTGAAGAGACTTGGACCTTAGCCTTCAGTGTTGATCCGTTCAGACACTTCATCCTCTCACAGTAGTCCGAGTCGTGGCTTCCACAACCATGTGGTTGGAACCAAAACAAGTCCTTGGTTCACATCAACCTGCTCTTCTTCCTGAACTGTTGACAAATCTCTCATCTCTATCTCTCTCTCTTTCACCGCCGGTGTTTGGTCTCTCCAGGTTTGCAAACAGGTAGCTGATACAACATGAAGGACCCAAGGCAACCATTCCTCCAGTCACTGTGACCAGAGATGTGAGCTTCACACTGTCTGGAAAACCTAACCAAAACATTCAAGCACTAGAGCTCAGGCATCGTGTGTGCGCTCAGAAGGATCTTCCCTTCACTCACAGCCATGTAGCGAGGCGGACTCTACATTGGAAGCTCGACAGTGATGCAGTATCAGAGATAAGCCGAAGCAGGCGCACACCAGTCTGAGAGATGTCGCGGAACGTGAGACGACAGAGATCTTAATGACTGTGTAAGAGATAGCTGAGCATGCAATCATGAAGAGGCGAGTGAGAAGGATGTCGGCTGAGCCGGACCCACTAGCAGAGTCGGCCACATTTGTCTTTCTGTTACACACAAACAACTTGCTCTGCAGCACCACAGCCTCTGATGAAGGACGCCTCAAACATCAACTCTCCGTTCCTGGTTAATACTGTACATCTATTGATGGCGCCAAAACACTCCTTGTGTGTCAGTTAGAGTCTGCTAATACCGTGTTCACACTCAAGCCTGGAGTGGATGAGGAAGTCGATAATAACCGTTTATTATCAGATTATTATCACCACTACTTGGCATGTCGCAGTAAAGAGTAGTTGTGTTTCTACTACAGGCCTTCCACATGAAGCTCGAGGTCAGCAGTAAGTCATTTATGCAGCAATCTTTTCAGCAAGACTTGTAGACTGAATTCTGGCTTCCTGAGAGCAAGCAGCTATGGTTTTAATAAATACACCAGTAATTGAGACTGGAGAGGTGAAGCTGCCATCATTACTATTACAATAACACGGTAATTACATCTTCCTCAGCTGCTCCTGGTCACACTCACACGTAGTGTTTAAAAGCATGCACAATGTCCAACTTTTCTCATTTCCTTGGTCACAAAAACACAACTTTGTAGTTCCACAATGGAGTGCCAGGTCGTAGCTCCACACTGAAGGAACATCATGAGTTGGAAATGAGCTCTACTCTACACCCAAGTGTAACATTTGCAAACCAAGGCGTTGGACAGAAACACATGCAGCTGCATCTTGCATTTTGTCTTTGCGAGGCTGAATATAGTCGTCACTTTTAAACATTGACTTTCTCAGTAGCGATTTCTACCGAGTTAACAGATCAAAACAATAAAATAAAGTGAAAAAGAAAAAGTTTGCCATCAATTGTTTATGAAGACTTGGTCTCCGATGTTAAATCTTTAATCCTGTATCAAGCCAGTCCAGCGTATTCTGGGGTCTGGAGACAATAGAGACTGAGAAGCACACGGCAGCACAGTGATGTAAGGAAGAAGCCAGAGAAGGAAGAAGCGATGAGGAGGAGCAGTGGGGGCTGTAGAAGCAGATACTTACGAGATGCTAAGGTGGTGGTGCAGAAAAAAAGGTCAGAGAGAAAAGAGATCAAAGCAGACCAGTCAGTGTCAGACCAACAACCTCCATGTTACAGGATCATAGATTTTACTTCCCTAAAACAGCAGCAATGTTGTGGATCATCTTTGGTGCCAAGAGTGTAGCCCATTTTCTATTCACCTTTTGTTTATAATAGTTTATTAATCTCAAATTTCATTCAGCCCTTTTAAAATAAAGCGTCCATTTCATGCAGGTCGTAAGAAAAATACACAGCCATGTGGCCCGTGGGTGTGAAGGATGTACTCACGCCTGCATGGTGGTCGTTGCTGTCTGAAAGCTGAACATATTCTCTTTGGGAAACCAGCTATTAGGATTGTCTTCTGCGAACACACAAGAGAAAATGACAGTGTGTTATCAGCGAGCTGAACAATCACCCAGGCGCTTCACCATTCGCAGAGGAGCTTTGTCCCGCATGGATTTTTACAGGCGTCTCACCTTTGTCCTCTGTGGACGTCCTGTCTTCACTGTACATGCGCTCCAGCTTCTTGCGAGGCTTCCCACCGTCCCGCGATGAGGTATCCAGGTCCAGGGATCGCTGGCTTTGGCATGGCGCCCGGATGCAGGCCACGCAGTCCGTGGTGTACTCTTCCCGAGATCCACTCTTCTTCATCCCCCAGTCTCGGATGTTGTTGGTGCTCCCTGAGCTCTGCAGTGGCTGGGATGATGAGCGAGCGCCTGCCTGGTGCTGGAGGGAGTGCTGATGGTTGCTGCGGCGATGGCTACTACGGTGATGGCTACCACGTGCTGGTTGGGTGGATGGGTTGCTGCTAATGTCCTGACAGAGAGCCTGCTCCTTCGAGCCCTTCAGCACCACCAGCTCCAGACTCTCCTCGCTGCTGCGGCCTCCGACAGTCATCCCGCCTTCCCTGGTGATGGTATACACCCGGGACGGCTTCACGGACACACACCCCTCTGGGCCCCTGGAACGTGGCGGGTTGTCAGCGGAGAGGCTTCTCTCCACTGAGAATCGGCGCTTAGAGGGACCTGAGGCTGGTTTTCCCAGGAGGACGGAGGTCTGGGGCTGGGGCGTCACCTGAATGCTGGGGGTGGACTGGCTTGTCTGGCTGGCCGGAGTCACTGGCAAACAGCGGCTCTGCGTCGGCAGATTGTTGTTGTGCAAACGGCTGATGTCTGGGGACTCGGACTCCTGAGCAGGGAAGGTGTCAGACAGCAGAGGATCTGAAGAGAGAGGGAACTGCTGAGTCGACAAAGGTGTCGGGAAAACAAAGGCTTTGATCCCAAATTGCTACACATCGTATCTATGTGGCAAATTATTGCTGGAG
The DNA here is from genome assembly GCF_027744825.2 of Synchiropus splendidus. Classification (NCBI taxonomy): domain Eukaryota; kingdom Metazoa; phylum Chordata; class Actinopteri; order Syngnathiformes; family Callionymidae; genus Synchiropus; species Synchiropus splendidus. The sequence continues at coordinate 26,287,515 of NC_071340.1, read as the reverse complement.
GCGGAAATGCTGCTGTCTTTATGACAGTGCAGTGAAAAACAGCCACACAGTGAAGGATGAAAGATTGGTGAAGCTGACTCACCTGAGAGGAAAATAGCCGGGAAGATAAAATAATGTGATGTTTAAGCTGCTCTCACAAAGGAGGACCCAAGATGAAATTCAGCTTTGCTCAAATTAATAATGGCTCTGATCCGTATCGGGCTTTTCAAGACGCCAAACCTGTGTAGCTAAAACCTGGGTCATTCATCGGGATAGGTGCGTACGTTGCCTCGCTCAAGGACACCCCCGACGCCCACCCAACCACCTGACTCACCCCAACCGTTGCTGACTGACTGCATGATGGAATTCAAACACAGATAGTCTGAAATGTTCTCAGTTATTAGTGAGGTTGGGTGGTCAGAGTTCACCTGTCAACAAGCCTGGTCCTGTTGCAGATGAATACTGCTGACTAACCTTGACTGCCTCAACCTCAAGCTCCTAATGTTTGCAGAGGATACTGACAGGGTTCAGTTACTGAAGACAGAACAAGCCACGCCCACCTGAGTCACATCATGTGACAGACACAGAGACAACAATGAAAATGAATGAAAGTATTTCTACCGATGCAAAGCAGATGTTTATCATACTTTCTCCACCAGGGGAGACAAGGGAGGCTCTTATGGACCCCGAACCTCTGACAGGAACACCTCAAACCTGGCTCTGATTACAGGTGTGTAATGGATTCTTCCCAAATAGGGACGACATAGCACAATGACCAGCTGCTCCACTGACATCTTCCCTTATTTCCAGTGTTCAGTCCCTCAGTACGGCCAAACACTGCACCACCACTCGAGGAAGCTGGGGTCAGAATCCACCTCTCTCTGCGGACTCTCAGGGGCCACAGCCTACTGAGTTTGTGTCCTCGAATTCTTGAGCAAAACAGACTCCGAAGTGTGAAAGCCCCTTACTAGCTGGAGACTAGCGACTGCGACTCAGAGGCTGCTGCTTCCACCCCAGCTTCAGATATGCCAGTATAATAGTGTCCCTGAGCAAGACTCCTGATGGCCTGATATCAGAGTGCGACTGTTGGACTTTGTCTAAATGAACAGCCATTTAAATTTTGTGTAATTCCTCCCTTCATTTACGGTGGAGAAGAACTCATGAGACAATAGCTACGGGCTCAGTTTAACTGAGCAATAAACAGCTGCGATTCCAGTACAAGAGCATTTGTTACGAATGAATCGTTCAACACAGTTAAAGAGAAGAGTGACTCTCATAACTGTTACTTACCAGCTCTGTCGCGGTTCTCAGGGTGAGTGTGGGACACGTATTCCCCAAAAGCTCTTGCTGCTCTGTTGAGAGAAAAGAACAGGAGTTCAAGACGCTACTTGAGCACCTCATGCTTCATTAGTGGAAGACATCGCAGGAGTCGCGCCGAGTTATTTCCGTTAATGTTCCCTGAATCTATACCTTGTGAGAGCTCACACCAGGGTGCCAGTGGGTAGTTCAGGAGTGACTGGCAGCCTGCTCTCCCAGCACAGCCTGATGCTTCACCGTGACATTTCAGACCATGAAGTCAGCAGGTAGATCTGCCGTTGTTTGTTCAGGGCCATGAACACCTCAAAGTCAGACTGCATTCAAATGTGTCTGCGCTCCAGTTTGAGAACCACCACGATGGAACTTCTCTGTGCTGCCCTCATCTCCTCACGAGAGGATCAGTGAAGCATCATTCTCTTTTTGGGAGCAGTCATAACACAGGTTAACATCATCAACTGGTCCAGCTGGAAACAAAAATGAAACCTGATGGCTTCAAAGCATTAAAAAAAAAAAAAAAAACATTGTCTTTTCTGACACATGATTTTTTGCCAAAGCCTGTCATCCTCCTCCACCGTAGCTTGATCCCTAGTCACAGCCTTCTTGTCCTCTTCTACCCCTCCATGAACCTCGGTGGTGGTCTTTCTCTTTTTCTTTTGCCTGGTTACTTCTGTTTCTAACTTTCTTCATCCATCTTCTTCTGTCTCTTGTGTCCAAACCTCCCTAACTTTACCTCCACACTCCCTCTCATCTACTCAATTCTAATCCTGCCCGTCTGAGCCTCTCCCACACCTGGAGTTTTCCGGTTCTGTTTTACAGTGTGAAATGTGTAGCTGGGAAAACATCCGAATGATGAGGACCAACATGTTCGACAAGCAAAATGAATGGTTTTTCAGAGGATGTTTATAGATGATAGACACTAGTGATGGGTAGATGAGGTATCATGAAACAGTTAAGGCCACTAGATGGTGCTCTTGGTTTAGAAATGATGTGCGGTTCCAAGCTCAAACAGTTTACAGCAGGTACCACCGTCTCGTAGCCGATGAAAATCAGGACAGTGTTTCATGAAGCCTCATCTACCCTTCAATACTGTGTGATGAAACCTCATCCATCCACCACTTGAAAGACATCCATAATGTAGCAGAGTGAATGTAACAACTCCTGCAACACTGAATAAACCACCATCTCCAGCTGGAGAGAACATAGGCAAACAAACAAAAGCAATGTAAATATATGACCTCCAGAAAGAAAAGCTCTCACCCAGGACTCAAAACAGATTAGTCAGAACATCACCACAAGCCTCTGACTTCATCCCAAAGTCCCTCTGGAAACGTGTTATATAATAAAGGTCAGTCTCGATCGTGCATTGCTGTGAGTGAGGAGTCAAGGTCCCCTACCTCTGCTCCTATGACTCAGCCCTCCAGCGCACCAGGCAGAGACAACATTTCTGAATCCTCCTGCCACACACAGATCGCATGCAGGAAGAGAATCCTTCCAACCACATGCCGGCTGCATCTCAGGGGCTGATATGAAATGGATTTGCTGTGTTGCTGCCGTGGCCTATATGCCTTCCTGCTATGACACTTTCAGTAATTAATAATGAGGCAGCACGTGCAGCGGCGGCGCTGCTCCCCGTGTTAACTCCCCCCAACCCTCCCCGCCCGGACGATGACGGGAGAAAAGCAGAGCGTGAGGAAGAAAATGCAATCATCTCTGATGTATCTGCTTGACTCTCTTAGCTCCTTCCAATATCAATTCCATCCACCACGCGGAGCTGGGATGCGGTGCAATTGCGAAATAACAAGTTGCAGCATCCCGACCAGACTGAACTGGAATGGAGAATCTCATTGTGAGGCAGGAGATTCTTTTCTTATTTGGACTTTGTATGAGCCGGGAAACGTGGCAGTGTCTCATTAAAACAGTTCCACTCAACATTCATTTCTAGCGGCGTTGTATCGGCGTACTACATCAACTAATGTGGATGGTAGAACTTTTAGGTTATTGATGACTTGCTAAACTGACAAAATAGTTGATGTACGTCCCATAGAAAAGTGCTTTGCTTCCTGCTTAAATAGCTAGAAGACCATTTTTAAAAAGAAGAAACTAGATCAGAGGTGACACAACTTTACATAAGTTAAGAAGTAATGATAGGCCTATGAACTCTCACGAAACAGTGTCCTCAGTTTCAGAGCCAACTATATGGCACTCACAGCTACGAAATCTTTGTATTGAAGCATCCATTTCACGGAAACCTGAGGACATTTTTAAACACAGAGCGCCACATAGTGAGCCCTGAAAATCAAGACACTGTTTCATGAAGCCTCACCAGGCCATCACAGTTATTATAGTCCACATGTTGGTCCTGAGAGTGCCGCAGTACCTCTCAGTGTTTTCATGCAAACAACAAAAAAGACTGTCGAGCTTTGTACATAATTGTTCTGTTCCTAACCTGACTGGCAGGGATATAATTAATGTCAGTCAGTTGTCATGTCGGTCACTGTGATGCTGTGATACTCCCCGATACGTAGCTCTAGTGAGACAGGAAGAAGACATAACAATGGTGGAAACTCTCTGTCCTCCAGTGGCCATATATTTCACCGACCAGCGCCTCCTACAACGCTGCCTCCGTTTCCTCTTCTGTGCAAGAGCTACAGGATCAACACCGACTCCACAGTCGCCATGTTGGTTTGGAGTTTGACTCTGGCTGCTCCTCCGGTGGCCATATACAGTAACAGCAATACCAACATAAGGAACGCATGGAAGCATGAAAATCAGGGACGGTAACATGGCTTGAAAAGGATGGGTACAATTTCAAACTCACGGGAGCATGAATGCACCTTTAGCCGTTCCGAACTTTAGAAAGAAAGCAGGGCGTCCAGTAATCCTTCTGTGGATTGGATGTCAACACTAAGCTACACCGCAACAAATCCAGGGGCAGTTTACCTTGGGACCAGTGGTTTACTTTGTGGTTGACTTGTTTCGGTAAGAACGTATTCACCTGGCTCAACTATCGGGTTTTGTCCAACAGTTTCTGGTTCAGTCCCATGGGAAATTAAACCTCCAGTGGAGGTAGACGTAGCCTGAAACTGCCACCAGCAAGTGTGTATGAATGCTCCCGGTAATCACCTGCCACCGACTGCCAGAAGAAACGGGAGACCTTGAATAGCGCTCAGATTTCAAGCCTTGAATGTTGGGTCCTGCCCTGCTGGATCTCAGCACCAAGTTCTTAAAGTGCTGATGTTGATTTTAAGCAAGTAAAAAAACACTGTGTTATCACACATCAGCGTGGCAGAAGATCCTGAAAACACAGAGCCACGAATACGTGTCCGGCGATGTCTCGTAGCAGCTGCTGTGCCAGCAGCTTTGCTATCGCAGTGTTTTTTTTTCCCCCCGTAAATTCTCCTACAGCATGTTTTCAGCCATGTGACACGAGGTGCGGGAGGCGAGAGAGGAAGAAACACTGTGACAAGAGAGAGATGTGTTTATAAGACCAAAATAGAATATAAGGAGGGAGTGGGAAGTGATGGGATGAAGATGGGAGGAATAATAAAGAATATTAAACACACGTGCGGAGGCTCGGAAAGACGGATGATCCACTGACTAAACTGTTTTTTTATGAGCTGGTCATACAGTACGTCCGTATATCTGGTTGAAAAGAGGCACAGAGGCATGTATGGAGGCTTATATGAATGGTGCATGGCCAGGATGCCTGGGGACACTTTATTCCCTAATGGCAGAGAGATGAAAGGCCGAGAGCCACAGGGACAAAAGTATAAGCCTCAGAACTGAGGGAGTGAAAGGTTCTTTTCTCCTCTCAGTGGTTTTGTGTGCAAACACGCCCACAACTTCCTGAGTAAATATTTATTATTTGGTGTGTGTAACGGCACGGATGTCAGTGCGGTGCAGAAACTCATGCTACAATCCATTTCATTCCAGTCACGATTTTCTGAAAACTCTAAAAGCACTTGCACATCACAAAGTGTCTTTATGTTTTGATTCACCACCAAGTTTTATTTTGCTTATTTTTAGCTCAACTAGCTTTAGAAGACTACTTTTTCTTGTAATGATGTTGTTTATTTTCGAGGGATGGGTATATGAGGCATCATGAAACAGTGTCCTGATTTTCAGAGACCACCAGATGGCGCTGTCTGCTGTAAAACGTTTGGGCTTGAACAACAAATTCAACGAGATCACTAAACCAATACTCTCTTTATAAAAAATGAAATCGAAACATGGCAACAAGCGGAAAACACAACCAGTATCATGGAGGTGAATCAGATCATGGTGGTTTTCGGGGTGTTTCTAATGGAAGAAATGCCAAAAGAAAGATTATAATAAGTAAATAACAGGAACTTATTTTGTACATCCCATCCTGACGTTTGTACAGACGTAACCAGGTGAAGACAGCGACAGAATGGACCGAGATAAACTTGTCATGATGACAAACTAGTGTGACTAATGTCATCAATTCACTGAACGTCAGAACTCCTCCCTCTGCTTCCCTGTTTCCCTCTCGGATCGCATCTTCTTTGGCTGTGTTCCCTTCCAGTCCAAATATTGTTCCAGTCCAAACATTTCACAGTAGACAGCGCCACCTGGTGGCCTCCTAAAACCAGGACACTGTGTCATGAAACAGCATCAACCCTTCAATGCTGTCAGTCATCTGGACTCCTCCTACATATCGACATGTCCACCCTTTCATTCAGACGCAGGCCTCATATTAGGAACCAGGCTGTGCCTGACTGAAATGCTGAGTGATGCTCAGTGAATATACTGAAGGGAAAGTGGACAAACTGCAATACAATACGTCAGTTAAAAACCCCTCGTGGCCGCCCTCAGTGATAATGATGAGGCACTTTGGATGGAGTGTCATAACTCCTCGAGAGGTCCTGCTACGTCTTCATTTCCAGCCCGGGCCCAGGTGTTCTGAACGTATCGTCTCCGCAGCGGCGAGGACAGAGACGCTGCCTCTGGCTCACCGTCTGCTCGGAACGCCTTGAAATCACATTCCCACCAAAGTGAAAACTATTAAAGCTTGAAAACTGTTGTGCTCTGCACTTTCTTTCAGGACAGACTCAATCAATGCTGAAATATTAAAGGAGACTGCTCTTGCGCATGTGCTGCTAATCCCTCAAATGGACGAGCTGATTGAAGCCGGCGGCCTCATTTTGGAGTCTGGCTTCACACAGATTCGGTTGGAGTAGCAGGGAAGCAGTGAGTCGAGGGATTCACGTCGGCTTCAGTGGATGAACGGAAAACGACTGGACTGAGGAGAGGGACACACCAATATGGTATCATCTGGGGTCCATTATATAGAGCAAATGCACTGGATAATCTTTGGATATTGAAGCAAGTCAGGGGCCACTTTTCCATGTGTGACCCCCTGAACACTGCAGAAGAACGACTCCACCAGTTTAGTCAAAGCTGATGTTGTCTGACGTGACTCATGCACGAGACTCGTGTCCCACAACAGGAGGAGCAGGATTGAAAGGACGCGGCGCTGCATCTCCTGACCATCCAATCCTGGTTTAATATTTTAGCGGCTGCACTTGTTTCCAAGCATTACTCAGCAGGTCAATCCAAGGCACGTGCACATCGTGCCCGCGTTTCCAAATGAGTGGAGAAACACTCTTTAGTAAATTCTGGGTTCAAACCGAGGGCAGGAGGAATTAAAGAGAAGCACTGAATTTACAAAGCACTGAATAACAAATATGTCCCACTGAATTGGGGTGAAACATCTTTGCCCTGTGACGGCAGAACGCGCAGCTCGGCGGCGAGATCGACGAGGAAAGATGTGGTTCGTTCGGTCCCTGACAAGTCGTGAGCTTTCCATGATGCAGTGGGAAGGACACACCAACCCATTTGCTTTGGCTCGCTTCCACACGAGACGCTGGCTGTGCTCAGATGATTAATGGAGGAGTCTGGTGCGAGGTGTGAAAAAGCACGATAAGCAGAGTGCACTCGGTCAAATGGACTTGGACGCCACATGCTGAGTTCAGGCGAATGCGATGGGTGACGCTACTAGAATGTGTCTGTTTGTGTTGTGGCTTCCCAGCTCTATAGCGCACCATGGTGATGAGGTTAGACAGTCGCCATAGGCCATGATGTTTGCTGATGATATTGTGATTTGTAGTGACAATAAAGAAGAGTTGGACGTGACGCTCAAGAGAAGAGGTTTGTTTGTGAACGAGAGGAAGGAAGACCAGTGAAGACGGGGGAGTAGAGGAAGTGAAAGCAGTTTGAGATCAGTCATCCAGTTTAATGGAAGTGAGGTGAAGAGGAGAGTGCAGCCATGCTGGAACGGGTGGAGACGACTGTCAGGTGTGATCAGCTAGTACCAACGGGTATTGGAGGCTTCATGGCACAGCATTGAGGTTTCATGAAACAGTGTCCTGATGTTCAGAGGCCACCAGATGGTGCTGTCTGCTGTAAAGTGTTTGGACTTGATCCACTATTTCAATGAAGCCTTACATCATTTCTAAACCAAGAGCGCTATCTAATGGCCTCTGAAAATTAGGTCACTGTTTCATCTACTCTGCAATACTGTTTCATGACGCCTCAGCTACCCATCACTAGCATTTGGGGTTCTACAGGACAGTAGTGACACAGAGAGAAGAGTCAGAGATGCAGGTGCTCAGCATTTTGGTGAGAGTCACTAAGAAGGACACGATTAGAAACAAGCGTATCAGAGGGAGAGGTTTTGGAATTTATGGATGTAATAAAGGAAGACGTGATGGGACGGATGTGACAAGTGAGGATGATGGAGAAGGTAGTGGAGACCAATGTGCAGCTGCAGCTCCCGATAGGACAAGCGTTTGGAAAGCAGTGGGAGGAAACCAGAGAAACACACACACACACCCAAAATAAAAATACATAAAAAAAATAAAAGCAACCCATTCTAGTGCCACACATGTATCTATATCCTGTAACTATAACTGTGATGTGGACCAAACGATGATATTCCACAGTAAAATAAAAAAATGCTTATACCATGTACTGCATCGACTTTCTCATTGCTTTCATCCATCATAAATCCGTTTGGACTTTGTACAACCCTAATATAGTTGCCCAAAGTTTGTCATACCTGCCCGACACCTGAGCGTTTACTGCCAAACATTTTAACTGTGCGACTGTTGACAGTCCATCTATTTTCATGCACTTTTCCTCTGAACTTCTTGTTGTTCTTTTACCATTTTAACTCACTTAAATAACAATAACACGCACTTAATAACAAGAACAAAACACTGCTCTTTTGAAACCATTTGTCTCCGCTCCAAACTGACTGTTAAAGAACTTTGAGGTTTGAGACCAGTGAAATGAGTTTGGTTTAGAGCGCCATTCCAAGAAGAAATGGAACGAAGCCCGTTCATTCCTCATGGAGCCAGGTCCGGAAATCACCACCGGCACCGAGGCACTTACCGAACTTTCGCTGCCACCGAAGATATCGCGTCACTTTTCTTCCTTCTGGACACCGCAGTTCCCATGCTGAAGAGGAACCGACCCCGGAGAAACAGCGCGGACCATCACAGTGACTGGACCGAGCGAAGCACAAGAGAAGGTCGGCGACGTGGATCGAAGTGAATCATCCGAGTCCGAGCAGTTCCGCGTAGACGATGGCATTCATGCTCATACGGAGGCAGGAGCGCGCCGGTGCTGGTGCTGATGCTGCGGCTGGAGGAGACGCGCACTGATCCGCGCTCCGCTCCTCACTGGAAGAGTCCAGCAGGAAGCGCCGACCATATAAGGACGCGCCTCGGTACCGGTCCGGAGTGGGCGGCACTTGCTCATCTGTAATTACCATCCACCGCCACGTAAAAGCAAGCGATACGGAACCAAACAAACACTGGGGTTTGTTCAAGAAGAATAAATGCATTTGAAATCATGAAGCCATTTGTACTGTAGTTACATCTAAAACCAGCCAAATCCCCACTCAAACAAGAGACTTCATTTCCTTCTGTCTAAGTGTTACATCAAACAATAAAACAGTCCATATGAGCCGGCGCCTTTGAAAAACAGCAGCTTGTCCCTTTAAGCTTGTTGTGACAACATGGTGGCACAAAGCCACCAAACTGTCCGCCATCAGCAGGAATTAGTTCCAGCAGTGACGCACATCATCTTCAGGCTAAAGTGGTGCGGCACCTGGGGACAGAGACAAACACGCACAGGGAGAATTATTAGACCTGTGTCTCCAATACAGCCACCTCTGTTGACCTTAGGAAAACCACAAGAAATTGTTCTCCCAGGAAAGCGTGCCAATACTCGGTCAATAAATCATCAAAGATGGAGAGCACGAACCTTTCTGTGGCCCAGAGGCATCAAGGCAACGGTACTGCACGCAATATCCAGGACGTTCTTATCATATGTAATTATACTGCACTGTCTGGCAGAGCTACATGTGTCGCACTACGAAGTAAATAATATTGATTACAATTTAATGAAATAAGAAAACAGCTATTATAGCGACACTGAGTTGATCATTGTTTTAAATCTTGAGTGACGCCAATTTTACACTGGTTGTTTTTGTGTCGAGGGCGTGGCGGGTTTGCAAAACTTAGGATGGCAGGGGGAGGTACTGCCGTCATCGCCCTCTGATCCTCACTCTCATGGTGTCGTACATTGAAGTTGGGAAGGTGGCCTACTGCGTCCTATACTGGCCAAGAAGGCAGCTTTTCAGTGCGGAATGATGCGCAACCAACAGTCCAAAGAGATCCAAATAAAACTCGCAAGTGTTCTGTTACATGACGTCTACTTCCATTTTTCAAGGGCTCCACTTTGGCGTTGTTTTTTAAGTTTTTTAAAAGAAGAGAGGAAGGTGTTAGCTTCCCCTACCGTCACCCAGAGACGTGCTTTTCCATCAGACACGTCTGTCTTGTTCAGACAGTCCCTTGAGCGCAACACGAAATATCTCTCGTCTCAAGTCCACGTCCGATTTGGTTACACAGTAATCGAAAAATATATTGTTCCCACGAAGACAAGTTGATGATTTTAGTTGTTTCTCCTTGAACTGGAATATGATCATGTTCTGAAAAGTTTGTTTTGTTTTACAGCTGATACGGACGCTGTAGCTTCCATCCTTTCCAATGGGCCTAAGTCAATGGTGGAAACAAACTTCCATGACAAAAACATTCAGCAGCTCAGAAGCTTATTGGGAATAAAATAGCAGCCCTAACCATCACCCGTTAATCCGAGATGTGAAGTCACTTATTCTTCTTGCACTACTGTAAAATCTGGTCTGCCACTGGTTGATGCCTCTCGGCTTCAGATTTTTCAGCGTGGATATGACAAACTGGACGTGCTTTGAGACGTCACAACAGAACTTGGTGAAAACGTGACAAACTTTCATGTGAAATGAAAACGATCGCAGCCTCACGATGTGACTAACACGTGGAGTGTCGTTCCAAAAGTCAAACCTTTGATGTATAGTTCATAAAACATATCTGTGTCGATGGTATGTGTTGGCAGGGCACTGAGTTCAGTGGTCGGTGGGGCGAGAGCTCGACATCCGTTCTGCTGACGTCCGGAAAGAGAAGCTACTGCCACATTGATAGAAACGATGGAAGATTTACAAAACTGTACAGGCGAGACGCAAATCTTTCAGTTGCGAATTGGCCTCAAGACACATTATGAGCTAAGGTACTGCGCAACTCATTCTTCATTAACAAGCTATAAACCTTAAAAGAGCCACCACACAGGAGTTCTCTCACTAGCTCTTAACAATATTCACAATCAAAAGCAGACTACTAATGAGCCGTGTGGGCAGACGGACCTTTGCACGAGTCTGGCATCTTAAAAAGCCTCTCTGAAGCTGAAACCGTTGGAGAACAAATGTGTCGTATGTAGTCGTGCAGCTGAAGAGCGGGAGGGTTCGGTGGAAACAAGGCTTTACCGCTGTTTATCTCAGCACCGAGGGTGAATGGCGACGCAGGCATTTGTTCCCTCACACATAGATAGACACTCCGTTTTTTAGATAAGATCTGAAAGACTCCCGATCAAACACCTCCTCACAGAAGAGTCATTAGCTCCAGGTGACTTTTCTCTCCAGTCGACGTGCGTGTTTGGAAAGCTGGGAACTATAGATTTGTCAGCCTCAAGTGATCAAATCCATAAAAGTGCATTGATAATCTGACACCTCATACTGATTCATGGCGGCCAGACTCAGAGATTAGCATGATTTAAGAGCGTGTCACCAGGTCTGCTCTCAGGAGATTAAATGGCTTATTTGTTACACAAACGCCCGTCGACATTGTCGCAAATTCTATCATCTGCTTCTGTTGGAGAAATTCTCCTCGGTTATTCTTAGGAACTTTATCTGCTCAGAATTTAGTCGGGTGAAAAAGTGTTTCAGCCCAATTGGACGATATGAAAGATGTAATTCAAAAACCAACATTCACACACGCACGAAGAAGGCTGGAGCTCCTGGTCATGGCTGTCAAAAGGTTACAGTTTTTATCTCAATTAATCGCACTAAGGTTTATTTTATTTTGTTTTGTTTGTTCAGTACGTAGCAAAGCACTTTCCTAGTTGGTGAGATCCTCACTAACATTGGAAATACAGCAGAATCTGATTCATGGCAAATGAATCCCACATGTTGTATCTGTTCTAAATGTAGCCAGGAAGTGAGAAGCGGGTTCAGAGCACGGGACCATTTAGGAATTGACCATGGGAACATGACACGGCAAATTATTGCGTCAGTCTGGCGAAGTCTGGACTTTCAAATAGCATGTAGCCATGCAGCTGGACTATGACTGGACTAGGTGACGCACGGCAGCGTGAGCTTCAGCTGCGCAGTGTAAGTAAACAAACTGCTCCTCAGATGGGAAGACAGTCTCATAAGGTTAGATACGTGCAAGAAGTGCGACCATGTGTGTGTGTAACTTCCTTTGTCGATGACTAGTGGGAATGTAAGACAAACCTGGTTTCAGTTGTGTCACCACTCGTGATGACAATGATCTGCAGAAGATTAGAGGATGTCATTTGTTGGCTTAAGGCGACAACATAACCTCCACATTAGCAACCGCTAGCATTGTCGCTAAGTTAGTCGAGGCTCATGGCAGTGATCAAACGTGTGACTCTGTGCTTTTGATACTTGACTTCTATGATTTGTGCGCTACAAAGTCTCCTGAATATTGATTTTTTTGTGCGAGTTGTATCCAGAAATCTGCAGAAGGAACCATGTTGATGGCTGTGACGGCTTCATGATGGTGATGCCGTAGAACCGAAGCTCAAATGCTGGACCTCTTAAGTTAAACCCAGAGGGGGTCCTGGTTAGACAGAAAAAAAAACATTATTCATAAATAAAATCCAGTACATAATTCCACATGGCTGAGGGCGATGGGGGGTACGACGCCCCCTAGTGCCCACTCTACTAACTTGGCATGGCCAGGATTTTCTGAAACCATGGAGGAGCACTCTCCAACTTTGGGAAGCCAAAGTCACATGACAACAGCCTCCATGGGAGTGAGCCTGAGTGAAGTAGGTCGCCATGCTGGAGGTGGGTCTTAAGTTGGTGGAAAGTCGTCGTGAGAGTCAGAATTATAGCCCTCGAACATGTCACCTCCCCCCCCTCCTATACGGTAGCTCTGGAGTGAAAGCTCAGCTAGAGAATCCCGCATGAATATTTTCACTGAGCATTTCAAACTGACCTTAATACCATCTCGAGTCGCAGCCAAGATGCTGCTGCAGCATACAAGAGAAACACCGTGAGACATCATAAGTGGCTGCACTCCAGATTTCACCTGCTGCCGTGAAAAAGTACTCGAAGCAGTGAGAGGACTGTACACAGGGACGTGGAGGCTCACACTTCATGTGAGCTCTCAGCCATCACTCCAGTCTTCAGCATCTCCACTGGCTCCTCCCAGCTCCCTCCTCCGCCTCCTCTCGCTGCACGTGAGGTCAGTCAGGCAACAGCGAGCAGAATACGTTAACAAATCGACTGGATGAATATTTAAGCCACTGCGCGAGTGTGTCTCTCATGGTTGGCCACAGTTACACTCCCTTACAACTACAGTCACATGGAAAGACGACAGACTGGGCTGAAACGTTTGCAGACAGGATTCTCAGAGAGGAAACATGACCAATGCCTGAACTCTGCCTCAGCCCGTCGCGTGCTCGACAGGCTTCACCAGGGTGCGGTGATTTGGAGGCGAGCGTGCCAAGGTGGGCTCACGTGAGCACCTTTCAAAGCTTGGTAATGGCAATGTGATGGTGCTGATCAGCTGTTAGTGATCTAGTCCACACCACCCACACGCTGCTTCGCTGCAGCGACGAGGAAATAGGAACGAGGAGAGGAGCGCCAGATTCTGAGACAGAAAGACTGAAAGCTGCCAGAAGCAAAGCCGGGTTCAGTCTCGGAGGAACGCTGCAGAACTTTGCCCACCAGCTTCCACCATGAATTTCAACCTCTCCGATGCTAAATGTCACAGTGGAAGACAGCAATACACGGCCCAGAGGCAGGCGAGCTGCCTGCAGCCAGGTGACAGATGTGAGCTGAGGTGGCCTCCGCTGCACCCTCCATGCCATAAACTATTAAAAGGCACTGAAAATTCTTTTTCTGATGGCTGTATCTATTGTCAGAAGTAGATAAATCTGCATGATGTGGCTCATCTATTGTCTTCTTAGTGTAGTGATCCAAATGAAAACATGAAAACCGCAATACACAAACGCACTTTAGAATATTTTGACAAGCCAACACTTTGACTGAGATATAAACCTGCTTCTTTCCTGCTCCTGAATTCAAATATGAGGACAAAATGTTCACCTGCTGCCTAATATATCCCAACCACTGACAGGTGCCATGGTAACCAGATGATTTCTGTTCTTCTGCTGAGACTGGCCTTATCGCTGATATTCAGCGGTTGTTTTACTGATGGTTTTATGACTCAATATTGGATTCGCAGATTACTTTTATAACAACATATTTCATAATGTGGTTCACTCATATTTAATGTGTAGCAGTAATAGACTTGACTTTCCAGTTTCGAATCAATTTAAAATATAATTAACCATGAAATAACACTTGAACTTCCATGTAGGTGTTGAAGCAAACGTTTTTCAGTGCTGTTTTTTTTGGCACCTGGTGCAGCCTTCAGCCTTGTCCTTGATCATTTCACCTATCCTCGTCTTCATGTCCTCCTTTATTACATCCATACCTTAACAGACTCTCTCCCGCTTTGCATCTTCCCTGGTACCTCCACTTAGTGGTGGACTAAGTACTGATGGGTAGATGAGGTTTCATGAAACAGTGTCCTGATGTTCAGAGGCCACCGGGTGGCACTATCTGCTGTAAAGTGTTTGGACTTGAACAAGTCATTCAATGAAACCTCACATCATTTCTAAACCAAGAGCACCATCAAGTGGCCTCTGAAAATGAGGACACTGTTTCACCAACAGTGCAGTACTGTTTCATGATACCTCATCTACGCATCACGACATGTAAGTCTCTGTACGTATAAGGCTTCATGTAACACTGTCCTTTTCCCGAAGCCTCTAGATGGCTCGCTCTGCTTTCAAATATTTGGACTTGAATGACTGGTTTAATGTAACTTCACATCATTTTCAAAGTAAGAGCGCCACCTCCTGAGCTCTGAAAGTGTGGACGCTGTTCCACGATGCCTCGTGAGCACGTCACTCCCTCCTGTTTTCTACATCCAGCATTTTCACCTGACAGACTTCTCTTATGCCCCCACAACTCCTCTCCATAGCAATGTGTTGGTGAGGCTTCATGAAACGGTGTCCTCATTTTAGAGCCCACTAGATGGCAGTCTCAGTTCTACAATTCTTGGCTTCGAAAAAACATCATTTTTAAAACAAGTGCGCCACCTCAACACTGTTTCATAAAGCCTCATCAGCCCATCACATCAGTCATGTAGGATTCCTCCTGCATTCCATCTGACCTTCTCTAGACGTCTCCGTCGGCATCCTCACAGCTACGAGCAGATCGGTGGTGTCTCTCAGCACGAATCCATTCTGCTGCTCAATGATGGTGATGTCAGTCTTGTCTTGTCTGCAGGTGAAAAAACAATATACTTTTATGGAACGCACTCGGGGGAGTAAAGTATATTGTGCATGGAGCGTGCACTCCAATGATAAAAGGTGTTTATTGCAGCAATATAACATGATAGTGGGGAGGCAGTGAAATGGTCAGAGATGCGTGGAAATAGAAGAGGTTTGCAAAAGTATGATGGGAAATCAGGTCAGAGCATTCTGCAGGGATAAAGCGAGAGAGAGAAAGTGCGGCTGCACACGGATGTACTCGCAGGGAAGGAAAGTTCCATCACAAACAAGTGCGTTCACTGCATGTGGATGAACGTGTGTCATCAGCTCGCTGGACAAGTAAGCACAGTTAAGTATTTACTAGTGAGTTGGGTGTCACATTGTCTTTCATCTTTGCTGCGTGACTCACTGTCTTGCTGTTTGAACAATGGGCCACAGCCAGTACAGAGCTGTTGGACTTGCAAAATCATGTTAACACAAGGCACGGGTCCGCTTCAGATCCAGGCCACATCCAGGAACATGACCCAGACAGCTGCCGACGGCGTGCCAGATGTCCGTCTGATGGGTCTGGGCTGAAGGCAATTCGCCCGTTTTGATTCTTATGTGAACCAGACTTGTAGGTCCGGCTGCTATCTGGGTGACTGGGTGACTCATCCAGATCTGGAGGTCTGCTCCCATGATGGGAAACAGACCCAGATGGTCCAGTGTTGAGTGTCCTTAAGTCTTTACAATAGTCAACACTGAAAGCCACAAAGGCCTGCATGACGGAAGTGTCTATCTATTGCGAAGTGCTTTGGGGTTCACACATGCAGACGTAGTTCTGGTCTGAAATGAATATCACCTTTGAACCCACATATCCCTGATCTTTGAAGTTCAGTGCATGGGATTCCAAAGGGTTTGACACAGAGGCTCCAAACTGGCTTGCTCTTGAATGTGGTGGCACTGAACGGTTCAGGCTTTCATACCTAAATCCTCTGCAACATCTCTCACTTGCCACCACTCCAAAAGCCCCATGTGTCATGGCAGAAGGATTAGAGCGCAGTCTTCTAAAAGCCAGCCTGCTCTTTTCCTCCTCCATGTATCAATGCAGTGGGAAAAAAATCACAAGGTGTCTCAAGCTGAGGGGTCCCCACGACGCACACCGTCTGTAGAGCAGCAGATTAAAATGCTTTTCTATTTGGACTCATTACACCAGTGACCTTGCTCAAGAGCATGTTCTCCAATCCAATCTCCATAAGTCAAGTGGGATGTGATTATGAGCAACACGCGCCATTCCCCCTGCTTGGAGACTGAGCCGACCCTCCTGGGTGACGGATGAGGCCCTGTGGACATCCTCCTGCCTCACCACATGTTTGGAGTTTGTCACAGTTCAGCACGTGACTGGAGGAGAAGGTGGCCTGATGGAGGTGTGGAGAACCACAAGGACGAGGAGAGGAACATCAAATCTGCCGGGCGGCGTGGATTCTGTCAGCAGACAGGGCACGACAAGGACGACAAGCTTTATATATACAGTATACATATATAAATATATTAGGGGTGGGATTTGATTAGCTTAATCTACTTAATTAGAGAATTTGAGATGAATTAATCTCAATTAATCGTATAAGAATATTTGCCACAAGAAGCCACATTTTTTATTTTGAATGAATTTGACCCTACTTCTATTCTTCTTCCTAGGTACTTCACAGGAGTTAAATGGAGAATGCGGGCGTCGATCCCGCTACCTCTCGCATGCTAAGCGAGCGCTCTACCATTTGAGCTAATTCCCCTTTGGAAAAGTCTCAAATCTCTGTCAGTTTGGATTTGTATTCATGTTGTCAGTCACAGTCCACAATCCCCATCGGATGTTCTCTTGTCCCGCAGGTGTTGGATTCCTGGTTCTTGAAGAGGTGGACCAGATCAAACTATCACCATGCTGTCAAAGAAACTCTGGTGCCATGTTTCGACACTCCGGTTTTTGTCCACCATTCTCAACAATGCTCTTGTGTTGCCTTGACAGCTCCCATATGGTCTAGCGGTCAGGATTCCTGGTTTTCACCCAGGCGGCCCGGGTTCGACTCCCGGTATGGGAATCAAAGTTTTCCTTTCTGAGACATTGATAAGAAGTCTTAATTCCATTGTGCCTCTTGCTTGGTTGCTTTGAGCCAATGGCCCACCAACCCTGCTTCCCCGGCGGCAGCCACAATTGAAGGTCCACATTCATGATTTGTGTTGTTTTCATGTTGTCAGTCACAATCCATAACCCTCATTGGGTGTCCTCTTGTCACATACGTGCTGGATTCTTGGTTTGCATTGAAGCAATCTCTTTGTTCATTTCACTCCATTCTAAAACAATGGTCTTGAGTGGACTAGACCCACGTGCTCTAGCAGTGAGTAGACCTGGTTTTCACCAAGACTGTTTGGATTCCCGGTTCTTGGCAAAGTGGAGTAGATTGAAGCGCCATCATGTAGTTTGACCTTTTGACAACGTAATGAACTTTTATTAAAAAAAAAAAAATGGTTGAGAAGCACTTCCAGCCTTTTGAGACTTGTGTGTCTGAGGTCAAGAAAAAGGTACTTTCAGTTGGTCCTCTGGTCCCACAGGTGTTAAATGGAGAATGCAGGCGTCGATCCCTCTACCTCTGGCATGCTAAGCGAGCGCTCTACCATTTGAGCTAATTCCCCTTTGGAAAAGTCTCAAATCTCTGTCAGTTAGGGTTAGGGTTTGGTTAGCGTTAGGGTTAGGGTTAGACTAGGTTAGGTTAGGTTAGATTAGGGTTAGGGTTAGGGTTAGGGTTTAGGGTTATGGTTAGGGGGTTAGGGGGTTAGGGTTAGGGGTTAGTGTTAGGGTTAGGGGTTAGGGTTAGGGTTTAGGGTAATGGTTAGGGTTAGGGTTATGGTTATGGTTATGGTTAGGGTTATGGTTAGGGTTAGGGTTAGGGGTTAGGGTTATGGTTAGGGTTATGGTTAGGGTTAGGGGGTTTGGATTAGGGTTAGGGTTGGGGGGTTAGGGTTAGGGTTAGGGTTTGATCTGACCAGATCAAACTATCACCATGCTGTCAAAGAAACTCTGGTGCCATGTTTCGACAGTCGCTCTGGTTTTTGTCCACCATTCTCAACAACTGTCTCCTTGGATTCCTGGTTCTTGAAGGGGTGGACCAGATCATACTATCACCATGCTGTCGAAGAAACTCTGGTGCAGGGTTGTGACAGTCACTCTGGTCTTAGTCCACCATTCTCAACATTGGTCTCCTTGGATTCCTGGTTCTTGCCAAGGTCGACTAGATTCAAGTACCGTCATACAATTTGACTTTTGAACAACGAAATGAATTTTTATTTTTAATGGTTCGATGAGAAGAATTTCAAGCCTTTTGAGACTTGTGTGTCTGAGGTCAAGAAAAAGGTACTTCCAATTGGTCCTCTGGTCCCACAGGAGTTAAATGGAGAATGCAGGCGTCGATCCCGCTACCTCTCGCATGCTAAGCGAGCGCTCTACCATTTGAGCTAATTCCCCTTCGGAAAAGTCTCAAATCTCTGTCAGTTAGGGTTAGAGTTAGATTAGGTTAGGTTAGGGTTAGGGTTAGGGTTAGGGGTTGATCTGACCAGATCAAACTATCACCATGCTGTCAAAGAAACTCTGGTGCCATGTTTCGACAGTCGCTCTGGTTTTTGTCCACCATTCTCAACAACTGTCTCCTTGGATTCCTGGTTCTTGAAGGGGTGGACCAGATCATACTATCACCATGCTGTCGAAGAAACTCTGGTGCAGGGTTGTGACAGTCAATCTGGTCTTAGTCCACCATTCTCAACATTGGTCTCCTTGGATTCCTGGTTCTTGCCAAGGTCGACTAGATTCAAGTACCGTCATACAATTTGACTTTTGAACAACGAAATGAATTTTTATTTTTAATGGTTCGATGAGAAGAATTTCAAGCCTTTTGAGACTTGTGTGTCTGAGGTCAAGAAAAAGGTACTTCCAATTGGTCCTCTGGTCCCACAGGAGTTAAATGGAGAATGCAGGCGTCGATCCCGCTACCTCTCGCATGCTAAGCGAGCGCTCTACCATTTGAGCTAATTCCCCTTCTGAAAGATCTTGGTTGGATGAGAATCACTTCTTGCCTTTAGTGACTTGTTTCTATGAGGTCCAAAAAAAAGGTACTTCCAATTGGTCCTCTGGTCCCACAGGAGTTAAATGGAGAATGCAGGCGTCGATCCCGCTACCTCTCGCATGCTAAGCGAGCGCTCTACCATTTGAGCTAATTCCCCGTCAGAAATGAAGAATGCAGTCGTCGATCCCGCTACCTCTTTCACTAATAAAAAAAAAAAAATTGGGTGAGAAGCACTTCCATCCTTTTGAGACTTGTCTGTGTGAGGTCCAGAAAAAGGTACATCCAACTTCAGTTGGTCCTCTGGTCCCACAGGTGTTAAATGGAGAATGCAGGCGTCGATCCCTCTACCTCTCGCATGCTAAGTGAGCGCTCTACCATTTGAGCTAATTCCCCTTTGGAAAAGTCTCAAATCTCTGTCAGTTAGGGTTAGGGTTTGGTTAGCGTTAGGGTTAGACTAGGTTAGGTTAGGTTAGATTAGGGTTAGGGTTAGGGTTAGGGTTAGGGTTAGGGTTTAGGGTAATGGTTATGGTTAGGGTTAGGGGGTTTGGATTAGGGTTAGGGTTAGGGGGTTAGGGTTAGGGTTAGGGTTAGGGTTTGATCTGACCAGATCAAACTATCACCATGCTGTCAAAGAAACTCTGGTGCCATGTTTCGACACTCAGGTTTTAGTCCACCATTCTCAACAATGCTTTTGTGTTGTCTTGACAGCTCCCATATGGTCTAGCGGTCAGGATTCCTGGTTTTCACCCAGGCGGCCCGGGTTCGACTCCCGGTATGGGAATCAAAGTTTTCCTTGCTGAGACATTGATAAGAAGTCTTATTTCCATTGTGCCTCTTGCTTGGTTGCTTTGAGCCAATGGCCCACCAACCCTGCTTCCCCGGCGGCAGCCACAATTGAAGGTCCACATTCATGATTTGTGTTGTTTTCATGTTGTCAGTCACAATCCATAACCCTCATTGGGTGTCCTCTTGTCACATACGTGCTGGATTCTTGGTTTGCATTGAAGCAATCTCTTTGTTCATTTCACTCCATTCTGAAACAATGGTCTTGAGTGGACTAGACCCACGTGCTCTAGCAGTGAGTAGACCTGGTTCTCACCAAGGCTGTTTGGATTCCCGGTTCTTGCCAAAGTGGAGTAGATTGAAGCGCCATCATGTAGTTTGACCTTTTGACAACGTAATGAACTTTTATTTAAAAAAAAAAAAATGGGTGAGAAGCACTTCCAGCCTTTTGAGACTTGTGTGTCTGAGGTCAAGAAAAAGGTACTTCCAATTGGTCCTCTGGTCCCACAGGTGTTAAATGGAGAATGCAGGCGTCGATCCCGCTACCTCTCGCATGCTAAGCGAGCGCTCTACCATTTAAGTTAATTCCCCTTCGGAAAAGTCTCAAATCTCTGTCAGTTAGGGTTAGGGTTTGGTTAACGTTAGGGTTAGGGTTAGACTAGGTTAGGTTAGGTTAGATTAGGGTTAGGTTTAGGGTTAGGGTTTAGGGTTATGGTTAGGGTTAGGGTTAGGGGTTAGGGTTAGGGTTAGGGGGTTAGGGTTAGGGGGTTAGGGTTAGGGTTAGGGTTTGATCTGACCAGATCAAACTATCACCATGCTGTCAAAGAAACTCTGGTGCCATGTTTCGACACTCCGGTTTTTGTCCACCATTCTCAACAATGCTCTTGTGTTGCCTTGACAGCTCCCATATGGTCTAGCGGTCAGGATTCCTGGTTTTCACCCAGGTGGCCCGGGTTCGACTCCCGGTATGGGAATCAAAGTTTTCCTTTCTGAGACATTGATAAGAAGTCTTATTTCCATTGTGCTTCTTGCTTGGTTGCTTTGAGCCAATGGCCCACCAACCCTGCTTCCCCGGCGGCAGCCACAATTGAAGGTCCACATTCATGATTTGTGTTGTTTTCATGTTGTCAGTCACAATCCATAACCCTCATTGGGTGTCCTCTTGTCACATACGTGCTGGATTCTTGGTTTGCATTGAAGCAATCTCTTTGTTCATTTCACTCCATTCTGAAACAATGGTCTTGAGTGGACTAGACCCACGTGCTCTAGCAGTGAGTAGACCTGGTTCTCACCAAGGCTGTTTGGATTCCCGGTTCTTGCCAAAGTGGAGTAGATTGAAGCGCCATCATGTAGTTTGACCTTTTGACAACGTAATGAACTTTTATTTAAAAAAAAAAATGGGTGAGAAGCACTTCCAGCCTTTTGAGACTTGTGTGTCTGAGGTCTAGAAAAAGGTACTTCCAATTGGTGCTCTGGTCCCACAGGTGTTAAATGGAGAATGCGGGCGTCGATCCCGCTACCTCTCGCATGCTAAGCAAGCGCTCTACCATTTGAGCTAATTCCCCTTCGGAAGGGTCTCAAATCTCTGTCAGGTTGGATTTGTATTCATGTTGTCAGTCACAGTCCACAATCCCCATCAGATGTCCTCTTGTCCCACAGGTGTTGGATTCCTGGTTCTTGAAGAGGTGGACCAGATCAAACTATCACCATGCTGTCAAAGAAACTCTGGTGCCATGTTTCGACAGTCGCTCTGGTTTTTGTCCACCATTCTCAACAACTGTCTCCTTGGATTCCTGGTTCTTGAAGGGGTGGACCAGATCATACTATCACCATGCTGTCGAAGAAACTCTGGTGCAGGGTTGAGACAATCACTCTGGTCTTAGTCCACCATTCTCAACATTGGTCTCCTTGGATTCCTGGTTCTTGCCAAGGTCGACTAGATTCAAGTACCGTCATACAATTTGACTTTTGAACAACGAAATGAATTTTTATTTTTAATGGTTCGATGAGAAGAACTTCAAGCCTTTTGAGACTTGTGTGTCTGAGGTCAAGAAAAAGGTACTTCCAATTGGTCCTCTGGTCCCACAGGTGTTAAATGGAGAATGCAGGCGTCGATGCCGCTACCTCTCGCATGCTAAGCGAGCGCTCTACCATTTGAGCTAATTCCCCTTCAGAAAGATCCCAAATCTCAGTCAGTTTGGATTTGTATTCATGTTGTCAGTCACAATCCCCATCAGATGTCCTCTTGTCCCGCAGGTGTTGGATTCCTGGTTCTTGAAGAGGTGGACTAGATTCAAGTACTATCATACAATTTGACCTTTGAACAACAAAATGAACTTTTATTTTAAATGGTTGGATGAGAATCACTTCTTCCCTTTAGTGACTTGTTTCTATGAGGTCCAAAAAAAAAGGTACTTCCAATTGGTCCTCTGGTCCCACAGGAGTTAAATGGAGAATGCAGGCGTCGATCCCGCTACCTCTTTCATTAAAAAAAAAAATGGGTGAGAAGCACTTCCATCCTTTTAAGACTTGTCTATGTGAGGTCCAGAAAAAGGCACATCCAACTTCAGTTGGTCCTCTGGTCCCACAGGAGTTAAATGGAGAATGCGGGCGTCGATCCCTCTACCTCTGGCATGCTAAGCGAGCGCTCTACCATTTGAGCTAATTCCCCTTCGGAAAAGTCTCAAATCTCTGTCAGTTAGGGTTAGGGTTTGGTTAGCGTTAGGGTTAGGGTTAGACTAGGTTAGGTTAGATTACGGTTAGGGTTAGGGGTTAGGGTTAGGGTTAGGGTTAGGGTTTAGGGTTATGGTTAGGGTTAGGGTTAGGGTTAGGGTTAGGGTTTAGGGTTAGGGTTAGGGGTTAGAGTTAGGGGTTAGTGTTAGGGTTAGGCTTAGGGTTAGGGGTTAGGGTTAGGGAGTTAGGGTTAGGGTTTAGAGTTAGGGTTAGGGTTAGGGTTAGGGGGTTAGGGTTAGGGTTTGATCTGACCAGATCAAACTATCACCATGCTGTCTAAGAAACTCTGGTGCCATGTTTCGACGCTCAGGTTTTTGTCCACCATTCTCAACAATGCTCTTGTGTTGCCTTGACAGCTCCCATATGGTCTAGCGGTCAGGATTCCTGGTTTTCACCCAGGCGGCCCGGGTTCGACTCCCGGTATGGGAATCAAAGTTTTCCTTGCTGAGACATTGATAAGAAATCTTATTTCCATTGTGCTTCTTGCTTGGTTGCTTTGAGCCAATGGCCCACCAACCCTGCTTCCCCGGCGGCAGCCACAATTGAAGGTCCCCATTCATGATTTGTGTTGTTTTCATGTTGTCAGTCACAATCCATAACCCTCATTGGGTGTCCTCTTGTCACATACGTGCTGGATTCTTGGTTTGCATTGAAGCAATCTCTTTGTTCATTTCACTCCATTCTGAAACAATGGTCTTGAGTGGACTAGACCCACGTGCTCTAGCAGTGAGTAGACCTGGTTTTCACCAAGACTGTTTGGATTCCCGGTTCTTGGCAAAGTGGAGTAGATTGAAGCGCCATCATGTAGTTTGACCTTTTGACAACGTAATGAACTTTTATTTAAAAAAAAAAAAAATGGTTGAGAAGCACTTCCAGCCTTTTGAGACTTGTGTGTCTGAGGTCAAGAAAAAGGTACTTTCAGTTGGTCCTCTGGTCCCACAGGTGTTAAATGGAGAATGCAGGCGTCGATCCCTCTACCTCTGGCATGCTAAGCGAGCGCTCTACCATTTGAGCTAATTCCCCTTTGGAAAAGTCTCAAATCTCTGTCAGTTAGGGTTAGGGTTAGGGTTAGGGGTTGATCTGACCAGATCAAACTATCACCATGCTGTCAAAGAAACTCTGGTGCCATGTTTCGACAGTCGCTCTGGTTTTTGTCCACCATTCTCAACAACTGTCTCCTTGGATTCCTGGTTCTTGAAGGGGTGGACCAGATCATACTATCACCATGCTGTCGAAGAAACTCTGGTGCAGGGTTGTGACAGTCAATCTGGTCTTAGTCCACCATTCTCAACATTGGTCTCCTTGGATTCCTGGTTCTTGCCAAGGTCGACTAGATTCAAGTACCGTCATACAATTTGACTTTTGAACAACGAAATGAATTTTTATTTTTAATGGTTCGATGAGAAGAATTTCAAGCCTTTTGAGACTTGTGTGTCTGAGGTCAAGAAAAAGGTACTTCCAATTGGTCCTCTGGTCCCACAGGAGTTAAATGGAGAATGCAGGCGTCGATCCCGCTACCTCTCGCATGCTAAGCGAGCGCTCTACCATTTGAGCTAATTCCCCTTCTGAAAGATCTTGGTTGGATGAGAATCACTTCTTGCCTTTAGTGACTTGTTTCTATGAGGTCCAAAAAAAAGGTACTTCCAATTGGTCCTCTGGTCCCACAGGAGTTAAATGGAGAATGCAGGCGTCGATCCCGCTACCTCTTTCATTAAAAAAAAAAAATGGGTGAGAAGCACTTCCATCCTTTTGAGACTTGTCTATGTGAGGTCCAGAAAAAGGCACATCCAACTTCAGTTGGTCCTCTGGTCCCACAGGTGTTAAATGGAGAATGCAGGCGTCGATCCCGCTACCTCTCGCATGCTAAGCGAGCGCTCTACCATTTGAGCTAATTCCCCTTCAGAAAGATCACAAATCTCAGTCAGTTTGGATTTGTATTCATGTTGTCAGTCACAATCCCCATCAGATGTCCTCTTGTCCCGCAGGTGTTGGATTCCTGGTTCTTGAAGAGGTGGACTAGATTCAAGTACTATCATACAATTTGACCTTTGAACAACAAAATGAACTTTTATTTTAAATGGTTGGATGAGAATCACTTCTTCCCTTTAGTGACTTGTTTCTATGAGGTCCAAAAAAAAGGTACTTCCAATTGGTCCTCTGGTCCCACAGGAGTTAAATGGAGAATGCAGGCGTCGATCCCGCTACCTCTTTCATTAAAAAAAAAAATGGGTGAGAAGCACTTCCATCCTTTTAAGACTTGTCTATGTGAGGTCCAGAAAAAGGCACATCCAACTTCAGTTGGTCCTCTGGTCCCACAGGAGTTAAATGGAGAATGCAGGCATCGATCCCGCTACCTCTCGCATGCTAAGCGAGCGCTCTACCATTTGAGCTAATTCCCCTTCGGAAAAGTCTCAAATCTCTGTCAGTTAGGGTTAGGGTTTGGTTAGCGTTAGGGTTAGGGTTAGACTAGGTTAGGTTAGATTACGGTTAGGGTTAGGGGTTAGGGTTAGGGTTAGGGTTAGGGTTAGGGTTAGGGTTTAGGGTTATGGTTAGGGTTAGGGTTAGGGTTAGGGGGTTAGGGTTAGGGGGTTAGTGTTAGGGTTAGGCTTAGGGTTAGGGGTTAGGGTTAGGGAGTTAGGGTTAGGGTTTAGGGTTAGGGTTAGGGGGTTAGGGTTAGGGTTTGATCTGACCAGATCAAACTATCACCATGCTGTCTAAGAAACTATGGTGCCATGTTTCGACACTCAGGTTTTTGTCCACCATTCTCAACAATGCTCTTGTGTTGCCTTGACAGCTCCCATATGGTCTAGCGGTCAGGATTCGACTCCCGGTATGGGAATCAAAGTTTTCCTTGCTGAGACATTGATAAGAAGTCTTATTTCCATTGTGCCTCTTGCTTGGTTGCTTTGAGCCAATGGCCCACCAACCCTGCTTCCCCGGCGGCAGCCACAATTGAAGGTCCACATTCATGATTTGTGTTGTTTTCATGTTGTCAGTCACAATCCATAACCCTCATTGGGTGTCCTCTTGTCACATACGTGCTGGATTCTTGGTTTGCATTGAAGCAATCTCTTTGTTCATTTCACTCCATTCTGAAACAATGGTCTTGAGTGGACTAGACCCACGTGCTCTAGCAGTGAGGAGACCTGGTTCTCACCAAGGCTGTTTGGATTCCTGGTTCTTGCCAAAGTGGAGTAGATTGAAGCGCCATCATGTAGTTTGACCTTTTGACAACGTAATGAACTTTTATTTAAAAAAAAAAAAAATGGGTGAGAAGCACTTCCAGCCTTTTGAGACTTGTCTGTATGAGGTCCAGAAAAAGGCACATCCAACTTCAGTTGGTCCTCTGGTCCCACAGGTGTTAAATGGAGAATGCTGGCGTCGATCCCGCTACCTCTCGCATGCTAAGCGAGCGCTCTACCATTTGAGCTAATTCCCCTTCGGAAAAGTCTCAAATCTCTGTCAGTTAGGGTTAGGGTTTGGTTAGCGTTAGGGTTAGGGTTAGACTAGGTTAGGTTAGAATAGGGTTAGGGTTAGGGTTAGGGTTAGGGGTTAGGGGTTAGGGTTTGGGTTTGGGTTAGGGTTAGGGTTAGGGTTTAGGGTTATGGTTAGGGTTAGGGTTAGGGGGTTAGGGTTAGGGGTTCGTGTTAGGGTTAGGCTTAGGGTTAGGGGTTAGGGTTAGGGTTAGGGGGTTAGGGTTAGGGGTTAGAGTTAGGGGTTAGTGTTAGGGTTAGGCTTAGGGTTAGGGGTTAGGGTTAGGGTTAGGGGGTTAGGGTTAGGGTTTAGAGTTAGGGTTAGGGTTAGGGTTTGATCTGACCAGATCAAACTATCACCATGCTGTCTAAGAAACTCTGGTGCCATGTTTCGACACTCAGGTTTTTGTCCACCATTCTCAACAATGCTCTTGTGTTGCCTTGACAGCTCCCATATGGTCTAGCGGTCAGGATTCCTGGTTTTCACCCAGGCGGCCCGGGTTCGACTCCCGGTATGGGAATCAAAGTTTTCCTTGCTGAGACATTGATAAGAAATCTTATTTCCATTGTGCTTCTTGCTTGGTTGCTTTGAGCCAATGGCCCACCAACCCTGCTTCCCCGGCGGCAGCCACAATTGAAGGTCCCCATTCATGATTTGTGTTGTTTTCATGTTGTCAGTCACAATCCATAACCCTCATTGGGTGTCCTCTTGTCACATACGTGCTGGATTCTTGGTTTGCATTGAAGCAATCTCTTTGTTCATTTCACTCCATTCTGAAACAATGGTCTTGAGTGGACTAGACCCACGTGCTCTAGCAGTGAGTAGACCTGGTTTTCACCAAGACTGTTTGGATTCCCGGTTCTTGGCAAAGTGGAGTAGATTGAAGCGCCATCATGTAGTTTGACCTTTTGACAACGTAATGAACTTTTATTTAAAAAAAAAAAAATGGTTGAGAAGCACTTCCAGCCTTTTGAGACTTGTGTGTCTGAGGTCAAGAAAAAGGTACTTTCAGTTGGTCCTCTGGTCCCACAGGTGTTAAATGGAGAATGCAGGCGTCGATCCCTCTACCTCTGGCATGCTAAGCGAGCGCTCTACCATTTGAGCTAATTCCCCTTTGGAAAAGTCTCAAATCTCTGTCAGTTAGGGTTAGGGTTAGATTAGGTTAGGTTAGGGTTAGGGTTAGGGGTTAGGGTTAGGGGTTGATCTGACCAGATCAAACTATCACCATGCTGTCAAAGAAACTCTGGTGCCATGTTTCGACAGTCGCTCTGGTTTTTGTCCACCATTCTCAACAACTGTCTCCTTGGATTCCTGGTTCTTGAAGGGGTGGACCAGATCATACTATCACCATGCTGTCGAAGAAACTCTGGTGCAGGGTTGTGACAGTCAATCTGGTCTTAGTCCACCATTCTCAACATTGGTCTCCTTGGATTCCTGGTTCTTGCCAAGGTCGACTAGATTCAAGTACCGTCATACAATTTGACTTTTGAACAACGAAATGAATTTTTATTTTTAATGGTTCGATGAGAAGAACTTCAAGCCTTTTGAGACTTGTGTGTCTGAGGTCAAGAAAAAGGTACTTCCAATTGGTCCTCTGGTCCCACAGGTGTTAAATGGAGAATGCAGGCGTCGATGCCGCTACCTCTCGCATGCTAAGCGAGCGCTCTACCATTTGAGCTAATTCCCCTTCTGAAAGATCTTGGTTGGATGAGAATCACTTCTTGCCTTTAGTGACTTGTTTCTATGAGGTCCAAAAAAAAGGTACTTCCAATTGGTCCTCTGGTCCCACAGGAGTTAAATGGAGAATGCAGGCGTCGATCCCGCTACCTCTCGCATGCTAAGCGAGCGCTCTACCATTTGAGCTAATTCCCCGTCAGAAATGAAGAATGCAGTCGTCGATCCCGCTACCTCTTTCACTAATAAAAAAAAAATATTGGGTGAGAAGCACTTCCATCCTTTTGAGACTTGTCTGTGTGAGGTCCAGAAAAAGGTACATCCAACTTCAGTTGGTCCTCTGGTCCCACAGGTGTTAAATGGAGAATGCAGGCGTCGATCCCTCTACCTCTCGCATGCTAAGTGAGCGCTCTACCATTTGAGCTAATTCCCCTTTGGAAAAGTCTCAAATCTCTGTCAGTTAGGGTTAGCGTTTGGTTAGCGTTAGGGTTAGGGTTAGACTAGGTTAGGTTAGGTTAGATTAGGGTTAGGGTTAGGGTTAGGGTTTAGGGTTATGGTTAGGGTTAGGGGGTTAGGGTTAGGGGTTAGTGTTAGGGTTAGGGTTAGGGTTTAGGGTAATGGTTAGGGTTAGGGTTATGGTTATGGTTATGGTTAGGGTTAGGGTTAGGGTTAGGGTTAGGGGTTAGGGTTATGGTTAGGGTTATGGTTAGGGTTAGGGGGTTTGGATTAGGGTTAGGGTTAGGGGGTTAGGGTTAGGGTTAGGGTTTGATCTGACCAGATCAAACTATCACCATGCTGTCAAAGAAACTCTGGTGCCATGTTTCGACACTCAGGTTTTAGTCCACCATTCTCAACAATGCTTTTGTGTTGTCTTGACAGCTCCCATATGGTCTAGCGGTCAGGATTCCTGGTTTTCACCCAGGCGGCCCGGGTTCGACTCCCGGTATGGGAATCAAAGTTTTCCTTGCTGAGACATTGATAAGAAGTCTTATTTCCATTGTGCCTCTTGCTTGGTTGCTTTGAGCCAATGGCCCACCAACCCTGCTTCCCCGGCGGCAGCCACAATTGAAGGTCCACATTCATGATTTGTGTTGTTTTCATGTTGTCAGTCACAATCCATAACCCTCATTGGGTGTCCTCTTGTCACATACGTGCTGGATTCTTGGTTTGCATTGAAGCAATCTCTTTGTTCATTTCACTCCATTCTGAAACAATGGTCTTGAGTGGACTAGACCCACGTGCTCTAGCAGTGAGTAGACCTGGTTCTCACCAAGGCTGTTTGGATTCCCGGTTCTTGCCAAAGTGGAGTAGATTGAAGCGCCATCATGTAGTTTGACCTTTTGACAACGTAATGAACTTTTATTTAAAAAAAAAAAAATGGGTGAGAAGCACTTCCAGCCTTTTGAGACTTGTGTGTCTGAGGTCAAGAAAAAGGTACTTCCAATTGGTCCTCTGGTCCCACAGGTGTTAAATGGAGAATGCAGGCGTCGATCCCGCTACCTCTCGCATGCTAAGCAAGCGCTGTACCATTTAAGCTAATTCCCCTTCGGAAAAGTCTCAAATCTCTGTCAGTTAGGGTTAGGGTTTGGTTAACGTTAGGGTTAGGGTTAGACTAGGTTAGGTTAGGTTAGATTAGGGTAAGGGATAGGGTTAGGGTTTAGGGTTATGGTTAGGGTTAGGGTTAGGGGTTAGGGGTTAGGGTTAGGGGTTAGGGTTAGGGTTAGGGGTTAGGGTTAGGGTTAGGGTTTGATCTGACCAGATCAAACTATCACCATGCTGTCAAAGAAACTCTGGTGCCATGTTTCGACACTCCGGTTTTTGTCCACCATTCTCAACAATGCTCTTGTGTTGCCTTGACAGCTCCCATATGGTCTAGCGGTCAGGATTCCTGGTTTTCACCCAGGCGGCCCGGGTTCGACTCCCGGTATGGGAATCAAAGTTTTCCTTGCTGAGACATTGATGAGAAGTCTTATTTCCATTGTGCTTCTTGCTTGGTTGATTTGAGCCAATGGCCCACCAACCCTGCTTCGCCGGCGGCAGCCACAATTGAAGGTCCACATTCATGATTTGTGTTGTTTTCATGTTGTCAGTCACAATCCATAACCCTCATTGGGTGTCCTCTTGTCACATACGTGCTGGATTCTTGGTTTGCATTGAAGCAATCTCTTTGTTCATTTCACTCCATTCTAAAACAATGGTCTTGAGTGGACTAGACCCACGTGCTCTAGCAGTGAGTAGACCTGGTTTTCACCAAGACTGTTTGGATTCCCGGTTCTTGGCAAAGTGGAGTAGATTGAAGCGCCATCATGTAGTTTGACCTTTTGACAACGTAATGAACTTTTATTTAAAAAAAAAAAAAATGGGTGAGAAGCACTTCCAGCCTTTTGAGACTTGTGTGTCTGAGGTCTAGAAATAGGTACTTCCAATTGGTCCTCTGGTCCCACAGGTGTTAAATGGAGAATGCGGGCGTCGATCCCGCTACCTCTCGCATGCTAAGCGAGCGCTCTACCATTTGAGCTAATTCCCCTTCGGAAGGGTCTCAAATCTCTGTCAGGTTGGATTTGTATTCATGTTGTCAGTCACAGTCCACAATCCCCATCAGATGTCCTCTTGTCCCACAGGTGTTGGATTCCTGGTTCTTGAAGAGGTGGACCAGATCAAACTATCACCATGCTGTCAAAGAAACTCTGGTGCCATGTTTCGACAGTCGCTCTGGTTTTTGTCCACCATTCTCAACAACTGTCTCCTTGGATTCCTGGTTCTTGAAGGGGTGGACCAGATCATACTATCACCATGCTGTCGAAGAAACTCTGCAGGGTTGTGACAATCACTCTGGTCTTAGTCCACCATTCTCAACATTGGTCTCCTTGGATTCCTGGTTCTTGCCAAGGTCGACTAGATTCAAGTACCGTCATACAATTTGACTTTTGAACAACGAAATGAATTTTTATTTTTAATGGTTCGATGAGAAGAACTTCAAGCCTTTTGAGACTTGTGTGTCTGAGGTCAAGAAAAAGGTACTTCCAATTGGTCCTCTGGTCCCACAGGTGTTAAATGGAGAATGCAGGCGTCGATCCCGCTACCTCTCGCATGCTAAGCGAGCGCTCTACCATTTGAGCTAATTCCCCTTCAGAAAGATCCCAAATCTCTGTCAGTTTGGATTTGTATTCATGTTGTCAGTCACAATCCCCATCAGATGTCCTCTTGTCCCGCAGGTGTTGGATTTCTGGTTCTTGAAGAGGTGGACTAGATTCAAGTACTATCATACAATTTGACCTTTGAACAACAAAATTAACTTTTATTTTAAATGGTTGGATGAGAATCACTTCTTGCCTTTAGTGACTTGTTTCTATGAGGTCCAAAAAAAAGGTACTTCCAATTGGTCCTCTGGTCCCACAGGAGTTAAATGGAGAATGCAGGCGTCGATCCCGCTACCTCTTTCATTAAAAAAAAAAATGGGTGAGAAGCACTTCCATCCTTTTGAGACTTGTCTATGTGAGGTCCAGAAAAAGGCACATCCAACTTCAGTTGGTCCTCTGGTCCCACAGGTGTTAAATGGAGAATGCAGGCGTCGATCCCGCTACCTCTCGCATGCTAAGCGAGCGCTCTACCATTTGAGCTAATTCCCCTTCGGAAAAGTCTCAAATCTCTGTCAGTTAGGGTTAGGGTTTGGTTAGCGTTAGGGTTAGGGTTAGACTAGGTTAGGTTAGATTACGGTTAGGGTTAGGGGTTAGGGTTAGGGTTAGGGTTAGGGTTAGGGTTTAGGGTTATGGTTAGGGTTAGGGTTAGGGTTAGGGGGTTAGGGTTAGGGGGTTAGAGTTAGGGGTTAGTGTTAGGGTTAGGCTTAGGGTTAGGGGTTAGGGTTAGGGAGTTAGGGTTAGGGTTTAGGGTTAGGGTTAGGGGGTTAGGGTTAGGGTTTGATCTGACCAGATCAAACTATCATCATGCTGTCTAAGAAACTCTGGTGCCATGTTTCGACACTCAGGTTTTTGTCCACCATTCTCAACAATGCTCTTGTGTTGCCTTGACAGCTCCCATATGGTCTAGCGGTCAGGATTCCTGGTTTTCACCCAGGCGGCCCGGGTTCGACTCCCGGTATGGGAATCAAAGTTTTCCTTTCTGAGACATTGATAAGAAGTCTTATTTCCATTGTGCCTCTTGCTTGGTTGCTTTGAGCCAATGGCCCACCAACCCTGCTTCCCCGGCGGCAGCCACAATTGAAGGTCCACATTCATGATTTGTGTTGTTTTCATGTTGTCAGTCACAATCCATAACCCTCATTGGGTGTCCTCTTGTCACATACGTGCTGGATTCTTGGTTTGCATTGAAGCAATCTCTTTGTTCATTTCACTCCATTCTGAAACAATGGTCTTGAGTGGACTAGACCCACGTGCTCTAGCAGTGAGTAGACCTGGTTCTCACCAAGACTGTTTGGATTCCTGGTTCTTGGCAAAGTGGAGTAGATTGAAGCGCCATCA